>NC_079197.1:13439812-13757312 GCF_029499605.1 Hyla sarda | reverse complement strand
TTTCTGGAGTCGGTTGATTCAGCCAGATTACTTTTTTTTTTTTTTTTTTCTTCTGTCTTGGCGTTTTTCTCCCATAGAAGTCAAAGGGAAGGCAAAAAAGGGGCCATGTGGATTTAGAAATTGGCATTTTTTCCCCAATTCTTCAATAGAAATCCTTAAAGGGAAACTTCAATACATAATTACTTATCCCCTTTTCACAGGATCGTCTGATCTCGGGCGGGGGTTCCTCCATACACGAGCGCAGTATCTCCAGCTCTCCCATAGAGATACATGGAGGAGGTTGTCGTCCACCGCTTCATGCCAAGGTTGACAGTAATTCATGCACAGAGCTCCCTGCATGGGGAGAGCCGGGTAGCCATTGCAGGGGATCCCAGCGGTCGTACCCCAGCTACCCACCACCCCGCAATCAGGCACTTATACCCTTTCCGCGGGATGCTGTAGATAGGGAATAAGTACTTATGTCCTGGAGTTCCCCTTTAATGGTGTACTCTGCTGGAAAGCATTTTTTTTATTTTTTTTAAATCAACCGGTGCCAGAAAGTTAAACAGATTTATAAATTACTTCTATTTAAAAATCTTAATCCTTCCAGTACTTATCAACTGCAGTATGCTCCAGAGGAAGTTCTTTTCTTTTTGAATTTCCTTTCTGTCTGACCACAGTGCTCTCTGCTGACACCTCTGTCCATGTCAGGAACTGTCCACAGCAGGAGAGGTTTGCTATGAGGATTTGCTCCTACTCCGGACAGTTCCTGACATGGACAGAGGTGTCAGCAGAGAGCACTGTGGTCAGACAGAAAGGAAATTCAAAAAGAAAAGAACTTCCTCTGGAGCATACTGCAGCTGATAAGTACTGGAAGGATTAAGATTTTTAAATAGAAGTCATTTATAAATCTGTTTAACTTTCTGGCACCAGTTGATTTAAAAAAATAAAAATTTCCAGCAGAGTACCCCTTTAAGGCACATAATGAGAAAAATGTGTGTGTGTGTGTGTGTGTGTGTGGGGGGGCGGGGGCAGGGTTGGGTGACTGAGACCAAAACCCACTACTATTTTTTGCTATTTTTTTTTTGGGTGGGGAAAAAAAAAGTGGAAACCTAGCCTAAGGGTATGTTCACACAGCAGAATGTCTGCCCGAAAATTCCACAGACAGTGTGCGCCTGCAGAAAATCCTGGCACTAGGACTTCTCAGAAATTCCGCCGTGCGAACATAGCCCAAGGCGAGAACTCTCCCATCTTCTAGAGAAGATCAGCGATTTCTCCGAAACGTTTTACAGCAATTAAACCCTTAGTGGTCGCTGTCCCAATGGTGTTAAGTGCCGATATGTGAAGTGACATAAGCAGGGTACTCGGACGCAGCCGGCAATGTAGGTTAATGCGTTGGCAAATTTATGTCAAAATTTATTATTTTAATTCTCATTATTTTTTTTTCCGTTTTTCTTTGTCTTCGTAAAATAATAGAGTAGTAAGAAGAAATGCCAGAAACCATCAGATTGTGTTGTATTGTCGATTCTCTTAATAAGCAGAAAATTGACAATGTTTTTTATTTTTTTTTATTTTTTATTTTTTTGCATGTTTTAGTCTCGGTGATGTCAGCAATTCTTTCTTATAAATGAGATTAACTTAGAATTCCCTTATGGCAGTACCCATTTCCTCTATGTTATCCTCTATTATTCATCTATCTCATTAGAACGCTGCGGATTGAGAAGAACGTGATAAAAAAAAACAAAAAAACATGATGGGGATTTTGCATGTGTCCACATTGGAAAGTGATATCACTCCACGTTGCCTATTTTTAATCTATTTTTTATTTAATTTTAATTATTATTATTATTATATATATTTTATTTTTTATTATAATTATAATTATTATTTTTTTTTTGGGATGTGGGGCTTTGGGGTAGGCAATCGGAGTGAATACAGTTTCCCGGAATACATGACATTTTTTTTTTTTTTTGATGGAGATGCAGAACACAGCCCTTAGTTTTTGCATTGCGATCTACAATGCAAGGTGTAAGGCGATTAGTAATCGAGAAGGGGAAGAACAGCGATGTTAGCAACAATTCCATTTGTCTCAAGCAACCAAACCTGCCTAAATACAGGGGGTAGGCGCAGAATAAGGGGGTGTTACAAAGAGACAACAGCTGTTTCGCACTCGTTGGTGCTTCATCAGGCCTCAAGGGTGTAACAAAGAGACAACAGCCGTTTCGCATTTGCGAAACGACTGTTGTCTCTTTGTTACACCCTTGAGGCCTGATGAAGCATCAACGAGTGCCAAACAGCTGTTGTCTCTTTGATACACCTTTGAGGCCCGATAAATTACTAACGAGGGCGAAACAGCTGTTGCCTCTTTGTTACACCTTTGAGGCCCGATAAATTACTAACGAGTGCGAAACAGCTGTTGTCTCTTTGTTACACATTTTAGGCCCGATAAAGTACTAACGAGTGTAAAACGGCTGATGTCTCTTTGTCACACCCTTGAGGCCCAATGAAGCACTAACGAGTGCGAAATGGCTGTTGCCTCCTTGTTTCACCCCTCCTTATTCTGCGTCTTATCCCCTATATTGATGTGAGTATTATACTCTAATAAAGAAGAAATCTGATGGAACTGGTGAGTGCCGCTAATCATTTCTTTACATGGATTCTAAATATATATAACTTTTCATGGAGTAATCTGTTGCAACCAATCACAAGATGGGCTTTCGGAAAAAAAGTTCATTTACCAAAAAAGTGTACATCGCAAGTGTTGTTCACACAAAGAAGTCTGTGGGGAAAATGCCTTGTAAATAACAGTCTTTGTATTATTCGGTCAGTTTTATCATATGGACACAATTGTTATGAATTATATACATCCACAAACCTATGTCGGTGTCCCCTGTGCCTGCCTTCACATATGTTTGGAGATCTGGCAATGTTACCCTCCCCGATGTGGTTGTGTCTGGTCAAAAAAAAAATTTTTTTTTTTTTTTTGATCCAACAAATTGACATGTCTGATGTGAGACAAAATTGAGCTTATGGAGCACCATAAGCATTCAGCTTCCTGGCATTCTCAACCGGGTTGGCTCCAGATGACCATATATATGTGAATAAAAAACCTTATGATTGGCAGAAGAGGTTGGAACGAGTAATCTTATATTACTCTAAGTCTGTAATGAGTCAAAAGAAATACATCATCTACAATATTACCAGGTTATGACTAAATGAATGAATTTCAATTCAGTGGATATAAAATAAAAACTGTAAAGAAAAATAGAGGACTTGCTCGTGGCAACCAATCAGTTTTTTTTTTATTCAAAATGGCAGCTGGAATCTTATTGGTTGCTGTCTGGTAGTGCCCCCTTCAGTACGGGGAGGTATTACAAGTTCTGTACTACTCTTTACCTGTATTACTGAAGTGTATGCACTGACTGGTGCCTGGTAGCGCCCCCTACAGTACAGGGAGGTATTACATGTTCTGTATTACTCTTTACCTGTATTACTGAAGTGTATGTACTCACTAGTGTCTGGTAGCGCCCCCTACAGAAGAGGGAGGTATTACATGTTCTGTACTACTCTTTACCTGTATTACTGAAGTGCATGCACTGACTGGTGTCTGGTAGCGCCCCCTACAGTACAGGGAGGTATTACATGTTCTGAAATACTTTTTTAAAACACTGTGTGTACTGTACAGGACCCTGAAGAAGCTCCTGTCCTCTACATAGACAGTGATTACAGCTCCAGCAGATCTTTCTTACTTTTATATATAAGGATTTGCTTTATCTATATTAGTTATCTACTTATTTTTCTTTAATTCTCACTTTTTCCTATTTTTGGGTGACATTTTGGGGGCTTCAGAACCAATTACCAGGTTTCCATAGAGTTATGGTCTCCACATACAATGGTTTCAACATACAATGGTCGTCCTGGAACCAATTAGTATTGTAACTTGAGGGACCACTGTATGGACAATTATATTTATAAAACCTAAACAAATACTAAGCAACAGATCCAAGCACCTACGCACAAAGAATGTAGACTGGACCAGGAACTCAGAGGCCACGCAGACTGCTATAAAGGACAATCTACTACCAACTTTTATTTACTTTGTTACTCTGCTGTTATCGATGCACACAAACCCCTCCATTTACTGATTGATACATATAAAAAAAAATAATTACAAAACTCAACATCATCGTGGAGATTGACGTCCGCTGAAACTCCTCGGCCTATGTTACGGCTGGGCCTTGTTATTTAAAGGGGTACTCCGGTGAAAAAAAATACGTTTTCAAATCATCTGGTGCCAGAAAGTTATACGGATTTGTAAATTACTTCTATTTGAAAATCTTAATCCTTCCAGTACTTATCAGCTGCTGTATGCTCCACAGGAAGTTGTGTAGTTCTTTCCAGTTTCTCTGCTGCCAACTCTGTCCGAATCAGGAACTGTGGATTCCCTATGGGGATTTGCTCCTGTTCTGGACAGTTCCTGACACGGACAGAGGTGGCAGTAGAGAGCAATGTGGTCAGACTGGAAAGAACTACACAACTTTTACTAGAGCATACAGCAGCTGATAAGTACAGGAAGGATTAAGATTTTTATATAAAAGTAATTTACACATCTGTATGACTTTCTGGCACTAATTGATTTAAAAACCTTTTTTTTTTCTCTACCGGTGTACCCCTTTAAATAACAAGGCCCGGCCATAAGGGGTTTTCCAGCTTTACAGAACTGGAGAAGCAATTGGTATCAAATTAGTGGGGGTCTTACTCTCCATATCCCAAGCTCAGTTGTTTGAAGGTACATTGGGGCTAAACAGCGCCGTACTTTTAGTAGTGGCAGTCCTTGGTATTACAGCTCAGTTTCATTCACTCTTAGCTATAAAACCTAAAGTATGAGCTTGTGGGATTGAACAATTCTCCTGCTTAACCCATCATCATGGGTCCACATTGGCCTCTTCTATTGCGCGTAGGTGATGGATCTATCTGGAGACCATAAACCATTTAGAAGCATGTCCTAGTAAGTAATACAGGGTATCTGGCACATGAGTATTCTCTGGATGAACAGGACAAGTCTTGAGTCCTGTGTCTGTATCTCTATGATGTTAAATATAGTCCACTTACCGCTATCTCCGTTACTAAAATATCAGTAATACTTCCCAAGACTGTGACAAAGTCAAAGACATTCCAAGCGTCCCGTAAATAGTTCTGCGTGAGAAACAAGAGATTATTTTAGGTGATAACGCTCCAAATGTACAAAAAAAAGAAAAAGACAATTGGAATTCAACTTTAAAGGGGTACTCCGCCCCTAGACATCTTATGCCCTATCCAAAAGATAGGGGATAAGATGTCTGATTGTGGGGGTCCTGCCGCAGGTGACCCCTGCTTCTCGGCTGCGGCACGCCAGACATCTGGTGCACGAAGCGAACTGCGGGGCGGAGGGTTGTGATGTCATGGTTACGTCCTGCTCCTGACGGCACGGCCATGCCCCCTCAATGCAAGTCTATGTGAGGATAGGTTTGCTATGGGGATTTGCTCCTCCTCTGGACAACTGGTGCCAGAAAGTTAAAGGGGTTATCCAGGAAAAAACTTTTTTTATATATATCAACTGGCTCCAGAAAGTTAAACAGATTTGTAAATTACTTCTATTAAAGAATCTTAATCCTTTCAGTACTTATGAGCTTCTGAAGTTAAGGTTGTTCTTTTCTGTCTAAGTGCTCTCTGATGACACGTGTCTCGGGAACCGCCCAGTTTAGAAGCAAAGCCCCATAGCAAACCTGGGCGGGTCCCAAGACAGGTGTCATCAGAGAGCACTTAGACAGAAAAGAACAACCTTAACTTCAGAGGCTCATAAGTACTGAAAGGATTAAGATTTTTTAATAGAAGTAATTTACAAATCTGTTTAACTTTCTGGAGCCAGTTGATATATATAAAAAAAAGTTTTTTCCTGGAATACCCCTTTAACTTTCTGGCACCAGTTGATTAAAAAAATAATAATAATTGTTTTCCACCAGAGTACCCCTTTAAGTTAGGGGTTAAAAAAATGCATCCCCTGCATGTCCTACCAGCTTGAAAAAAAAAGGTTCTGCTGGTCTACCATGGATGAGGGAAATCCCATATGAAACTTAATTTTTACAAAGCAGACATCACAAATGAATATGAGCTTGACACATTTCAGGGGTTGTTCCACCTTAATCCACTGTTTCCCAACCACTGTGCCTTCAGCTGTCGCAAAACTACAACTCCCAGCATGCCCGGACAGCCATTGGCTGTCCGGGCATGCTGGGCGTTGTAGTTTTGCAACAGCTGGAGGCACTCTGGTTGGGAAACACTGCCCTACTTATTGGCACGTGATAGGCCCCAAATGAACTGGTCTTCCGGGATCTTGGCTTCCATTATTGCCTGGGTCTATTATAGGATCTACTGAGGCTCCAGTCAGGCCTTGTTCAGGATATGTACAGTAAATGTGATAAAGAAAGCAATTCATGGGCCACAGTCTTTATGTTTGTAGATACTTATCTAATCTACAGTATTTGGTCAGTTAAAAGCTTTAAAAGGACTATCGAGGAATAGAAACACAGAGCTAATTTCTTTCGAAAACAGCACCACCCCTGTCCTCAGGTTGGGGTGTGGTATTGCAGTTCAGTCCCACTGAAGTGAATGGAGCCAAGTTGTAATACTGCGTACAACCTGAGGACAGGGGTGGCGCTGTTTTTGGAAGAAACTAGCTCCTGGATAACCCCTTTAATATTTATGGTCAGAGCTTGTTTTACTATTCTCCCCAAAAAGTCCTTACCAGAACACCGAACGCTGCGATCTTCAAAATGCACTCCAGAGAGAACATGGATGTGAAGATGATATTCAGGCATTTTAGCATTTCTTCATATGTTTCAGATGCTCCATAGAACTACAAGGTAACAGGGCAAAAAATAAAAAATGATTTCACTTATGTCTAGGTGGTCAAAGCCCCTCCTCGGTGTTACCCATTAAAGGGGTACTCCATGGAAAACACAAATCAACTGGTGCCAGAAAGTTAAACTAAATAAAAAATATTAATCCTTCCAGTACTTATCAGCTTCTGTATGCTCCACAAGAAGTTGTATTTCTTTCTGGAGTTCTTTTCAGTTTGAACACAGTGCTCTCTGCTGACACCTCTGTCTATGTCAGGAACTGTCCAGAGCAGGATAGGTTTCCTATGGGGATTTGCTTGTACTCTGGACAGTTCTTGACATGGACAGAGAGCACTGTGGTCATCCTGAAAAGAATTCTAAAAAGAGATACAACTTCTTGTGGAGCATACAGCAGCTGATAAGTACTGGAAGGATTACGTTTTTTTTAAATAGAAGTCATTTACAAATATTTTTAACTTTCTGGCGCCAGTTGATTTGAAAAAATGTGTTTTCCACCAGAGTACCCCTTTAAGCCATACATATAGGTGGTCTTACCTTCATCATGAGGACGATGGTGTTCAAAGCAATCATCACCATAATGAAATACTCAAATGGGGGAGAAACCACAAACCGCCACATCTTGTACTGAAAGGACTGACGATTCTGCGGCATGTACCGCGTAAGGGGCTTGGCGCTGATGACAAAGTCTATGCAGGCCCTCTGTGAGAATAAAAAAGCAATAATAAAAATAATAATAATAATAATAGACAGTTTTAGAAAGACACGTCTTTCAGGAGATTCTTTGTAAGGTTTTTTTTTTACCCCTCCCCATCCCCCCCAATATTGAGAGCTGTTCTTTTTACACTGTCCCCTTTCATTATAGATTCCACCAAGACAGACTAGTAGTCCGGCACTGCCGCTGCACAATCCGGCACCCGAACCAGCACGGGAAGTCTTCACTGACTGATATCTTGTGCTGCTCTGACAACCAATAACAGGTAACTACGTTCATGAAACATATAGATAGATGGCACTCACCATTATTTCGTCAGGTTCTTCTTTATTCTTAGTATATACTCACATACATATTAAGGGTTGACGCATATGGGGGGGGGGTGGATGTACCACAAGGCTACAGCAGCTGTTTCGCACTTCTTAGTGCTTAATCTGGCCTTAGGCAGCGGTTTCGCACTTCTCAGTGCTTTATCTGGCCATAGGCCTTGTGTGGTACCCCCTTGTACGCATCAACCCCTAACATGTATGTGAGTACAGTGATCCCTCAACATACGATGGTAATCCGTTCCAAATGGACCATAGTTTGTTGAAACCATCCCATGTTGAGGGATCCGTGCAATGTAAAGTATAGGACAGTGGTCTACAACCTGCGGACCTCCAGATGTTGCAAAAATACAACACCCAGCATGCCCGGACAGCCGTTGGCTGTCCGGGCATGCTGGGTGTTGTAGTTTTGCAACATCTGGAGGTTCGCAGGTTGAAGACCACTATTAGAGGAAGTTGTACTCACCTGTCCCCGCCGCTCTGGACCGTCACCACTGCCCTGGATGCCGCGTCCCCGAGGTGTCCCTGACGCTCCGGCAAGGCCTCTGCTTCCCCGGAATCCTCGCTCTCTCCGTCGCCGCCATCACGTCGCTACGCACGCCGCTCCTATTGGATGACGGGACGGCGTGCGCAGCAATGTGATGACGACGATGGAGAGCGCCGGCAATGCAGGGGATCCCGAAGAGGACGTGCCGGAGCCCCGAGGACAGGTAAGTGATCGTCAGCGGACCACACGGGGCACCGTAAACGGCTATCCGGTGGCAGCTGAAGCAGTCTGCGCTGCCGGATAGCCGTTTATGCGATGGCCCCGACATACAAAAGCATTGTATGTTGATGCTGCCTCTGAGAGGCCATCGCATGTTGAAATTATCGTATGTCGGGGCCATCGTAGGTCGAGGGGTCACTGTATATATAAAATAATGGTGAGTGCCAGTTCTCTACATGTTTCATGAACCCCTTTCATTATAGATACAGTGAAACCTCTCCAAAAGACCACCCTTGTATCCAGACCAGATTTTGTTTGATGGATTTTCAGCCCACCATACATTACGCATAGTGGTTATATTCTATGACGAGACTAAACCTATAAAGGACCGCTTTTCAATGCATTTTTTGGGATGGTCTCGTTTTGACTGTATTTCATTGGTAATTGATGCTGACAGATTCACATGTTTAGAACTTATAGCAAGAGAGTAGATAAGTCGCTTAGACGACCATATGATACCAAAAGCTTCTTCTGCCAAGGACCTTTTAATGTTGTTCAGTTGTCTATGGAACCATACCGCCTTCTATCCCTTCTGGTTAAAGTCGTTATTGGAATGATGCTTTGGTCACATGATACTCCTAGCCAATGATTGCAAGTCCCTAGTCCAACCTCTCTTACCTGGGAAAAGAGGAGGACCTAAACCTATTAGATCCAGTAGTCTGGCTCAGGTCAGAGCCATGTGAACATGCCCTGCTATTGCTAGGCATAGCTACACCTAGGCCACAGGTCTTCTACCTAGGTGATCTGTCTACAATCAAGTATTGCTGCATCTTTACCGTCCACACCGTGAGGGTATCATTCTCCAAGATTCCTGTCCCATAGATGGAGAACCTTGTCTTTGTTAGAGAGGAGAATACTGCACAAGGGCCTCTCTATGGGCAAAACCAGACACTTTGGGCTTTAGGCACAATGATAAATCTGGGCTATGGTATTTAATCGAGGACACGTTCTATGGGATGGAATGTAAGGACGTGAGGATGAGGATTGCATCGGAAGTTCTGGTCTTTCTCTTCTCCCAACCCCAACCTGTCCTTACCTCGTTCTTTTCCAGACTGCACTCTGACATGACCTTATCGCCTTGTTCCTGGAATGTAATAATAATCAAAGCTACAAAGATGTTCACAAAGAAGAAAGGGAAGACCACGAAATAGACCACATAAAAGATGGACATCTCCATTCGGAATCCAGGTGTTGGACCTTGATCCTCGTAGGTGGCATCCACGGAGTGCTTGAGGACGCTGAAAAGCAAGAATGTCTCTTTACATTTGGTCTTGTGTATATGGTTTTGTTGTTTGGGTTCCTCTGCCTTTAGCTTGTTATGATCATATACATGTAAATGTTCCCTTCCTATATTAGACCCATTTTTCTTCAACTTTTTACCCAATATCCTTGATATCTACTATCCTTATCTACAACTAGAGATGAATGAATTTACAGTAAATTCGATTCGTCACGAACTTCTCGGCTCGGCAGTTGATGACTTTTCCTGCATAAATTAGTTCAGCCTTCAGGTGCTCCGGTGGGCTGGAAAAGGTGGATACATTCCTAGGAAAGAGTCTCCTAGGACTGTATCCACCTTTTCCAGCCCACCGGAGCACCTGAAGGCTGAACTAATGTACGCAGGATAAGTCATCAACTGCCGAGCCGAGAAGTTCGTGACGAATCGAATTTACTGTAAGTTCGCTCATCTCTATCTACAACCATTGATCATTTTGCTTCCTTTGGTCCTCAGATGTTCTGTTTGCACCATACCACCCCTCTAATCCATTCCTATAAAGGGGTACTCCAGTGCCAGAAAGTTATACAGATTTGTAAATTGCTTTTATTTAAAACTCTAAATCCTTCCAGTACTTCTCAGCTGCTGTATGCTCCAAAGGAAGTTGTGTAGTTCTGTACCGTCTAACCACAGTGCTCTCTCCTGCCTCCTCTGTTCATGGCAGGAACTGTCTAAATCCCCATAGAAAACCTCTCCTGCTCTGGACAGTTTCTGACATGGACAGAGGTGTCAGCAGAGAGCACTGTGAACAAGACAAAAAAGAAATTCAAAAAGCAATGAATTTCCTCAGTAGCATACAGTTGCTAATAAGTACTGGAAGGATAAAGATTTTTTAATAGAAATAATTTACAAATCTGTTTAAAGGGGTACTCCGGTGGAAAACTTTTTTTTTTCTTTTTTTTTTAATCAACTGGTGCCCAAAACAGATTTGTAAATTACTTCTATTAAAAAGTCTTAATCCTTCCAGTACTTATTAGCTGCTGAACACTACAGTGGAAATTATTTTATTTTTGGAACACAGAGCTCTCTGCTGACACCACGAGCACAGTGCTCTCTGCTGACATCTCTGTCCATTTTAAGAACTGTCCAGAGTAGGAGAAAATCCCTATAGAAAACATATGCTGCTCTGGACAGTTCCTAAAATGGACAGAGATGTCAGCAGAGAGCACCGTGTCCCAAAAAGAAAATAATTTCCTCTGTAGTATTCAGCAGCTAATAAGTACAGGAAGGATTAAGATTTGTTTTAATAGAAGTAATTTACAAATCTGTTAACTTTCTGGCACCAGTTGATTTGAAAAAAAATTATAAATAAATAAAAAGTTTTCCACCGGAGTACCCCTTTAAAGGGGGTTATCCAGGAAAAAAACTTTTTTTTATATATATCAACTGGCTCCTGAAAGTTAAACAGATTTGTAAATTTGATTAAACAATCTTAATCTTTTCAGTACTTATGAGCTTCTGAAGTTAAGGTTGTTCTTTTCTGTCTAAGTCCTCTCTGATGACACGTGTCTCGGGAACCGCCCAGTTTAGAAGCAAATACCCATAGCAAACCTCTTCTAAACTGGGCGTTTCCCGAGACAGTGTCATCAGAGAGCACTTAGACAGAAAAGAACAACCTTAAAGGAGATGTCCGGTGCTCACTTTTCTTATTTTATCCGTTCCGGGCTGAAAAATAAAAGAAAACAAATTTTCTCTTACCTGCCTAGGCTCCCCCGATGCTCCGGTACAGGCGTTCGGTCCCCGGGCTGTATTCTTCTTACTTCCTGTTAGCCCGGGACGTCACACGGAGCTTCAATCTATCACCGGCCGCAGCGATGTCCCGCCTCGGCCAGTGATAGGCTGAAGCTCCGTGTGACGTGCCGGTCTAACAGGAAGTAAGAAGAATACAGACCGGGGACCGAACGCCTGTACCGGAGCATCGGGGGAGCGTAGGCAGGCAAGAGAAAGCTTATTTTCTCTTTTTTTTTGCAGCCCGGAACGGATACAATAAGAAAAGTGAGCACCGGACATGTCCTTTAACTTCAGAAGCTCATAAGTACTGAAAGGATTAAGATTTTTTAATAGAAGTAATTTACAAATCTGTTTAACTTTCTGGAGCCAGTTGATATATATAAAAAAGTTTTTTTCCAGGATAACCCCTTTAACTTTGTGGCACCAATTAATTTGAAAACATATTTTTTTTTCCCACTAGAGTACCCCTTTAATCTGTTGTAAAGGACATAGACCAGTGTTTTCCATCCAGGGCGCCTCCAGCTGTTGCAAAACTACAACTCCCAGCATGCCCGGACAGCCTTCGGCTGTCCGGGCATGCTGGGAGTTGTAGTTTTGCAACAGCTGGAGGCGCCCTGGTTGGAAAACACTGACATAGACATACAACCAATATCCATTCCCTTGGAATCAGATCCTCACCTTGGCCACCCTTCTCCGGTGGAGACTGTAAAGAGAGTCAGAAGAGCCCAAAGTACATTGTCATAGTGGAATTCGTATTTCTTCCACTGTCTGGCCTGGGCGCGCACATCGTCGTTTTCATAGTTCAAGTATTCTCCCCTAGACAGAGAGAGAAAGTCATGATCGGATCATTTACAATTCATGAGGTTGTATCCTCAGAACCGTGGACACATACCTGCAGTCTTTTTCCAGATCTTTTGACTCATCCGTACAGTAGAAGAACTTGCCCTTGAAGAGCTGAACGGCGATGACGGCGAAGATAAACATGAAAAGCATGTAGACGATGAGGATGTTCAACACGTTCTTCAGAGAGTTTACCACGCAGTCAAACACGGCCTGGGAAAATTAACGTATCGATAACGTCAGAAGAATAGAATGCTGCTACTCTAAGGCCGGGTTCACACCACGTTTTTGCAGTACAGTTCCCGTATACATTTTCATTGTGAAAACCGTACGGAACCGTATTGAAAACCGTACGCATTGACTCTCCATTGAAAACCGTACGCCAAAAGATGCATTAGGTTGTGTCCGTTTTGCATCCTGTACAGTTTTGTCCGTTTTTTTTCCCCCGTACCCAAAATTGTAGCCTACCATGTTTTTTTGGTCCGGGTGAAAAACCGTATCGAAACAGTATATGTTTTATTTTTAACATGGGAGTCAATGGGAACCGTACAGAACCGTTCCATCCGGTTTTCACCATACGGTTTTTTACTTTGCACAGTTTTTTTCTTGGAATTTCAAATCAAACGAGTGAAACTTTATTCATAATGGAGTGAAAAGTTAAAAACGTATACGTGATAACATGAGGAGGAGGTTTGTTACATTGTGTCACCACAGTAGTAAGGTGATTACATGAGGAGGAGGTTTGTTACAGTGTGTCACCCCAGTAGTAAGGAGATTACATGAGGAGGAGGTTTGTTACAGTGTGTCACCCCAGTAGTAAGGTGATTACATGAGGAGGAGGTTTGTTACAGTGTGTCATCCCAGTAGTAAGAAGATTATATGAGGAGGGGGTTTGTTAAAGTGTGTCCCCCCAGTAGTAAGGTGATTACATGAGGAGGAGGTTTGTTACAGTGTGTCACCCCAGTAGTAAGGTGATTACATGAGGAGGAGGTTTGTTACAGTGTGTCACCCCAGTAGTAAGGTGATTACATGAGGAGGAGGTTTGTTAAAGTGTGTCACCCCAGTAGTAAGGAAGGAGATTATATGAGGAGGGGGTTTGTTACAGCGTGTCACCACAGTAGTAAGGTGATTACATGGGGAGGAGGTTTGTTACAGTGTGTCACCCCAGTAGTAAGGAGATTACATGAGGTGGAGGTTTGTTACAGTGTGTCACCACAGTAGTAAGGTGATTACATGAGGAGGAGGTTTGTTACAGTGTGTCACCCCAGTAGTAAGGAGATTACATGAGGAGGAGGTTTGTTACAGTGTGTCACCACAGTAGTAAGGTGATTACATGAGGAGGAGGTTTGTTACAGCGTGTCACCACAGTAGTAAGGTGATTACATGGGGAGGAGGTTTGTTACAGTGTGTCACCCCAGTAGTAAGGAGATTACATGAGGAGGGGGTTTGTTACAGTGTGTCACCCCAGTAGTAAGGAGATTACATGAGGAGGAGGTTTGTTACAGTGTGTCACCACAGTAGTAAGGTGATTACATGAGGAGGAGGTTTGTTACAGTGTGTCACCACAGTAGTAAGGTGGGGCATGTGAATTAGTGGAGCCAATGGGCTGAGTCAAGGGGCTGGCTAAATTAGCTTTGCCTAGGGTGGCAAAAATCCTCGTACCAGCCCTGTATCTCATGCAGTGTATGCAAGGGCGATCTTTGATGGTACATTCTAATTCCAGTCTAGATCAAGTCTACATGGCTGTATTTTCATGATGTAAATTATTAAATCATTCTGTAATTCATAACAAAGCATAAAAGACACGGATGTTATGGGTTAAAAAACAAACAAATCCACAATGGTTCTGCAAAACTGTTCTATACAAATAATAGAAAACTATTGTATAAAGGGAATCATACCTTTAATTTGGGCAGCCTCTTGATGGTCTTCAGTGGACGCAACACACGGAGGACCCGCAGGGATTTGATGGTGTTCAGATCTTTTCCTTTGTTCCCTCTACAGAGCACACACAGCAAACAAATAAGAATATAAAGGAAAGGAAGGGCCCCAAAACCACTGACATCCCAAAGGAGCTGTATTCATGGCTCCCTTCCCTTGAAGAGATCTTCTTCCGAACATGAATGAATTATGCATTAGGGTTGTTTTATTTTGCCAACCACCATTACTTATAATACAGAGGACCACAATATAAAACCAAACGACAGAAGGTCTATATTGTCCACATTGTTATATATATTTTTTTTATAAACTGATTGGGTCATGGTTTGTCATAGTATTCTGATTAGTTGGAGTTACAGTTGGAATCCCTCGTATAGACATAACTGGAACGGTTACCATCAGGAAAGAGTGACAACCAGGTGTGGATTACCTAAAAACACTTTTCAGTAATTATTTTGGACTTCTAAGGCTGAACGTCTTGGTAAACTACCACAATCAATACAAAAATAAGTGGCTGGGACCTTGTGCCAAGGCCTTGGGCAAACGTCTGCTCAGTTCCAAAAGTAATTGCAAGCTTGGTTATGGGTTCCTATGAAGACTGCATGTCTCCAAAAAAAGACTTAATGGGTCTTCTAAAAACTAAATTTGGAGCTCAAAATATTTGGTGATCTGCATTTGGTTAAAGGGTTCCGAACGCTGGGTCGGCGCAGGGAGCTTGTGATGTCATAGCCCTGCCCCCTCATGATGTCACGCCCCACTCAATGCAAGTCTATGGGAGGGGGCGTGACAGCCGTCACGCCCCCTCCCATAGATTTGCATTGAGGGAGCGGGGCGGGACGTCATGAGGGGGCGGGGCTATGACGTCACGATCTCCCGGCATTGGCTCCAGTGTTCGGAACAGTGTGTTCCAAACGCTGAGCAGCGGAGTACCCCTTTAAATAGGACCATGGGAGGGCCAGGGTATGGCCACATTATGACTTTCTATCACCAGTCTAGGACATAGAACTGGACTGCTATTGGTGTCAACTGGATGGTAACTTTGTTGGGTGGTTCCTTAACTTATCTTTGCAAAAAATAAATAAATAACTAAATAAATAAATAAATAAATAAATAAATATATATATTATAATAAGAAGACAAGAAAGTCATTGATGGTCTGGAATTACAAAAATTTAATAAAATCAGATGTAATTTCTCAATGGTTATACCGATTTTTCCAGTTGCACCACACAGGGTAAATATTCTTTCATTGGGGTCTATGGATAATATATTTGGGAGGATATTGTTTCTTCTTGTGGAGACCACCAGAAGCCATAAAGGTAATGTTCCCTGGGATGAGGGTACGTGAATTATCTCTCCTCCATAAGGAAGAAATCAGACTCTCTAGTGCCACCTAAAGGTAGCTTCTCTATAAGTCAACGTCCAACGCATTTAAGGGCCTTGAAACATGACTAGGGATTTTAGCCAAGCCAGATTCTTTACAGAAAGAAGGGGTTCTTTTGGGGTTCTTTGCCCTCTTGAGTACATAGAAGGGAACCAGTTGTCTCGGTGATAAGTCTTTGACATAGGGAGGTATTTTTTATGATTTAAGAAGATAATCCTAATTTCTCCAGTTGTGCCACACAGGGCAAATATTCTTCCATTGGTGTCTATGGATATAATATAATTTGGGGGGACATCACTTCTCCTTGTGGAGACCACCAGGAGCCTTAGAGGCAATGCTCCCTGGGAAAAGAGTTCGTAATAATAATTGCAATAGTAATATGAAGACATTTCCTCTGTATTATAAGAATATATGCAGTTGGATAGAGGTATATGCAGGAGCAGTCATAAGGTGGGAGACAGATGCCAGGATGAAATGATTTCCTTTTTTCTGGATACACGGTGGAAACCATTTAATCCTGGCCCTGTTGACTTGTTTTAGATTAAAGGGGCACTCCGGTGGAAACCTTTTTTTTTTTTTTTTTTTTTTAATCAACTGGTGCCAGAAAGTTAAACAGATTTGTAAATTACTTCTATTAAAAAAATCTTAATCCTTCCAGTACTTAATAGCTGCTGAATACTACAGAGGAAATTCTTTTCTTTTTGGAACACAGAGCTCTCTGCTGACATCATGACCACAGTGCTCTCTGCTGACATCTCTATCCATTTTAAGAACTGTCCAGAGTAGGAGAAAATCCCCATAGAAAACATATGCCTGCTCTGGTCAGTTCCTAAAATGGACAGAGATGTCAGCAGAGAGCACTGTGCTCGTGATTCAGCAGAGAGCTCTGTGTTCCAAAAAGAAAAGAATTTCCTCTGTAGTTTTCAGCAGCCAATAAGTACCGAAAGGATTAAGATTTTTTTTTTTTTTAACAGAAGTCATTTACAAATCTATTTAACTTTCTGGCACCAGTTGATTTAAAAAAAAAAAAAAGTTTTCCACCGGAGTACCCCTTTAAACAAAACGTATCTTCTTATTAGATGTTAATCAAAACCTGATTCTCAGATTTAACCCTTGCCGATCAACAGCAAAGAGCGGCTGTCTTCCCCCAATGCAGAACATGCGGTACACATGCGTATCCTGGTAATTCATGCAGACCTGTTAGAAGTAATACCATGTGCCGGATTGGACAACAGAAACAGAGCTCAGTTATATAAGGCTGCTTGGTTTTACAAAGACAGTATTCCCCCTAAGGGTACGTTCACACGTACAGGATCCTGCGCAGATTTGATGCGCAGGATTTGTAACTGCAGATCAGAAGCCGTGCCAAGTCATTTAGTTTACATTGAAATCTGCAGTAGAAAATCCTGTGCAACAAATCCTGCGCATCAAATCTGCGTAGGTGTGAACGTACCCTAAAGGGGAGCTCTTACACACATACTCATACAGCAGCTTCTATGGACCCACATTGTGGAGATTCACAGAGTCTGCTGTGCAAATATTTAGGTGTAATCATATGTAATCAGGCCACACGACAGCCGATCCCAACACTCACATTAGGGATAAGGGTTTCTTTTGAAAAAAAAATCCTTAAAGGGGTACTCCGCTGCTCAGCGTTTGGAACAAACTGTTCCGAACGCTGGAGCCAGGAGCTCGTGACATCATAGCCCCGCCCCCCTCATGACATCACGCCCCACCCCCTCAATGCAAGTCTATGGGAGGGGGCGTGGCGACCGCCACGCCCCCTCCCATAGACTTGCATTGAGGGGGCGGGTCATGACATCATGAGGGGGCGGACTTTGATATCACGTTCCAGTGTTCCAGTTTGTTCTAAACGCTGAGCAGTGGAGTACCCCTTTAAAGGGGTACTCCGGAAGAAAACATTTTTTTTTTTTTTTAATCAATTGGTGCCAGAAAGTTAAAAACAGATTTGTAAATTACTTCTATTTAAAAATCTTCATCCTTCCAGTACTTATTAGCTGCTGTATGCTCCACAAAAAGTCGTTTTTTGGTTTTTTTTTGGAACAGAGAGAGAGAGAGAGAGAGAGAGAGAGAGACCACAGTGCTCTCTGCTGACACCTCTGTCCAGGTCAGGAACTGTCCAGAGCAGGAGAGGTTTGCTATGGGGATTTGCTCCTACTCTGGACAGTTCCTAAAATGGACAGAGGTGTCATCAGAGAGCACTGTGGGCAGACAGAAAGGAAATTAAAAAAGAAAATAATTTCCTGTGGAGCATACAGCAGCTGATGAGTAGTGGAAGGATTAAGATTTCTAAACAGAAGTAATTTACAAATCTGTTTAACTTTCTGGCACCAGTTGAGTAAAAAAAAATGTTTTCCAGCGGAGTACCCCTTTAAGTGCATTTTTCATGGTTCCAAAATTCAGAACCATGGTGCTTTGAGGCAAATAGCCAAGTGTCAGCCTCTCCTAAGCCGTGGTGCCTATCCTGGACCAGTTATTCACACCCAGCTTAGGAGAACACTAGACGATTCTGTTCTCTGTCAATGGGAAAGGCAAGGGACAGCCAAGATGGGGGTCAAATGTGGATTTCACGTCTAGCTTGAGACCATCACAGCACAGGTATAACAGGTCGTCAGAGTGGAATGACAGAGAAGAGGGTGCAGGTCAGGGCAGCCCCCTACAATACAATTAGATTGTATTCCTTGTTAGTCAGGACTAGATGAGGTAGGTGCATGGGTGGGTTACTCAATGCAGAAAACATGCCTTGGACCCTGTTATATAAAAATGACAGGTGAATCGGACATTCATGGAGGCTTATACAACGTTGGTGCATGGGGAAGAATGTTGCAACCACTCTCTAAGAAGCTTATTTTTGCTTCATCATGTAGATGATATATTGGTGTTCTTCCTCTATTCTGCCTACGGTATATGACATTTACGGTGTAATAGGCTTTACAGGGGTACTCCGGTGGAAAACTTTTTTTTAAACCAACTGGTGCCAGAAAGTTAAACAGATTTGAAAATTACTTCAATTAAAAAAATCTTAATCCTTCCAGTACTTCTTAGCGGCTGTATACTACAGAGGAAATTCTTTTCTTTTTGGATTTCTTTTCTGTCACGAGGACGGAACTCTCTGCTGACACCTCTGTCCATGTCAGGAACTGTCCAGAGCAGGAGAAAATCTCACTAGCAAACACATGCTGCTCTGGACAGTTCTTAAAATGGACAGCAGAGGTCAGCAGAGAGATCTGTGTTCCAAAAAGAAAAGAATTTCCTCTGTAGTATACAGCTGCTACCAAGTCCTGGAAGGATTAAGAATGTTTAATAGAAGTAATTTACAAATCTGTTTAACTTTCTGGCACCAGTTAATTAAAAAAATGAATAAATAAATAAATAAATAAACGTTTCCACCGGAGCACCCCTTTAATACTTTCTACTGACCCTCGGTAGTATAAAACTGTACAGGTTACTATTGTAAAAATATTGTATTTCTGACTACTCTTCAGCTCTAAGATAAGATACTTTAAGGGTACGTTCCCACCTGGCGTATTTTGGTGCGTATTTCCAGCGTATTTGCTGCTGCGTGTTTTCTTTCCCATCAAAGTCAATGAGTAGGAAAATACGCAGCAGCAAAATACGCCATTTTATTCCAGGGACATGGAACAGGAGCACAAATAAGAGAAGTCTGTCCTTTATACTTTATAGACTAGTGTCCCGTTAGGAATAGGAATGACCTCAGTAGAGATCGCAGCTATAAGAAGTGTCTTTTGCGCTGTTGGACTTGATTTATCCATGTATTTTATGGACAGTCTATTGATTTCAAGAAGTGTGTAATACTTTCTTTCTCCTGTGGAGGTGCTGCAGGGGAAATGAACACTATCTGCATTGTATTATCTTCCTGCACAAAAAGAGGCAACAATTCTGGGCCATTAGAAAGGAGCTAGTGACCTCCTAGGAGCATATTCCTCACATAGCTGTCTACTTCTACTGTGTGTGTTAGAATGGGACTCATAATGAGCTGTAATTGCGTCCTATTTTAAGAAGGTTGAAATAATGACGAGAGGATCAGATGGTATCATTCCAATGACTACGTTATAAGACTAGGTGGAGACATACAGAAATTCCTGTATGTTCTGGGGGGAAAAGAATAGAAATTGAATTTACCCAACAAAACTCCTAGAGAGAGAGAGAAAGAGAGAATCCAGCGACAAGGAGACAAAGAAAGAGCTTATCATCAGTGACACATAACAATCCTACAAGTGGTTATTACCCGCCATGCAAAACACATGTATTCTCTCCTTTTATCTAAATCGTTGTCATGTTCTATTCTCTCAGGCTCTATCTAAGTATACATTGCATTTGGAAAGTCTTTAGGTCTTTTCACATTTTCACATTTTGTTATGTTGGGGCGACCGGACATGATGCTGCCCCCACCATGATCACTGTAGGGATGGTATTGGGCAGGTGATGGGCAGTGCCTGGTTTCTTCCAGACATGATGCTGCCCCCACCATGATCACTGTAGGGATGGTACTGGGCAGGTGATGGGCAGTACCTGGTTTCCTCCAGACATGATGCGGCTCCCACCATGATCACTGTAGGGATGGTATTGGGCAGGTGAGGGGCAGTGTATGGTTTCCCCCAGACATGATGCTGCCCCCACCATGATCACTGTAGGGATGGTATTGGGCTGGTGATGGGCAGTACCTGGTTTCCTCCAGACATGATGCTGCCCCCACCATGATCACTGTAGGGATGGTATTGGGCAGGTGATGGGCAGTACCTGGTTTCCTCCAGACATGATGCGGCCCCCACCATGATCACTGTAGGGATGGTATTGGGCAGGTGATGGACAGTACCTGGTTTCTTCCAGACATGATGTTGCCCCCACCATGATCACTGTAGGGATGGTATTGGGCAGGTGATGGGCAGTGCCTTGTTTCCTCCAGACATGATGCTGCCCCCACCATGATCACTGTAGGGATGGTATTGGGCAGGTGATGGACAGTACCTGGTTTCCTCCAGACATGATGCTGCCCCCACCATGATCACTGTAGGGATGGTATTGGGCAGGTGATGGACAGTACCTGGTTTCTTCCAGACATGATGCTGCCCCCACCATGATCACTGTAGGGATGGTACTGGGCAGGTGATGGGCAGTACCTGGTTTCCTCCAGACATGATGCGGCTCCCACCATGATCACTGTAGGGATGGTATTGGGCAGGTGATGGGCAGTACCTGGTTTCCTCCAGACATGATGCGGCCCCCACCATGATCACTGTAGGGATGGTATTGGGCAGGTGATGGACAGTACCTGGTTTCCTCCAGACATGATGCGGCCCCCACCATGATCACGGTAGAGATGGTATTGGGCAGGTGATGGACAGTACCTAGTTTCTTCCAGACATGATGCTGCCCCCACCATGATCACTGTAGGGATGGTATTGGGCAGGTGATGGGCAGTGCCTTGTTTCCTCCAGACGTGATACTGCCCCCACCATGATCACTGTAGGGATGGTACTGGGCAGGTGATGGGCAGGGCCTGGTTTCCTCCAGACATGATGCTGCCCCCACCATGATCACTGTAGAGATGGTATTGGGCAGGTGATGGTGCCTGGTTTCCCCCAGACATGATGCTGCCCCCACCATGATCACTGTAGGGATGGTATTGGGCAGGTGATGGGCAGTGCCTGGTTTCCCCCAGACATGATGCTGCCCCCACCATGATCACTGTAGGGATGGTATTGGGCAGGTGATGGGCAGTGCCTGGTTTCCTCCAGACATGATGCTGCCCCCCACCATGATCACTGTAGGGATGGTATTGGGCAGGTGATGGGCAGTGCCTGGTTTCCCCCAGACATGATGCTGCCCCCACCATGATCACTGTAGGGATGGTATTGGGCAGGTGATGGGCAGTACCTGGTTTCCTCCAGACATGATGCTGCCCCCACCATGATCACTGTAGGGATGGTATTGGGCAGGTGATGGGCAGTGCCTGTTTCCTCCAGACATGATGCTGCCCCCACCATGATCACTGTAGGGATGGTATTGGGCAGGAGATGGGCAGTGCCTGGTCTCCTCCAGACATGATGCTGCCCCCACCATGATCACTGTAGGGATGGTATTGGGCAGGTGATGGGCAGTACCTGGTTTCCTCCAGACATGATGCTGCCCCCACCATGATCACTGTAGGGATGGTATTGGGCAGGTGATGGGTAGTGCCTGGTTTCCCCCAGACATGAGGAGTTCATCACAGTATGAGAGTCTTATTTATTTTTTATTTTTTGTAAACTCTAGGCATCTATCATGTTATTATTGGGGGAGGGTTATTTCTGTAAAGCCCAGATTGTAAAGTCAGCAGTGATGGTTCTGGACCTTCTGGAAGTTTCTCTCATTTGCACACAGGATCTTTGGAGCTCTGCCAGAATGACCATTTGGGTTTTTGTTCTCCTCTCTTACCCTTCTCCCCCGATTTCTTAGTTTGGCAGTTCTAAGATTAGTCACGGTTGTTCCTTCTTCTCTCATGTAAGGATTATTGAGGCCACTGATCTCTTGGAAACTTTCAGTAAAGAAGAAATGTTTTTGTCCCTTCTCAAGATCTGTACCTCTGTACAATCCTGTCTCTGAGCTCTACAGGCAGTTCTTTCCCTCTCATGTTTTTTTCTCTGATCAACATTGTCAGCTGTGAGACCTTATATAGATAAGGCTGTGTCTCCCCATATCGTGTCCAAACAGCTGAATGTACCATAAGTGACTCCAACCGAGTGAAGAAACATCATAGAGATGATCAGGAGAGATAGGAGGAAAAACCTGATTTTTTTTTCTTTTTTTTACATCTTAGGACAAGGAGCCACATAACAAAATGTGGAAAAAGTAATAGGTTCTAAAGACTTTCTGAATGCATTGTAACAGTGCATAAAGTTTGCTTAGAGTATTCCTTAAAGGGGTACTCCCCCCTAGACATTTTATCCCTTATCCAAAGGATAGGGAATAACATGTGTGACTACAAGGGGTCCGGCTGCAGGGACACCCCACAATCTCCGGGCCGGTGCTATGGCGTTACGGTCACGGAAGCCTGGGGTTTGTCACGCCACGCCCCCTCCATTCATGTCTATAGTACTCAGCCATTACGCCTCCTCCTATAGACATGAATGGAGGGGGAGTAGTGGCTGTGTTCGCCAGTCATCCGGCACAGAGCGGAGTTCGCTCCGTGAACCGGATGACTGGTTTGTCGCTGCAGAGATCGCGGGGGTCCCCAGCGGCCGGACCCCCGCGATCAGGCATGTTATCCCCTATTCTTTGGATAGGGGATAACATGTCTAGTGATGGAGTACCCCTTTAATGTGAGCAATACACTAAACTGCATTATCACATAACAGGACACAGTATATATAGGACATGATAGGACACAGTAACATAATAGAACAAACTCATATACATAAAAAAACAGGTGTCGGAAGTGGACCCGGCCACTGATCACGTGATCGTCCAGGAGGCCTCATTCTTAAATAGTTTGTCTCTGATAAAACATTCCCTTTAGTCATAGACAGTTCCATAACTTTTCAATATAATTTATGTTTATGTCAATTTTCAAGTTTTCTCCAGTGAGTGGAGACATCATTGGTTACAACAATGTATTAGTGTATGTTAAATGTTTAAAGGGGTACTCCAGTTCTTTAATCAGGATAAGAATTAAAGGGGTACTTCAGTGGAAAACTTTTTTTTTTTTTTAATCAACTGGTGCCAGAAAGATAAACAGATTTGTGAATTACTTCTATTAAAAAATCTTAATCCTTCCAGTACTTATTAGCTGCTGAATACTACAGAGGAAATTATTTTCTTTTTGGAACACAGAGCTCTCTGCTGACATCACGACCACAGTGCTCTCTGCTGACATCTCTGTCCATTTTAAGAACTGTCCAGAGTAGGAGAAAATCCCCATAGAAAAGATATGCTGCTCTGGACAGTTCCTAAAATAAACAGAGATGTCAGCAGAGAGCACTGTGCTCGTGATGTCAGCAGAGAGTACTGTGTTCCAAAAAGAGAAGAATTTCCTATGTAGTATTCAGCAGCTAATAAGTACTGGAAGAATTAAAATTATTTTAATTGAAGCAATTTACAAATCTGTTTAACTTTTTGGCACCAGTTGATTAAAATAAAAAAAATAAAAAGTTTTTCGCCGAAGTACCCCTTTAAGGGGGAGATTTATCAAAACTCGTCTAGAGGAAAAGTTGCTGAGTTCCCCATAGCAACCAATCAGATCGCTTCTTTCATTTTCTCAGGCTGTTTCAAAAAAATTAAAGAAGCGATCTGATTGGTTGCTATGGGCAACTCAGCAACTTTTCCTCTGGACGGGTTTTGATAAATCTCCCCCTAAGTATTTGATCACTGGAGGATCCTATTGCTGAGAACCTCCCCATGATCTCCAAAATGCAGCCCCATGGGTGAACACATTGTTTTGAGCACTGGGGTTTGGCACACGCTCCATGCAATGTCTATGGTAACGCTGTAGATACGAGTACAGCACTCGTGTATTTTTGGCGCTCCATAGACATTGCATGGAGTGCGTGCCGACCTCACATCTCCATGCAAACCAAGAGCCCATGGAGATCATGGAGGTCTCATCAGTCGGATCCCCCCCTTAATCAGACATTTATCCCCTATCTATAGGATAGGGGATACGTTTTAAAGTACTGGAGTGCCCCTCTAAGTAGTGTTTCCCAATCAGGGTGCCTCCAGCTGTTGCAAAACTACAACTCCCAGCATGCCCGGACAGCCTTCGGCTGTCCGGGCATGCTGGGAGTTGTAGTTTTGCAACAGCTGGAGGCACCCTGGTTGGGAAAAACTGCCTTTTAACCTAAAGGCTATACCGTGTGACCCCCAACCTGCTGCTCTCCAGCTGTTGCAAAACTACAACACCTAGCATGCCCAGGCAGCTTTCAGCTGGGAGTTGTAGTTTTGCAACAGCTGGAGGCCCACAGGTTGGGCAAAGCCACAGGCCTCTAATATTGCATGCCGTGCTTCGAACAGGGACTGATATGAGTCAATCCAATCTGTGTGCAGCGCTACTGACTATATTGGTGCTATAGAAAAACCAGCAAATAAAATACATTGCAAACTCCAGCTAGATACCATTAGCCAATCTGCGGAAATGTAACCTTCTGTTAGCAGATACCGGCTCCGCCATCCGAAATTTGGTTAGTCAGCGAATATTCACAGATACATCCCTTTTCCCTATAGGTATCTGCCATCTTTGCAAAAGAAAAAAATTCTGAGTGAAAAAAAAAAAAAAAAGGGGAATAAAAATACTTACGAGAAGGCGAACGCCACCAGAGCGCCACTGACCACGATGAAATCTAGAATATTCCACAGATCCCGAAAATACGAGCCGGAGTGAAGGAGAAGCCCCAGGTCAATCATCTGCAAGGGGGAGAGGAACAGAGTTTACTGCAGGAAATGTAAGTATCCGCGGACTGATTTGGCGGCATTTGTTTGTATTTTGCGCCAACGATTGTACTTTGTAATAATATCACTCATTTGAGCACAAAATCTGCGGCGAAACAAAAAATAAATAATTTTATGAGACAAAATAAAAATAAAAAAATAAAAAAAATTGGGGGGGGGGGGGGCTTCCTTGTCTACACATTGCAGCTTTTCGGTAACAATGACACCTTATATTTATTCTGTAAGTCCGTACGATTCCAACGATACCCGATTTATATAGTATTTTTTTTCTTTGCTACTTTTAAAAAATTATAACTTTTTGTACAAAAAAGAATATGCTTAAAGGGGTATTCCAGGAAAAAACTTTTTTTTTTTTTTTTTTTTTTTTTTTTAGATCAACTGGCTCCGGAAAGTTAAACAGATTTGTAACTTACTTCTATTAAAAAAAATCTTAATCCGTTCAGTACTTATGAGCTGCTGAAGTTGAGTTGTTCTTTTCTGTCTAAGTGCTCTCTGATGACACGTGTCTCGGGAACTGTCCAGCATAGAAGCAAATTCCCATAGCAAACCTATTCTGCTCTGTGTAGTTCCTATGGGAATTTGCTTCTACTCTGGACAGCTCCCGAGACAAGTGTCATCAGAGAGCACTTAGACAGAAAAGAACAATTCAACTTCAGCAGCTCATAAGTACTGAAAGAATTAAGATTTTTTAATAGAAGTAATTTACAAATCTGTTTAACTTTCTGGAGCCAATTGATATATAAAAATAAGTATAAGGGGATATATAAGGCTCATTTGTTTGCACCGTGATCTGTAGTTTTTATCGGTACCATTTTTTTATTATGGAACTATTTGATCACTTTCTATTTGTATATGAAGTGACCAAAACTCAGCAAAAAAACTTACCATATTTTTCGCCGTATAAGACGCACTTTTTCTTCCCCAAAACTGGGGGGGGGGGGGGGGGGAAAGTTGGTGCCGGGACCCGCGGCTAATACAGGACATCACCGATCGCGGTGATGCCCTGTATTAACCCTTAAGACACAGCGATCAAAGCTGACCGCCGTGTCTGAAGGGAAAATAACACTAACCCGGCTGCTCAGTCAGGCTGTTCGGGACCGCCACGGTGATATCGCGGCGTCCCGAACAGCTTACAGGACACCGGGAGGGACCTTACCTGCCTCCTCGGTGTCTGCTTTGTGCCGGGATCCCCTGCATGGCCGGCGCTCTCCTTCAACGTCATCACGTCGTGATGACAGCGACGGAGAGCGTGGATCTTGGGGAAGAAGACGTCCTGAGCGTCGGGGACACCACGGGGACGCGGCGACAGCCATGGAGCGGCATCCAGGGCAGCGGTGACGGGTCCGCAGCGGCGGGGACACATGAGTATTACCTCCTATACAGTGGTCTTCAACCTGCGGACCTCCAGATGTTGCAAAACTACAACTCCCAGCATGCCCGGACAGCCGTTGGCTGTCCGGGCATGCTGGGAGTTGTAGTTTTGCAACATCTGGAGGTCTGCAGGTTGAAGATCAATGTTGGGTTCAGAATCTTTTTTTTCTAGATTTTGCACCTTTAAAATTGGGTGCGTCTTATATGCCGGTGCGTCCTATAGGACGAAATTATATATATATATATATATATATATATATATATATATATATATAAATTTATATATATATATATATATATATATATATATATATATATATATATTATATATATTTATTTATTTTTTTACGTTTAGTCCATTGACCATGTGGTTTAATTACCATTATATTTTAAAAGGTTACGCGGTGGTACCACACGTGTTTATGTTTATTTGCATCATTTTAAAGCATGGGAAAAGGGAAGTGATTCAAACTTTTATTAGGAAAGGGGTTTATCCACTTTTATAAAAAAAAAAAAGTTATAAAAATTCACATTTTATTCACAAATTTTTAGTCCCCATAGGGGTCTATTACAAGCAGTCTTTTGATGACATACACTGTATATTGTTATCGGCGCTCCGTTACTACAGACTGCTGAGGATGCCTGCCGTCTTGAAGCGCCGATTGGACAGGACGGAACAAGGTAAGGGACCTCCGCCTGTCCTCTCAGTTAACCGGGACCCCATGATTTTGCCACCGTGGTCCCGGTCAGCTTCCTGAGCTAATCGGCAATTAATTTTTCCAATTTTAGAAGACGTGATCAACTTTGACTGTGGTGTCAAAAGGGTTAATGCCAGAAATGGTCCTGATTGGCGATGTACGGTATTAGCCATAGGTCCTGGCTTCTGATAGTCCACTGGGTATGAAGCGCGATTCCTACAATGGGAAGTGGGCAGAGAGCGTATATTTACGCTCTTTATCCTCAAGGGGTTAACCATATATTTCCCTATAACTACATACATACAAATACTTAAAGGGGATTTACGGGGGGATTACATTTTTTTTTCAAATTAACTGGTGCCAGAAATATATACAGATTTGTAAAATACTTCTATATAATTTTTTTTATCCTTCCAGTACTTATCAGCTGCTGTATAATCCAGAGGGAGTTATGTAGTTCTTTCCCATCTTAACTCAGTGTTTGGAACTTCCTACACTTCCCCACTTGCAAAACATTTAGTAGAGGCTGCCATTTATTTATTGCTAATAAAAAAAAAATAAAAAAAAAATACCGTATATATATATATATATATATATATATATATATGTATTTATGTGTGTATAATATATATATATATATATATAAATATATATATACATATATATATATATATATATACTCTTTGTGAGCGCAAATGACTTTGTGAGTGCAATCTCTTTAATTATTCATGAGCCCATCAGTAATTTCACAGGAGGAAGTTGTGTAGTTCTTTCCAGTCTTACCACAGTGCTCTCTACTGCCACCTCTGTCCGCGTACTTTAAACAGTTCCTGACATGGACAGAGGTGGCAGCAGAGAGCACTGTACTCAGACTGGAAAGAACTACACAACTTCCCCTGCTGAAATTATTGACGGGCTCATGAATAATTAAAGAGATGGTCATTTGCGATCACAAAGAGTAAATATATATATATACGAGAGAATTAAAAAAATATATAATAATAATAATTATATATATATATATATATATATATATATATATATATTTATGCGTGTGTAATATTAATATATATACATATATATATATATATATATATATATATTATTTTTTTTTTATCTAAACAAAAGTAAATAAATAAATAAATAGCTGCCTCTACTAAATGTTATAGCGGCTGCCATCTTTAATTCACAAACAGAATAACACGCACACGATTACTTTACCCGATAATATTCCGTCACCGTTCTCTGCAATGTTTTGCACGTGGGGAAGTGTAGGACGTTCCAAACACTGAGTAATATTTAAAGATGATTCTGTATTTTATTTAGAAACGTGTGGAGTAATGGAGGCCGGGGAGTGTGAATGTTAAGTCAGTCATGCAGGGGGAGGATGACGGAAACATGGAGGTGGCGGTGTCACAATTCACAAAATGAATCGTAATGGTGTGTTATTATAAATATATTTTGTAACAGTGTTTCCCAACCAGGGGGCCTCCGGCTGTTGCAAAACTATAACTCCCAGCATGCCCGGAAAGCCAAAGGCTGTCCGGGCATGCTGGGAGTTGTGGTTTTGCAACAGCTTCTTACCTTGATCACCATCTCGAAGGTGAAGACCCCTGTGAAGATGTAATCCATGTATTTCAGCACCTGAAATCAGAAAAAGTGAATGGTATTAGTCACAAAGCGGACAGTGAGAAGCGGACTACAACAACCACTGTGCTCTGCTGGACATCAGGATGATTATGTATTATATTCTTGTATATAGGAGCAGTATTATAGTAGTTATATTCTTGTATATAGGAGACAGTATTATAGTAGTTATATTCTTGTATATAGGAGGAAGTATTATAGTAGTTATATTCTTGTGTATAGGAGGCAGTATTATAGTAGTTATATTCTTGTATATAGGAGCAGTATTATAGTAGATATATTCCTGTATATAGGAGCAGTATTATAGTAGTTATATTCTTGTATATGGGAGCAGTATTATAGTAGTTATATTCTTGTATATGGGAGCAGTATTATAGTAGTTATATTCTTGTATATAGGAGCAGTATTATAGTAGTTATATTCTTGTATATAGGAGGCAGTATTATAGTAGTTATATTCTTGTATATAGGAGCAGTATTAGAGTAGTTATATTCTTGTATATAGGAGCAGTATTCTAGTAGTTATATTCTTGTATATAGGAGGCAGTATTATAGTAGTTATATTCTTGTATATAGGAGCAGTATTATTGTAGTTATATTCTTGTATATAGGAGGCAGTATTATAGTAGTTATATTCTTGTATATAGGAGCAGTATTATTGTAGTTATATTCTTGTATATAGGAGCAGTATTATAGCAGTTATATTCTTGTATATAGGAGCAGTATTCTAGTAGTTATATTCTTGTATATTGGAGCAGTATTATAGTAGTTATATTCTTGTATATAGGAGGCAGTATTATAGCAGTTATATTCTTGTATATAGGAGGCAGTATTATAGTAGTTATATTCTTGTATATAGGAGCAGTATTATAGTAGTTATATTCTTGTATATTGGAGCAGTATTCTAGTAGTTATATTCTTGTATATAGGAGCAGTATTCTAGTAGTTATATTCTTGTATATAGTAACAGTATTCTAGTAGTTATATTCTTGTATATAGGAGCAGTATTATAGTAGTTATATTCTTGTATATAGGAGCAGTATTATAGTAGTTATATTCTTGTATATAGGAGCAGTATTATTGTAGTTATATTCTTGTATATAGGAGGCAGTATTATAGTAGTTATATTCTTGTATATAGGAGCAGTATTATTGTAGTTATATTCTTGTATATAGGAGCAGTATTATAGCAGTTATATTCTTGTATATAGGAGCAGTATTCTAGTAGTTATATTCTTGAATATAGGAGCAGTATTATAGTAGTTATATTCTTGTATATAGGAGCAGTATTATAGCAGTTATATTCTTGTATATAGGAGGCAGTATTATAGTAGTTATATTCTTGTATATAGGAGCAGTATTATAGTAGTTATATTCTTGTATATAGGGGCAGTATTATAGTAGTTATATTCTTGTATATAGGAGGCAGTATTATAGTAGTTATATTCTTGTATATAGGAGCAGTATTATAGTAGTTATATTCTTGTATATAGGAGCAGTATTATAGTAGTTATATTCTTGTATATAGGAGCAGTATTATAGTAGTTATATTCTTGTATATCGTAGCAGTATTATAGTAGTTATATTCTTGTATATAGGAGCAGTATTATAGTAGTTATATTCTTGTATATAGGAGAAGTATTATAGTAGTTATATTCTTGTATATAGGAGCAGTATTATAGTAGTTATATTCTTGTATATAGGAGCAGTATTATAGTAATTATATTCTTGTATATACGAGCAGTATTATAGTAGTTATATTCTTGTATATAGGAGGCAGTATTATAGTAGTTATATTCTTGTATATAGGAGCAGTATTATAGTAGTTATATTCTTATATATAGTAACAGTATTCTAGTAGTTATATTCTTGTATATAGGAGGCAGTATTCTAGTAGTTATATTCTTGTATATAGGAGCAGTATTATAGTAGTTATATTCTTGTATATAGGAGCAGTATTATAGTAGTTATATTCTTGTATATAGGAGCAGTATTATAGCAGTTATATTCTTGTATATAGGAGGCAGTATTATAGTAGTTATATTCTTGTATATAGGAGCAGTATTATTGTAGTTATATTCTTGTATATAGTAGCAGTATTATAGTAGTTATATTCTTGTATATAGTAACAGTATTCTAGTAGTTATATTCTTGTATATAGGAGGCAGTATTATAGTAGTTATATTCTTGTATATAGGAGCAGTATTCTAGTAGTTATATTCTTGTATATAGGAAGCAGTATTATAGTAATTATATTCTTGTATATAGGAGCAGTATTATAGTAGTTATATTCTTGTATATACGGGCAGTATTATAGTAGTTATATTCTTGTATATAGGAGCAGTATTATAGTAATTAGATTCTTGTATATAGGAGCAGTATTATAGTAGTTATATTCTTGTATATAGGAGCAGTATTATAGTAGTTATATTCTTGTACATGGGAGCAGTATTATAGTAGTTATATTCTTGTATATAGGGGGCAGTATTATAGTAGTTATATTCTTGTGTATTGGAGCAGTATTCTAGTAGTTATATTCTTGTATATAGGAGCAGTATTATAGTAGTTATATTCTTGTATATAGGAGCAGTATTATAGTAGTTATATTCTTGTATATAGGAGCAGTATTATAGTAGTTATATTCTTGTATATAGGAGCAGTATTATAGTAGTTATATTCTTGTATATTGGAGCAGTATTATAGTAGTTATATTCTTGTATATAGGAGCAGTATTATAGTAGTTATATTCTTGTGTATTGGATCAGTATTATAGTAGTTATATTCTTGTATATAGGAGCAGTATTATAGTAGTTATATTCTTGTATATTGGAGCAGTATTCTAGTAGTTATATACTTTCACATATAACCTCTATATATTAGCACTATATACTGTATAGTCTTGTACTTAGAGGGCAGTGTGCTCTATCCTTTAGAGGAGTACCTACATCATTACGAGGGGCATCAGCTTGAACAGGATCTTCTGCAGCCAGTGCAATGCTGCTCAGTGCAATAACCACCAGTATGACCATTTCAAAGTAGCGCATATTAACAATGTAATGACACAAGCGACGGACTCTGCCAGAATAAAAATTAAAAAATTATACAATGACATTGAGCCTAATGATCAGTTCATATAGATTACTGATAGAAATAAACAATAATCTTGTGTCATTATACTTTAGGTTATAAAGGATAGGGGATAAGATGTCTGATCACGGGGGTCCCGCTGCTGGAGACTCCCGCAATCTCTCATGCAGCACCCACCTGTCTCAGCTGCCCGAAGCGATGTCTGGAGACTCACAACCACGGGGCCGGAGTATCTTGATGTCACTACTCCGTCCCCTTGTGATGTCACGCCCCACCCCCTCAATGCAAGTCTATGGGAGGGGGCGTGACGGCCATCACGCCCCCTCCCATAGGCTTGCATTGAGGGGGATGTATGCTGTATGCTACAGAGAAAGTTGAGTTGTTCTTTTCTGTCTGACCACAGTGCTCTCTGCTGACACCTCTGTCTTTGTAAGGAACTGTCCAGAGTAGTAGCAAATCCCCATAGCAAACCTCTCCTGCTCTGGACAGTTCCTGATACAGACAGCAGTGGCAGCAGAGAGCAGTGTTGTCAGACTGGAAAGAACTACACAACTTACTCTGGAGCATACAGCAGCAGATAAGTACTAGAAGGATTGAGATTTTTTTAATAGGAGAAATTTACAAATATGTTTAACTTCCAGGCACCAGTTGATTTGGAATTTTTTTTTCCACCGGAGTACCCCTTTAGGGTACGTTCAAACATACAGGATCCTTTGATGCGCAGGATTTGTAACTGCCGATTAGAAGCCGTGCTCAGTCATTTAGTTTACATTGAAATCTGCACCAGAAAATCCTGTGAATCAAATCTGCATAAGTGTGAACATATCCTTAAGGATCCAGGACAGTGGTGTCCCTGACACTTAGGGTTCTAAAACAATGACATACTAACAAATGTGGATCTAGAAAGGTACAATACTGACACTATGGGATCTAGAACACGGACACACTGACAAAAGTGGATCTAGAACCATGACACACTGACACTTAGAAATGTAAACTGACATGAGGAGACCTAGAACAATGACGCTCTGACACTTAGGGATCTAGACAAAGTCACACTGATAATGAGGAATCTAGAACAATGGCACACTGACTTGTAGATCTAGAACAATGGCACACTGAAACAAGGGGAACTAAACATTTACAAGCTGACATTAGAGGATCTAAACAATGACACACGGACACTTGGGAATCTAGACAATGATACTATGTGATCTAGAACAGTGGCACACTGACACATGGGGATCTAGACAAAGATGCGCTGACACTGTGATCTAGAACAGTGGCACACTGACACATGGGGATCTAGACAAAGATGCGCTGACACTGTGATCTAGAACAATGGTACACTGACAGTTGGGGATCTAGAACAATGATCCACTGAAACAAGGAGATCTTGACAATGACCCAATGACACTTGTGAATCTAAAATAATGACACATGAGAATCTAGAATAACAACAAATTAACTCTTTGGGGCACAAGGACAAAATCACCCTTTGGGTCAAAGAACACTGTTAAAGGGGTACTCCACCCATAGATATCTTATCCCCTATCCAAAGGATAGGGGATAAGATGTCTGATCGCGGGGGTCCCGCCGCTGGGTACCCCCGCAATATAGCAGCCGTCACGCCCCCTCCCATATACTTGCATTGACGGGGGCGGAGTCGTGACATCACGATCTTCCATTCCCGTGGTTGGGAGCCAGACCCTCCAGCGCTTCCGGAGCAGTAACAGGTGGGTGCCGCATGCTATAATGCGGGGGTCCCCAGTGGCGGGACTCCCGCGATCCTTTGTATAGGGGATAAGATGTCTAGGGGGGTGGAGTACCCCTTTAAGAAGACACTTGAGGTCCAGTAAAAATACCAGATTAAAGGGGTACTCCGCCCCTAGACATCTTATCCCCTATCCAAAGGGGTCCCAGCTGCGGTACCCGAGACATCCAGTGCCTGGAGTGAACTTCGCTCCGTGCCGGATGAATAGCGATGCAGGGCGGAGGCTCATTAAGTCACAGTCACGCCCACTAGTGACATCATGGCCACGCCCCCTCAATGCAAGTCTATGGGTGTGGCCGTGATGTCATGAGCCTCCGACACTGCACCCGACATTCTAAACGAATGCTGGGTGCAGGAGGGAGATCGCAGGAGTCCCCAGAGTTGGGACCCCCTTTGATCAGACATCTTATCCCTTATCCTTTGGATAGGGGATAAGATGTCTAGGGGCGCAGTACCCCTTTAATACTTAATGGAGTAAAACAAACTCTGGGTTCATAGTACTTACGGATTGGTGGAACTAAAGACGAACATGGAACTGTACGGGAGAATCTGCTTTGGTCCATTTTTCGTCAGGTCATCTGCCTCCATCTCCTTTTTCTCTTCAGATTTGACCTCAAACTCTAAGTTATTTACTATAAAAGAAAACATGTCATGTCAGAAAGCGGAAGAGACTTTTTATCACTGTCTTTGGAGCTGTTTTTGTATGTAGATTTGTCTCACATTTGGCGCAGTGCTGCACCTCTAGGCTAGTTTTTGTGTCTCTTTGGTTTACACTTTTTTTAGGAAATTGTGTGCAGACCAGCTGTTACGGTTAGTTAGTCTTTTGCAGTGGTAATGAATTTAATTTAAATTTTTTTTTTTAAAGAAATCAGCTCTATTTTTCTTACCCTAGACCAGTGGTCTTCAACCTGCGGACCTCCAGATGTTGCAAAACTACAACTCCCAGCATGCCCGGACAGCCGATGGCTGTCCGGGCATGCTGGGAGTTGTAGTTTTGAAACATCTGGAGGTCCGAAGGTTGAAGACCACTGCCCTAGACTATCATTTATGAAGTCTACACGTCAGAGATTTGAGATTTCCATAGCATCTTAAAGGATGATGGGAAAAACCTGGTTTTCGCATGGCCCTCTACTAATGAATGATACATTATATTGGAAAGTTTCCTAATTCATAGTACACAAAAAGTTGAATAGTATAGTGAAGATGGCACTCACCATATGGCAGCATTATATGACTTTAATCTTCACCTTTGGTGCACAGGACAAACAGCAGTATCGACAGGAGGAAGTGTGACATTACACATGAAACGGCTGCTTTGTTTGTCTGCACGAAACGGCTGTCCTGAACGCCCCCCACATTCTGGGCGAGATTTATCAAAACCTGTCCAGAGGAAAAGTTGCCCAGTTGCCCATAGCAACCAATCAGATCGCTTCTTTCATTTTGCAGAGGCCTTGTTAATAATGAAAGAAGCGAGCTGATTGGTTGCTATGGGCAACTGAGCAACTTTTCCTCTGAACAGGTTTTGATAAATCTCGCCCTCTGTGTTTTCTCCCTGCTTTGTTTGTCTGCACAAAACGGCTGTCCTGAACACCCCCCGCATTCTGTGTTTTCGTCCCACTTTGTTTGTCCGCACAAAACGGCTGTCCTAAACACCCCCGCAATCTGTGTTTTCTTGCTGCTCTGTTTTTCCGCACAAAACGGCTGTCCCAAAAGCCCCGACTGTCTGTGTTTTCTCCCTGCTTTGTTTGTCTGCACAAAACAGCTGTCCTGTACACCCTCGCATTCTGTTTTCTCCCTGCTTTATTTGTCCGCACAAAACGGCTGTCCTGAACACCCCGCTTTTTGTGTTTTCTCCCTGCTTTGTTTGTCTGCACAAAACAGCTGTCCTGTACACCCCCGCATTCTGTGTTTCCTTCCCACTTTGTTCGTCCGCACAAAACGGCTGTCCTGAACACCCCTTCATTCTGTGTTTTCTCCCTGCTTTGTTTGTCTGCACAAAACAGCTGTCCTGTACACCCCTGCATTCTGTGTTTTCTTGCTGCTTTGTTTTTCCGCACAAAACGGCTGTCCCAAAAGCCCCGACTTTCTGTGTTTTCTCCCTGCTTTGTTTGTCTGCACAAAACAGCTGTCCTGTACACCCCTGCATTCTGTGTTTCCTTCCTGCTTTGTCCCCATGAAACGTCTGTCCCAAATGCCCCCGCTTTCTGTGTTTTCTCCCTGCTTTGTTTGTCCTGTGCAAAAAATGGCTGTCTTGAACGCCTCCACTTTCAGTTCTCCCTGCTTTTTTTGTCTTCACAAATTGGCTGTCCCAAACGTCCCCGCTTTCTGTGTTCTCTCCCTGCTTTGTTTCTCCTGTGCACCGAAGATGAACATTAAAGGCGTACTCCCCCCCCCCCCTTTACATCTTATCCCCTAAGGATAGGGGATAAGATGTCTGAATGCGGGGGTCCCGCAGCTGACATTCGTTTAGAACGTTGGGTGCGGCCGGCGGGGGTCGTGAAGTCACACCTCGCCCCCTCAATGCAAGTCTATGGGAGGGGGCGTGGCAGCCGCCACGCCCCCTCCCATAGACTTGCATTGAGGGGGCGTGGTGTCATGTCACAAGCCGGTGTGACCTTGACATCACGACCCCCGCCGCAACAGAGTACCCCTTTAAGTTCATATAATCCTGGCATATGGTGAGTGCCGTTTTTACTCTACTATTCCACGTTTTGCTGTGTATATCTTCCATGATTGAGCACCCCCTGAGCAGATAGGTGCAGATCGAGTGCGGGTTCTAGCCCCCCCCAATCTGGTGTGTTTTAGGACTTACTACGCAGTGCCGGATTTGTTGTTTCTCTTGTGTGAAAGGCAGATAAGACTTCTGTTTTTATAAATATATGGATGACTCTTGCACTGGAGGAAGCCGTATCTAATACACTATGATTTGTTAACTTTTCTTTTATAGTCACTTAGACTGGGAAACAAATACTCTTTGTGCCAAAGGTGCCGGCACTCGACGCCAGAAGCTCTTTTTTTAGTCTCCAAATCACTCAATAAAATTTCACCTTTTATGATCAATGCACATTCTTGTGTGAGGTATAAATTCTATAAGAACATCCTTAAATTGAAACTAAAACCTTCAAGCATAGGGAGGTGGTATTTCCGTGGTTTTTAGTGGTAAAAAATTTAAAGGGATATTCCAGGAAAAAACTTTTTATATATATTTATATTATATATATATATATATATATATATATATATATATATCTCAATTGGCTCCAGAAAGTTAAACAGATTTGTAAATTACTTCTATTAAAAAATCTTAATCCTTTCAGTACTTATGAGCTTCTGAAGTTAAGGTTGTTCTTTCCTGTCTAAGTGCTCTCTGATGACACGTGTCTCGGGAACCGCCCAGTTTAGAAGCAAATCCCCATAGCAAACCTCTTCTAAACTGGGCAGTTCCCGAGACACGTGTCATCAGAGAGCAATTAGACAGAAAAGAACAACCTTAACTTCAGAAGCTCATAAGTACTGAAAGGATTAAGATTTTTTAATAGAAGTAATTTACAAATCTGTTTAACTTTCTGGAGCCAGAAACACAATACGATAACCTTTAAGGGGTACTCCGGTGGAATACAAATGTTTTCAAATCAAAATTAAACAGATTTGTAAATTACTTCTATATAAAAATCTTAATCCTTCCAGTACTTTTCAGCTGCTGTATGCTCCACAGGAAGTTGTGTAGTTCTTTCCAGTCTGACCACAATGTTCTCTGCTGACACCTGTCCAGAGCAGGAGAGGTTTGCTATGGGGATTCGCTCCTGCTCTGGACAATTCCTGACATGGACAGAGGTGTCAGCAGAGAGCACTGTGGTCAGACTGGAAAGAACTACACAACTTCCTCTGGAGCATACAGCAGCTGATAAGTACTGGAAGGATTAAGATTTTTATATAGAAGTAATTTACAAATCTGTTTAACTTTCTGGCAACAGTTGATTGGAAAAGATTTGTATTCCAACAGACTACCCCTTTAATGTGCCAACGCTGACACACTGGGATATCCCAAGGTACTAAATATTATCATCATCATCATCATCATCAATCATCATCATCCATCAATCATCATCTTCATCATCATCCAAAAATCATCATCTTCATCATCATCCAACAATCATCATCATCAATCATCATCATCCAACAATCATCATCTTCATCATCATCCAACAATCATCATCTTCATCATCATCCAACAATCATCATCATCAATCGTCATTATCCAACAATCATCATCATCAATCATCAATCATCATCATCATCCATCAATCATCATCAATCATCATCATCCACCAATCATCATCATCAATCATCATCATCCACCAATCATCATCAATCATTATCATCATCAATCATCATCATCATCCATCAATCATCATCAATGATCATCATCATCTTCATCATCATCCATCAATCATCATCCATCATCCATCAATCATCATCATCAATGATCATCATCATCCATCATCATATTTTTATGATTAATATACATATATAGTTATATTTAGTGCCCTTGGTACCAGTAATTGAGGAGTAATGTTTAAATTTAAAGTGCAACTGCTACCTCTGCACCTCCTATAGCTACGCCCCTGTTCTTAGTGGGGAGATAGCTCAGGTTTGCACCCCAGTAACCACCCCCTTTACAGTCTACAGCAGTGTTTCCCAACCCGTGTGCCTCCTGCTGTTGCAAAACTACAACTCCCAGCATGCCCAGACAGCCGAAGGCTGTCTGGGCATGCTGGGAGTTGTAGTTTTGTAACAAGCGGAGGCACACTGGTTGGCAAGCACTGGTCTATTGGACATCAATACAGTTTATGTTTTGTTTCAACAGGGCATGAACCACCTTGTTGAGCGTTCAGTGATGCCTGTTGGCCAATTGGACACTAAAACTAACATAACTGATAGCTGGGGAACACGTGGTGGACGAAAAAACACATATACAAAGCATACAGATCTGTGGAGCAAGGGCACAGCTGAGGTCAAGTTCTTCATGGAGATATCTCAGATATAAACAATGCCCAAATAATCTCCTTGTAGCGCTAATTCTAATTAAAAATATAAAATTCCCTTCTGACAACGCCATCCAAATATCTATGTGTGTAAATAAACGTTTTAGAGCTTGGCAGGCGCGCTTTACGCATTAACCTTCAAACCTTTAGCGTTGTTAAAGAGGTCGTAAATTAAAAGTCTTGGCACGGCAATGGGGACGGTGCCGGCCCTTGGCCAGAAAACCTGCAGCGCCGAGAGAGAGCTGGTTCTTACTTGGTATGACGGCGCTCTCCCCGACAGGCGCGGTGATGGTTACCGGTATATTAACCATGCTGGACCGCTCTGGATGGGGCAGGAACATCCTGTTCACGTTCTTCTCATTATCAGCATCTTCTGGCTGCTCCGGCAACTGTTGAAGCCCCCCGATGGGAACGTCCGCCTCATTACGGTGGTCCCTGCAGTCAAATATCTGTTATTACCATGGCTTCTGATGGTATGAATATTGAAGAGGTGACAAGAAAGCATAAAGGTGTTCTAGGTTTTAATAATTGAGGCGACATTACCATATAAAAAAAAATATCAAACTCACGACGGGAAGTACCGTATTTTACCGCCCTATAGGACGCACCGGCATATAAGACGCAACCCAATTTTAAAGGTCCAAAATCTAGAAAAAAAAGATTCTGAACCCAACAGTGATCTTCAACCTGCGGACCTCCAGATGTTGCAAAACTACAACTCCCAGCATGCCCGGACAGCCGTTGGCTGTCCGGGCATGCTGGGAGTTGTAGTTTTGCAACAGCTGGAGGTCCGCAGGTTGAAGACCACTGGTATAGGAGGTAATACTCACGTGTCCCCGCCGCTGCGGACCCGTCACCGCTGCCCTGATGTCGCTCTATCGCTGTCACCGCGTCCCCGACGTCTTCTTCCCACGCTCTCCGTCGCCGTCATCACGTCGCTACGCACACCGCTCCTATTGGATGACGGGACGGCGTGCGCGGCGACGTGATGACGTCGAAGGAGAGCGCCGGCCATGCAGGGGATCCCGGCACGGAGCAGACACCGAGGAGGCAGATAAGGTCCCTCCCGGTGTCCTGTAAGCTTTTCGGGACGCCGCGATTTCACCGCGGCGGTCCCGAACAGCCCGACTGAGCAGCCGGGTTAGTGTTATTTTCGTCAGCTTTGATCGCCGCGTCTGAAGGGTTAATACAGGGCATCACCGTGATCGGTGATGTCCTGTATTAGCCGCGGGTCCCGACCACAGGTTGATGGCCGCAGGTATTCGCCGTATAAGACGCACCAACTTTCCTTGGGGAAGAAAAAGTGCGTCTTATACGGCGAAAAATACGGTAGACTTTGTGAGAGCAATGGAGACTGAAGAAGGACAATGTAGTATGGTCACTAGGCTATTTTAAATCATGGTGAGATGTGGGTCATCCTCCTCAAGCCGGTTATGGACAACAGATGATCCTATTGGACCACCTAGAATAGTGGTGTCCAAACTGTGACCCTCCAGCTGTTTCCAACCTACAACTCAACAGCTTGAGGGCCACAGTTTGGACAACACAGATTTAAAGGAATGATCATCAGTGGAGCCATCGGTCTACTGTCCATATCAACATAAAGGTGTTGTGCAGCAAAAAGTAATGATTGCGGGGGTCCGACCACTGGGAGTGCATGCTGTGGACAACACGCGTTTCATTCATTCTCTATGGGAGCACCGAAGAGACCCGAGTCCTGTACTAGGGCATCTCAACCACTCCCATAGAAATGAATGCAATGCGTGCCATCCCCAGCTGGAGCCTGTTCAGGAGATCACATAGGGTCCCATTGTAACTTATCCCCTATCTACAGGATAGGGGTTAAAGGGGTACTCCGGTGGAAAACTTTTTTTTTTTCTTTAAATGAACTGGTGCCAGAAAGTTAAACAGATTTGTAAATTACTTCTATTAAAAAATCTTAATCCTTTTAGTACTTTTTAGCAGCTGTATGCTACAGTGCTCTCTGCTGACACCTCTGTCCGTGTCAGGAACTGTCCAGAGCAGCATACAATAGGTTTGCAATTGGAATTTTCTCCTGCTCTGGACAGTTCCTGATACGGGCATCGGTTGTCAGCAGAGAGCACTGTGGACAACACAAAAAAGAAATAAAAAAAATTAAGATTTTCCTCTGTAGCAAACAGCTGCTAAAAAGTACTGAAAGGATTAAGATTTTTAATAGAAGTAATTTACAAATCTGTTTAACTTTCTAGCACCAGTTCGTTTAAAAAAAAAAAGTTTTCCACCGGAGTACCCCTTTAAGTGTGGAGGTCAGACACATAACCCCAATCCTGTAGATAGGGGATAAGTTATTTTTCGCTGCACAACCCTTTTAATGGGGTACTCCGCTGCTCAGCGTTTGGAACAAAATGTTCCGAACGCTTAGAGCCGGCGCCGGGAGCTCGTGATGTCATAGCCCCGCCCCTCATGATGTCACGCCCCGCCCTCTCAATGCAAGTCTGTGGGAGGGGGTGTGACGGATGTCACGCCCCTTCCCATATACTTGCATTAAGGGGCGGGGTGTGATGTCATGAGGGGCGTGGCTATGATATCATGAGCTCCTGGAACATTTTGTTCCAAATGCTGAGCAGTGGAGTACCCCTTTAAGGATAGCTTTCCACACAGGTTTTTTTTTTCTGGTGTTTTTTTGTAATACTGCAACTGCAGTTTATGAGCCAAAGCCAGAAGTGCATTCAAAAGGAATAGGAAATATAACGGACAGACGCATAATTCTCCTTTCTACCAGATCTACTTCTGGCTTTGGCTCAATAACGCTTGGTAGAGCTGTGTATGCAGCGTTTGGCCCGACCTGTATGGATTCTTCCTACCAGTCCAACAATCAGAAAATACTAACAAGAGTTTCAAAGCTCTAAAAACAGGGATCATCATGCATTTGTCCCATAATTTAAGATGAAATACAATCGTATATGTGGAAACAACCTATCTATATGGGACATGTGCAGAACGATCACTCGTTTCATGCCTATGATGGTGTCTGCAAAAATAAGGCATGATTTACGTAGTGCAACATCTCCAGTAGAGCATGTTGGCCTCTTTTTATAAGAATGCTACAACTAGAACATTGATCTAAGTCTACAGATGGCCATTTTAGGCAAACCAGCCGTTTTCGGCAAGATGGCTAACATCTCGTGTTATGAGAGTGTCTAGACTTTTCCTTCGATAGCAGATGTCAATCCTTTCTTTGGGGGGGGGGGGGGGTCACTTTCAGGGTTATCTGGAGAAGCTGAACCAAATGTGCATGGGGAGGTCAAGAGAAATAGCTGAATGAGCATTTGGCCTACAGCAATAGAAGGTGCGTTGCCACCTTGGACTCTATGAGTACTCTATCCCAACTAACAGGAATCCTGTAATGTTCTGCAAACAACTGTCTGTGATCAATATCTATTATCGCTGAGTGACTTAATGTGCCGCCTATTTGTCTTCCTTTCCTAGACTCTTCACAACCTCGGCAATAACCTTTCTCACTTCCCGACTAACTTCAGTTATCACCTCTGCTTCCTGTGTGCACCGATTTAATCCCGGGAAAGAATGCTACCCTTAGATGTAACCACACCTGCCAATAATCCGTAATATTAGTCTACACAACATGGCGTTGTGGTGGATATTGCAAAGTCATCATAAAGATCAAAAATGCCAACGGCTGTCCGGGTCCCGGGATGCTGGGAGGTGTAGTTTTGCAACATCTGTAGGGGGTCACAGTTTCCCAAGACAATTGTGGCCAAGAAAGTTTTGATCTTCATGATCACTTTGTCAATATCCAACACAATAGCATTATAGCTATTCTGGTATCTCACAACACAAAGCATGGCCAGAGAATTAACCTGGAATATATTCGCTCAGGTATGTCCGGGTCACTGGTTACGGTCATAAGTCTTTGTAGTACTCAATGGAAGGATACCGTATTATGAACATTGGTTAAGTCCATAAAACGCAGTATTAGTCTTACCTCAACCTGTGGTTGCGATGCTCTCTTTCCCCCGATTCTCCCTCTTTGTTTTCCTTCTTTTCCTCTGTATCATATGTAGAAAGTGCTTTGTGCCTGTTCCGGTGCCGTGACCGTGGAATCTCCTCTCCATTTTCCCCCACTCGAATGGTACCTTCACCATCTCTGTTGCCAGACCTGGATCCACCTCCTCTATGTCTTGACTTCCTTTCTCCTTTACTACCCGATGGAGGCTGCCCGTTGCCCTCTTTCCCTTGTCTCTCGGCAGAATGACGATGCGTGCGGTGCCGTCTATGTTCCCTCTCGGTCCCCTCTTCTGGGGAAGCTCTTCGGTGGTGTCTCTTAACTCTTTCCTGACTCCGGTTCCGCTCTCCCCTTCCACCTTCTTTACCACCTTCTCCTTCTTTGCTACGACTCCTATGCTGTCGGTGACGTTCTTCTCTGTCATTGCTGCCAGAGTCACCATTGTGATTTCCATTTTCCCGACCGCCGCCATTGGTTTCGGTAGTCCCCCTATCTCTGTGCCAATGTTTTCGTGGTATGTGTTCTGCGGTCACTTCCGTCCCTGGCTCTGTTTCACTTGGAGGTAGTGCTTCTGGGCTGCCATCTTTTGTCTCTGTGGAATCCTGAGGGTCAACCAACAACGGCCGATCCATGTGACTCTTCATATCGGGCCTTAGACGTAGCGTGGTTGCATACCTTAGTCGGTCTTCAGGTTCCAACTCACTGTAGAGGGCTTCACAACTGGCCCGAAAGTTATGCATACGGATCTGGGTGGTTCTCTGCTCCCACACTGATCGACATTTGGCTGAGTTCTGCTGTTTACTAAATAGAAGAAAGGAAGTTATGCATCGAAACACAAGCGATTCACGGGGTGTATGTAGGTGTGGATGAATGGGAAATAGATGAATATAGAAAATGTTGAAGAAGGATTATGAGGATTGCATTAATAGTTAATGATGATCAATGTGAGATATTAGGAACTGAGAGTCAAAGTAACACAGATTAAAACCAGAATAGAAATGAAGAAGTCATTGATGTGTGTGGTTTAGGACTCGGAAGTAGGTAAGAAGGGATGGAAGGTAAGAGAAGGGAAGTGATCTCTTATATCCCTCACTATAGAACATTGACCTTACAAACAAAGGAAACAACTGGTCCAAGAAACACAAAGCAAACACATCGCAGTCTACATGAATAAAGCAACAAGTACAACACGAAAGCCTAAAACACATTACATTTACACGCGTTTCACATATTCCGATCACAATCCTCATTATTGTTCAGTAGGCAGGTCCATAGCTGTAGGGGGAGATATGAGTTGTAGCTGTCCCCTAGACCTTGGTTACTGGTGACCTTATACATTCACCAAAATAGACAATTACAATAGACACCTAATCAGTTTACTGGTGTATGGTCATACAATCACAGATTTGGATAGGAATATCCAAACATCAAATTCTTTTTAAACGGGTTTCCCAAGACTAAAATTGATGGCCTATCTTTAGGACAAGCCATCAATATCAGATTGGTGAGGGTCTGACTCCCAGCATCCCCAAGATCAACTGTGCTTGGTACCACAAATAGCTCAGTCCCATTGGTTTGCATAGGACTGAGATGGGGTAAACTGCATTGCCAGGCAGCGCCATTACAAAAAGCGTTTACCAGCACGCCTCAGCCCCTTCAATCTACTAAATGTTGTGTGTTTTGGGATTTGGACCCTCACCGATCTAATATTGGTGGCCTAGGATAAGGGATAAGTGTTGGATCATGTCAACCGAGGGGGGCCCGAAACTGCCATCAGAATTTATGCTGTAGACTGCCGCTCCATTAACGGGGTACTCCCGTGGCAAACACATTTTTTTAAATCAACTAGTTCCACAAAGTTAAAGGAATATTCCAGGAAAAACGTTTTTTATATATCAACTGGCTCCAGAAAGTTAAACAGATTTGTAAATTACTTCTATTAAAAAATCTTAATCCTTTCAGTATTTATGAGCTGCTGAAGTTGAGTTGTTCTTTTCTGTCTAAGTGCTCTCTGATGACACTTGTCTCGGGAGCTGTCCAGAGTAGAAGCAAATTCCCATAGGAACTGAACAGAGCAGAATAGGTTTGCTATGGGAATTTGCTTCTACTCTGGACAGTTCCCGAGACAAGTGTCATCAGAGAGCACTTAGACAGAAAAGAACAACTCAACTTCAGCAGCTGATAATTATTGGAAAGATTAAGATTTTTTAATAGAAGTAATTTACAAATATGTTTAACTTTCTGGAGCCAGTTGGTCTAAAAAATAAAAAATAAACGTCTTTTTTCCTGGAATACCCCTTTAAACAGATTTGTAAATTACTTCTATCTAAAGATCTTAACCCTTCCAGTACTTATCAGCTGCTGTATGCTCCACAGGAAGTTGTATTTCTTTCTGGAGTTATTTTTAGTCTGACCACTATGATCTCTGCTGACATCTCTGTCCGTATCAGGAACTGTCCAGAGCAGGAGAGGTTTGCTATGGGGATTTGCTCCTACTCTGGACAGTTCCTGATATGGACAGAGGTGTCAGCAGAGAGCACTGTGGTCAGACTGGAAAGAACTACACAACTTCCTCTGGAGCATACAGCAGCTGATAAGTACTGGAAGGATTAAGATTTTTAAATAGAAGTAATTTACAAATCTATTTAACTTTCTGCCACCAGTTGATTTAAATTTTTTAAATCATATTTTGCATTGTGTTTATAGGGTCTCCAGTATCTACTATACATATAACACTTGACATGTGGTTTCACAAGTCAACCCGTGAAGCCGCTATATAACCTTTTCTGTTTATCTTCCGCCTAATGGCGCTCCGCGCCTTTGCGCTGATTTACTACGCTGTTTATTAACCCTCCTGCCACTGGCAAACAATTATTTCCATTCCCACGTCGGCCGCATTAAATTACCTTTCCTGCTATGTGACGTTTTGCCAAATCCTATGTGTGCAATTTTATAGTATTGAATCTAAAATGGCGCGTTACAGTAACGTATTCCTAAAGAACTGCTTACATGTCATCGGTTTTCCCCCTAGGCAGTGAAGACTGACGCTGGACAATGGATAAGTATATGGAGAAAAGCAATGGCTGCCCGGACGGGGCTGCGATTCCTCCTGATAATTATTGCGAGAAAAAAAAATTCCTTTCAGATATAACCATTCGTCAAGGCGCCTGATGAGACATCAGCTCTGCTATTTCGGGTAGCAGGGCAGGGGGATTTATTATTTAAGAAAAGTTCAGTCAATTTCATGCGCTTACAGACTCGGGGCCTGATTAATTTGTAGGAAATGGAGGGGGGGGGGGCACTGTTCAGAAATCTACTGGAGCTGGTAGGTCGGCAAAATGAGACCTAAAGCTAAATCTGTTAAAGGGCCCTCAACATATCTCCGGGGGGGGTCGGTGGGGGGGTGGGAGATCATCTAAGCCTATTGTATTTGCAGTGGCTATGCTTCGTAGACAGCACGGTTGCCTTTCAGAAGTGGTCTCCAAACTGTGTCCCTCCAGATGTAGCAAAACTACAACTCCCAGCATGCCCGGACAGCCAACGGCTGTCCGGGCATGCTGGGAGTTGTAGTTTTGCAACATCTGGAGGTGCGCAGGTTGGAGACCACTGCTCTACAGATTGGGCATCCTGGGAGTTGAAGTTTTGCAACATCTGGAGGGCCACAGTTTGAAGACCGCTGATCTAGGTCAGTGGTCTCCAACCTGCGGACCTCCAGATGTTGCAAAACTACAACCCCCAGCATGCCCGGACAGCCAACAGCTCTCCGGGCATGCTGGAAGTTGTAGTTTTGCAACATCTGGAGGTCCGCAGGTTGGAGATCGCTGCTCTACAGTTTGGGCATGCTGGGAGTTGTAGTTTTGCAACATCTGAAGGGCCACAGTTAGAAGACCGCTGATCTAGGCCAGTGGTCTCCAACTTGCGGACCTCCAGATGTTGCAAAACTAAAACTCACTGCATGACCGGACAGCCAACGGCTGTCCGGGCATGCTGGGAGTTGTAGTTTTGCAATATCTGGAGGTCCGCAGGTTGGAGACCACTGCTCTAAAGTTTGTGTATATAGCCGCAGAAACTTCCCTTTTGGGGAGTAAGTCTTGCTTGGCATTAATCCCGATCAGTTTTTTATATTCCGTAACTGGAGCTAAGCTGATACCAGGGAACATCGCCTGAGAAGGTGATGTAATGAGCTGCTTTGCATATTCCCCTATATATATATATATATATATATATATATATATATATATATATATATAAAAGTTTTTTCCTGGATAACCCCTTTAATTCTTTCGGCAGATCAATTTCTGTGGCAGAATTTTTAACTGCTGAAATTCCCCAGTGTTTATGGGTCAACAGAAGACGAATTTCCACCAATATTTAGGTTCCTGCAGCGGAATCTCTGAGCACGCAGAAGTTCCCTAGCATGAACATACCTCTAAAAGTCACCAAAACATTTCCTATTTATTTCAAATGGACAGCATCAGTCTATTGTCACCTATTTCCACGGCTTGCTGTAAAGCATATCTCAAAATGCTGTTAAAGGGGTTTTCCAGGAAAAAAATCTTTTTTTTTTTTATATATATATATATATATATATATATATATATATATATATATATATCAACTGGCTCCAGAAATGTAAACAGATTTGTAAATTACTTCTATTAAAACATCTTAATCCTTTCAGTATTTATGAGCTGCTGAAGTTGAGTTGTTCTTTTCTGTCTAAGTGCTCTCTGATGACACCTGTCTCGGGAACCGCCCAGTTTAGAAGCAAATCCCCATAGCAAACCTCATCTACTCCGTGCAGTTCCCGAGACAAGCAGAGATGTCAGCAGAGAGCACTGTTGCCAGACAGAAAAGAACTACTCAACTTCAGCAGCTGATAATTATTGAAAGGATTAATATTTTTTAATAGAAGTAATTTACTAATCTGTTTAACTTTCTGGAGCCAGTTGATGTAAAAAAAAAGAAAAGTTTTTTCCTGGAATACCCCTTTAAAAATAAGATGACATAATAAGATTGCAAAAAAATTACAATTACAAAATAGAAACCGATTAGAAAAATAAAGAAAGAAGAATATATACATTTTAGTATTTGGCCCAAATCAGTAATAAAAAAAAATCAATGCGATACATTCCCTTTAAATATATGCCCGAAACCAGCCAAGCTTTTACCTCGAAACTTTAATTTGGGCGCCTTTTGATCTGCACATTAATCTTAATGAACGATCCCTGCTCGGTGTCTATAGGGCCGTCACATAGGGGCTCACATGCGCTCCTCTGGTCACCCACAGAGTGATAAGTGGCTCTGGTGAGGCGCCATTCTCACACTGAGAGCAGAATTCGGGGGATACGTGCTCTGCAGGAGACGGCAAGAACAGGGTAATTTGCATAGTGATGAGGTCTATTTTTTGCTATCTTGGCTTCTTTAACAAGGACAGTGCAATTAGGCGCTCCAAGGCACCTCCGAGGCACCACCGCTACGGGAGCTGTGGATTGTACAGGGAGCGCTGCTGAGGGATTGTACGGTATATAAATCCAGCCGCAACTGTCACCTGTGTGCCAATCCAAGAGGAATTCACATGAATGTATCAGTTGTTGTAAAACCACTACTCCCAGCATGCCCGGAAAGCCAATCCTCTACAGCAGTGGTCTCCTACCTGCAGACCTCCAGATGTTGCGAATCTACAACTCCCAGCATGTCCGGGCAGGCTGGGAGTTGTAGATTTGCAACATCTGGAGGTCCGCAGGTTGGACACCTCTGCTCTACAGTTTGGGCATGCTGGGAGTTGTAGTTTTGCAACATCTGGAGGGCCACAGTTTGAAGACCGCTGATCTAGGCCAGTGGTCTCCAAACTGCGGACCTCCAGATGTTGCAAAATTACAATTCCCAGCATGCCCGGACAGCCAACAGCTCTCCGGGCATGCTGGGAGTTGTAGTTTTGAAACATCTGGAGGTGCGCAGGTTGGAGATCACTGCTCTACAGATTGGGCATGCTGGGAGTTGAAGTTTTGCAACATCTGGAGGGCCACAGTTTGAAGACCACTGATCTAGGCCAGTGATCTTCAACCTACGGACCTCCAGATGTTGCAAAACTACAATTCCCAGCATGCCCGGACAGCCAACGGCTGTCCGGGCATGCTGGGAGTTGTAGTTTTGCAACATCTGGAGGTCCGCAGGTTGGAGACCACTGCTCTACAGTTTGGGCACGCTGGGAGTTGTAGTTTTGCAACATCTGGAGGTCCGCAGGTTGGAGACCACTGCTCTAAAGTTTGTGTATATAGCTCCCATATGGGGCTACATGTCTCCATGGTTACAGACTACAAACAAGTCCTGTGTAGTCTGACAGCATTACCTGCTTCTCGGTTGGCCACCAGTGCACCTCCACCTGTTGTAAAAGAACAACTCCCAGCATAATAGAGTAGGGGGTCCTCTGCTCAGGACTCCTATAGGGGTTAACTTTTTATGGAAAACGTACCCCCCTATCCAAAGGATTCCCCCCCCCCCCCAGCAATCTTCAGAACAGGGCCCCATCTGCTACCGCTACCGCTGGGTGCTCCGGCCCCCACCTTCCAAAGCAGATAAACTAGGAAACCCTTTAAAGGTGTTTTACAGGAAGAAAAAGTATTGATAGCCTATCGACAGGACACCCTGCACTCCCATCAATCAGCTGTTTAATGCCGGCACCACATAGAGCAGCGGTCTCCAACCTGCGGACCTCCAGATGTTCAAAAACTACAACTCCCAGCATGCCCGGACAGCCAACGGCTGTCCGGGCATGCTGGGAGTTGTAGTTTTGCAACATCTGGAGGTCCTCATGTTGGAGACCACTGACATAGAGTATATGGCCGGAAGCAGTTGGCTCCATACTCACAGTGAGGGTTTATCCATAAGCCTTAAAGGGGAACTCGGATGAAAAACAAGTGGAACACAAATGTTTTCAAATCAACTGGTGCCAGAATGTTAAAAAGATTTGTAAATTACTTCTATTTACGAAATCTTAATCCTTCCAGTACTTCTCAGCTGCTGTATGCTCCAGAGGAAGTTGTGTGGTTCTTTCCAGTTTGACCACAGTGCTCTCTGCTGACACCTCTGTCTGTGTCAGGGACTGTCCAGAGTAGGAGAAAATCCCCATAGCAAACATCTCCTACTTTGGACAGTTCCTGACATGGACAGAGGACAGAGGTGGCAGTAGAGAGCACTGTGGTCAGACTGGAAAGAACTACACAACTTCCTCTGGAGCATACAGTAGCTTATAAGTACTGGAAGGATTAAGATTTTTTTTTTTTTATAGATGTAATTTACAAATCTGTACAACTTTCTGGCACCAGTTGATTTGAAAATAATTGTTTTCCACCTGGAGTACCCCTTTAAATAGGGAATGCTCCATTGCAAAAGCAAAACAAGGCCCCCTGCAGGTCCATGATTGTCATCATTAAAGGGGTACTCCCGTGGAAAACTTTTTTTTTTTTTTTTTAAATCAACTGGTGCCAGAAAGTTAAACAGATTTGTAAATCCCTTCAATTAAAAAAATCTTAATCCTTCCAGTACTTTTTAGAGGCTGTATACTAAAGAGAAATCCAAAAAAGAAATGCATTTCCTCTGATGTCATGACCACAGTGCTCTCTGCTGACCTCTGCTGTCCATTTTAGGAACTGTCCAGAGCAGCATATGTTTGCTATGGGGATTTTCTCCTGCTCTGGACAGTTCCTAAAATGGTCAGCAGAGAGCACTGTGGTCATGACATCACAGGAAATGCATTTCTTTTTTGGATTTCTCTTTAGTATACAGCCTCTAAAAAGTACTGGAAGGATTAAGATTTTTTAATTGAAGGGATTTACAAATCTGTTTAACTTTCTGGCACCAGTTGATTTAAAAAAAAAAAAAAAAGTTTTCCACGGGAATACCCCTTTAACAACGCTCAATGGCTGGCCACCTGATGCAGATAGGCCTCACAGTGCTGGAGAAATGGCTTGTTTTCTGCAGAGAATACTGACATAACAATGTCTAGATGTCTGACATACCCGGAGACACTGAGAATTAACATTCACAAGTCCTGGGGTATAATGACAGGGCTACAGAGCCGCCAACAGGAAGAATCAGCGGGCACTAAACAGTTAACTTAGTCAACGCTGCAGGGGGATAACTTCAGTCCAAAAATGTAAAGTCATCAGAAGGTGAAAAATTCTATATTTAAAGCCTGCCATCCCCCATACAGATAGGACGTTCCAGAATTGATCCCATTATCTAATGTTTTCCCTATTTACTTTTTAGTGAGACAGGCAATTTGGCACTGAGAGAACTACAGAGCGTGCACCACCTCGGTGTGCCAGGCCTTCGTCCTGCCAGCTACCGTTCTCTCTGCATCGCAGGACCTGTTTCTGAGGTGTTTCGCCATTCTTGCCAACGACCTTGGAAACACGAATCTGCGCTCGCAATACAATCTGTTCTGCGCATATTACAATGACAGGTTTAAGACACTTCGGGTTCCGACAAGGATATCACCTTGTATCACACTTGAGGGTTCTACAGCTGACAAAGTGTCGGCTTTGTAGCATGTGACAAGCGTTTATTTAAGCCGATGTTTAAAGGGGTACTCCGGTGGAAAACTTTTTTTTTTTTTTTTTTTAAATCAACTGGTGCCAGAAAGTTAAACAGATTTGTAAATTACTTCTATTAAAAAAATCTAAATCCTTTCAGTACTTATTAGCTGCTGAATACTACAAAGGAAATTCTTTTCTTTTTGGAACACAGAGCTCTCTGCTGACATCACGAACACAGTGTTCTCTGCTGACATCTCTATCCATTTTTAGAACTGTCCAGAGCAGCATATGTTTGCTCTGGGGATTTTATCCCACTCTGAACAATTCTTAAAATGGACAGAGGTGTCAGCAGAGAGCACTGTGGTCATGATGTCAGCAGAGAGCTCTGTGTTCCAAAAAGAAAAGAATTTCCTCTGTAGTATTCAGCAGCTAATAAGTACTGGAAGGATTAAGATTTTTTAATAGAAGTAATTTACAAATCTGTTTAACTTTCTGGCACCAGTTGTTAAAAAAAAAAAAAAAAGTTTTTCACCGGAGTACCCCTTTAATTATTGTCTCTCTGCCCCTGGCGGTGGGGCTGGGAGGGACGCACAAAGGGGTCGAAGCAAAGATGGTGACATCCGTCTCAAAGATCTCCTTAAAGGGGTATTCCGCCTCTAGACATCTTATCCCCTATCAAAAGGATAGGGGATAAGATGTCTAATCCCGGGGATCTTGCCGCTGTGGACCGCCACAATCTCGGCTGCGGCAATCCAGACATCCGGTGCACGGGGCGAATTTCGTTCCGTGCCGGATGACTGGCAATGCAGGTGGAGGCTCGTGACCTCACAGACATGCCCGCTCGTAACGACACAGCCATGCCCCCTCAATGCAAGTCTATGGGAGGGGGCGTGCCGTCCATCACGCCCCTTCCCATAGACTTGCATTGAGGGGGCGTGGCAGTGATGTCATGAGCAGGGCATGGCCATGACATCATGAGTCTCCGGCGCTGCATACGACGCTCTAAACAAACGCCAGGGGGGGGAAAGCAGGGAGCCCCACAATCCCCTTTAGATAGGGGATAAGATGCCTAGGGGCAGAGTAGCCTTTTAAGGTGGCCTCCAACTTTGGATTTTAATTGGTAGATCCCCATGATTTTGATGGTATGTGCTGAGAACCCACTGACCATGGCCCCCCATGGGAAAGGGGATCGGGTTAGTTTTTACCGGTCCATGCAATTGGTAGTGGGGCCAATGGACAATGGGGAGCCATGAATCTTAGCTGTCAATGGCCCAAATGGGACAAGTCCAAGTGTCATCCTATCCAATAAGGGCTTGCCCACACTGGCTATAACTGGCATTGATTTGGACACAGAATCAGTACTTATTATAGTGTCTAAATTTGTTTCCATATAGAAATTTGTCTCTCATTGACTTAGATGGAAAACACCTTTGTTTATCTACACAGTACTGAAATATCTAAAAAATCTCCGGGCAGGGTCACATGGGGCTCATCCGCAGTGTATTTCATGTCCCATCCCCTCTCCCTGCCCCTAAAATAACTATTCTCTACACCTGCCTGCTGAACAGTTAAATCATTCTTTACTATGCCGTTGGTTCGGCAGCAGGATGTTTAAAACTCCCGGACAATCACTCTCGCAGCCCGAGAGTAATACAATCTGGAGATATACCAGAAGACCCATGCAAGTCCATGGGACATCTGATATATCTCCTGTCCTGATCGCGTTACTCTCGGGCTGCGGAGATTGCCCGGGAATTTTAAACAATTTAAACAACAGCTTTGTAAAGAATGATTTAACTGTCCAGCAGGCAGGTGTAGAGAATAGTTATTTTGGGGGCAGGGAGAGGGGAAGGGGCAGTTGGGGGAGAGAAGATTGATTGTGGACTGAGAGAAGAGTGAGGGGGAGGGGAGAAGATATCAGTGCGGGGGAAGGGTGACGATATGGCAGCGTTGCTGCAGAGAGGAGAGCAGGGGGAATGGACAGCCTATTACTGCCGGGACTTCAGGAGACTAGAAAAGCTGGGTGGTACTGAGTATGCTGGAAGCTATAGTTTGGCAACAGCTGAAGGGACACAGGTTGGGAAACGTTACATAGCTAGTACGGTTGAAAAAAGACATACGTCCATCAAGTTCAACCAGGGAATTGAAGGGTAGGGGTGTGGCGCGATATTGGGGAAGGGATGGGATTTTATATTTCTTCATAAGCATTAATGTTATTTTGTTCCAGGAATGTATCTAACCCTGTTTTAAAGCTGTTAATTTTTCCTGCTGTGACCAGTTCCTGAGGTAGACTGTTCCATAAGTTCACAGTTCTTATGGTAAAGAAGGCGTGTCGCCCCTTGAGACGTTGATACAGTGAATATGCACAATAATAAACTGTACATTTTCTATAAAATATATACTGAAAAACATGAATCCCATAGACTGGTAAACAATCCCAACATATTTCTTAGTTCTTAGAAGTCTCGATCAGTCTCTCAGAAGAGGACAGTATTGGGCAGGGTGAACGGTAGTCACGTGGCCCACACTGCTACGCCAGGGTCACGGGCAGCTTCCATAGGGGCCATTGCCCTTGCTCTTTTGACGTAACTGAGGAAGTATTTGTGTCAAGTTATCCGCCCCGAAGGCGATAAAAGAACATTCACATTGTGAGCGCATAAAGCCGGACTGACAGAGGCACAGACCTCGGGCGCTATTAGAGAGCAGGATCCTGACAATGAGACTGACAAGCCAGCCAGAGGAGCAAGACAAGCTGAAGGAGACAGACACACATGGAACAGCCTTGATGGACACACAGAGATCTCTGCGGCTATGCATCGTTAACCCAAGATGGAAAAATAAAAGCAGCTGTTGACTCCCCGCCAAAAACATGTTTATATGCAGAGACCTTTCTATCAACTGAGAAGAATATCGTCATGTAGAAGAAGGAGCGAGGAAAGAAGTCATTGCCCCAGACAGGGCATCTGACAAGGTGTAGACTGGCATGGCTTAAAATTCATAGGGGGGGATTTTAAGAACTGAATAAAGAATACAGGATCATGACATTAAAGGATCTGACGTGATATCACGGAAGATAAGACGTTCGTCTCGAATAATGAAAGCCTAGTCTGCGCAATCATTTATTGTAGAAAAAACTTTTTAAAGGGGTACTCAGATGGAAAACATTTTTTTTACATTAACTGGTGCCAGAAAGTTAAACAGATTTGTAAATTATTCAATAAAGAGAAACGTGGGTGCACTCACCGCTCAGCGGAGACCAATGGATGTCCAGTGGTCTCCGCTGAGCGGTGAGTGCACTCACGTTTCTCTTTATTGAATCTTTCCGATACTTGATGCTTGTATATGTGCACCCCGCAGGAGATCCGAAGACAGGTACCGGGGTTTGGCCGTACTCCAGTCCAGATGATATATGCCCTTAGTAGGGATCGACCGATTATCGGATTGGCCGATATTATCGGCCGATATTCACGCTTTTGGACGTTATTGGTATCGGCAATTACCTTGCCGATAATCCGATAATTCCCCGCCCCCCGCACCGCACCCCCCACCACCGCACCGCGTCGCACCGCACCCACCACCACCGTACCGTGCCGCACCCCCAACGGCACCGCCCCGGCCAGAGACCGCCTCCGCCCCCATTGCCTCCCCCATTCCCGGTTTTATAATTACCTGTTCCCGGGGCCCGGGGTCCGCGCTAATTCTGGCTCCTGCGCATCCTGTGTTACGCTGTGCGCAGCGCAATGACGAGTGACGTCCTCAACGCGACGTCACCGTCAGTGTGCACAGTGACAGCTCAGGAGGACGACGCAGGAGCCAGAAGAAGCGTGGACCCCGGGAACAGGTAATTATATTAAACCGGGGATGGGGGAGGCAATGGGGCAGTGGCGGTGGCGGTCTCTGGCTGGTGGGGTGCGGCGCGGTGGTGGTGGTATTGGGGATTTCCTTCATGTAAGTTAGGGATAGGCATAAGGCTATCCTTCATATAAGTTAGGGATAGGCATAAGGCTATCCTTCAAATAAGATAGGGATAGGCATAAGGCTGTCCTTTATATAAGATAGGGATAGGCATAAGGCTATCCATCATATAAGATAGGAATAGACATAAGACTATCCTTCATATAACATAGGGTTAGACATAAGGCTATCCTTCATATAAGATAGGGTTAGACATAAGGCTATCCTTCATATAATATAGGGATAGGCATTAGACTATCCTTCATGTAAGAAAGGGGTAGACATAAGGATATTCTTCATATAAGATAGAGACAAGCATAAGGCTATCCTTCATATAAGATAGGGATAGGTATAAGGTTATCCTTCATATAAGATAGGGGTAGACATAAGGCTATCCTTCATATAAGATAGGGATAGGCATTAGACTATCCTTCATGTAAGAAAGGGGTAGACATAAGGATATTCTTCATATAAGATAGAGACAAGCATAAGGCTATCCTTCATATATGATAGGGATAGGCATAAGGCAATCCTTCATATATGATAGGGATAGGCATAAGGAAATCCTTCATATAAGATAGGGATAGGCATAACTAAATCCTTCATATAAGATAGGGCCAGGGACTATTCAAAGTATTCAGGATATGGTGAAGACTAGCTGGGCAGAATGGTTCTTTATCTGTCAACACATCCTATGTTTCTATATTTCCATGTATTGTACTGAAAAACGTAACTGGATATTAGCTTCTTGAGTAAATTATACAATTAAATAAAAGATCATTTGCTATTTGTTGCCAGGGGCCCGAGGCCGACATTTTTTACACTTTATCACGCTCAGTTCATTTCTGTCTGAATTGGGGTAAATTAATTACAGCCATTAATATTAATTAAATATAATCATTTTAATAATTCCAACGATTTCCCTTTGTATTTGCCTTATATACATATTACAGGACAACTGTACATACATTTCCTTGCTGCAGTGCCCAAAAATGATTACAGGAAATTGAAGAACCAGGGACAGGGATATGAGGGCCCAAGGCTCATTGATGTGTGGGGGGGTGAAGGCTAGCATAAATTAGTTCGGCTTTCAGGTGCTCCCGTGGGCTGCAAAAGGTGGATACAGTCCTAGGAGGCTCTTTTCTAGAACTGTATCCACCTTTTCCAGCACACCGGAGCACCGGAAAGCTGAACTCATTTATGCAGGATAAGTCATCAACTGCCGAGCCGAGAAGTTTGTGACGAATCGAATTTACTGGAAGTTCGCTCATCTCTAATAAATAGTGGCTACCTCCATGTTGGCTCCTGCACCCCACCCACCTCTATCAGGTGTGTATAAGGTGCTGGACGTCTCAGACCTTGCAATGCCTGTTAAATTGATTACACAGAGGCATATTCACAGTGTAGGGTCCGTCCCAATGAGGTCACCTTACGGTGGTGGGATGGTCCAAACTATTTGGCCGACAAATTGTGAGCTAAGTACCTCATTTTTTCATTTTTTTGCACTATAGCTGTATAGCATTTCATGTTTTATCTGTATCTTTGTGCTAGCAGTGTGCTGCTGTATTTTCCTACTAATATATATATATATATATATATATATATATATATATATATGAGTTTTTTTCCCCTCAATAATGCAACAAAAAAGGTTTTTGTTGTGTGTTTATATAGATATATATATATTTTTTTTTTTTTGTGTATATATGAGGTTTTATTCCCCTCAATGATGTCACCAATGAAGGTTCTTGTTTACCTAAAAAGAAACGAAGATCTTGAAAATATTGATGAATTGAAACAAAAATGATGTTTCCAAGTTACAGAAAATTGTATCACACACTGATTCATCATTACCTATAAGCATCCAGTATTTCCCAAACAGTGTGCCTCCAGCTGTTGCAAAACTACAACTCCCAGCATGCCCGGACAGCCGTTGGCTGTCCGGGCATGCTGGGAGTTGTAGTTTTGCAACAGCTGGAGGCACACTGGTGTTGGGAAACAATAAAATACACATTTGGAAGGGCAACAGACACAAGAAAACAGACATAATATAACAGTAATCCATATACAAGCAGTTTTTTTACTGTTACTATGGGGTAGGAATAGTAGGATATTAGTAGGGAAGTATTATTTGTAGAAAAGATAGGAATGAAGGGATGAGAGAGAAGGAATAAGAAAAGGTGGAACGGCAGGGAATGAAGCATGGAGGTATCAGCAAGGCGGAGGGGGTGCAGAAACTTTATAGAGAAGCAATGAAGCACCATCTTGGTGCTCAGCTCGGCGTACAACCATGGGCGCCCACAAGGAAAATGGATGTTTGAAGAAGGGGAAGAAGTATATATATGCTCTGTATGTATATATATATATATATATATATATATATACATATAGATAATTTTTTGCTTTATATATTGATAAATCAGCAGTCCACACAGTGAATATTATAACATAGGGCAACTCACGGTGAATTTACGTTGGAGACAGACGGGCTGCGAGATATTGCACCTTGAGTTTGCTTTACAAAACTGCACATGCAAGAAAAAAAAGTGAGAAACAAAATATATCAAAACCATAGCGGACATGTGGACGGCGGGAAGGGTACCAAGGTTTTACTCTATATTCAAATCATGTGCAAGGAGGAGGGTGGGGGAGGGGGGGGGGGTAAACACTTTAGGGAGACTGAAGTAAGGAAAGAGTAAAACTTTGGTTCTCTCCTGCTTTATGACGAGAAAATATAAAACGAACAAAAAAAAAACATCACATAAAATTATTTAAAAAAACAAAACTAAAACAAAGAGAGGGAGAGGACAGAAGGTGAAAGGATGGACACGGTGGGGGGGAGAGGACAAAGGAGGTGGAAGAAGGAGGAGAGGAGTGAGGTGAAGAAACATGGAGAATAGGATCAACCCAGGAGGAGGACACAGTCAGAATGGAACAGAGAGGAAGAACGCCAGGACTGACTAACTTTATTAGTCCTGGGAAATGAGGATTGCATGGATATATCTTTTTATCTATCTATCTATCTATCTTATATCAATTTCATATCTATCTATCGAATATCTATCTATCTATCGAATATCTATCTGTCTGTCTTTCTGTCTGTCTCATATGTATCTATCTATCTCATATCTATCTATTATCTATCCATCTATTATCTATCTCATATCTATCTATTATCTATCTATCTCATATCTATCTATCTATCTCATATCTATCTATCTATCTCATATCTATCTATCTATCTCATATCTATCTCATATCTATCTATCTATCTATCTATCTCATATCTATCTCATATCTATCTATCTCATATCAATCTATCTATCTATCTATCTCATATCTATCAATCTATCTATCTCATATTTATCTATCATATCTATCTATCTCATATCTATCTATCTATCATCTATCTCATATCTATCTATCTTATATCTTTCTATCTCATATCTATCTCATATCTATCTATCTCATATCAATCTATCTATCTATCTCATATCTATCAATCTATCTATCTCATATTTATCTATCATATCTATCTATCTCATATCTATCTATCTATCATCTATCTCATATCTATCTATCTCATATCTATCTATCTCATATCTATTTATCTATCTATCTATCTATCTATCTATCTCATATCTATCTATGTATCTATCTATCTCATATCTATCTATCTCATATCTATCTATGTATATATCTATCTATCAATCTCATATCTATCTATCTCATATCTATCTATGTATATATCTATCTCATATCTATCTATGTATCTATCTATCTCATATCTATCTCATATCTATCTATCTGATATAGTTTGGTCTATACAGATCTTTCAATTTTAGGCTTCATTCTACATATGTCCATCTGACAGGTTGGGAGGTATGGTTAATAACACAATGACCACAATAGGGGAAAAAAAAAAACCACACACACACACACACAAACACATTAAATAATTAAAATACCAAGAGAAAAAAATAAATAAAATAAGGGCAACTCAGAGAAAGTGTCAGCTCTTCAGAACAGCAGCCTCTATCTATACTGAAGACACTACAGCAGTGTTTCCCAACCGGTGTGCCTCCAGCTGTTGCAAACATACCACTATCAGCATGTCCAGGCATACTGGGAGTTGTAGTTTTGCAACAGCTGGAGGCACACTGGTTGGGAAACACTGCCCTACAGGGAGAGGCAATGTCAGCTTATATAAAGTACAGCCCGTACTACCAGAGCAGCCTGTGTCATCCACGCCAGCCCGTAACTTGTCACCTGATAACTTGTTAAATCCTCTGACAATAAATAAAAAGCCGCTTTATTACGCTGTTCCCGAACCAATGTGCCTCCAGCTGTTGCAAAACTACAACTCCCAGCATGCCCGGACAGCCAACGGCTGTCCGGGCATGCTGGAAGTTGTAGTTTTGCAACAGCTGGGGGCACACTCATTGGGAAACACTGGTTTAAACGCTACAATCATTGCGACCATGGGCGGGGCTTATATGAACCAAATTTGGCTTTTTACATATTGGCAAAGAGGCCAATATTCTTATAATTTACAGTTGTTTTTAAATTGTTTATAATAATGGGATTACAGGTGAATTATATTAAATTTGAAGTGCGTAAACCCAGTTCTAAGACAAAATAAAGGAGAGGCGACTAGGCCTGAGATAAAGTAGAGGCCTTTCTTGTTGCCGATAGCAACCAATCACAGTCCATGTTTCATTTTTTCAGAGCAGTATAGAAAATGAAAGCTGAACTCTGACCGGTTGCTATGGGCAACAGTGGGGGACACTCAGGCTTGAGGCCTATCCAGTGACCTCACCATAATAAGTAATAAAGCTGCGACTGCATACAGCGCCCCCTACAGTGCTAACAGTATTATTAATAAGAATTGTGATGACAATAGGGATAACACAGTAACATTCCTTTAATCTGGCATCCAGACACTAAGATATGGCTGGGTTCACACCACCTTTGGGCAGTACGTCGGTGATACACATTGGGATAAGGGACCGGATGTAGTTTATTTGTGATTTTGGTTTGTTGGTCTATTTTTTGTAGATATACTTTTGTTTTGCACAACTACAGTATACAATCGGAAAACAACAAGCATAGTTACTAATGAACCATAATCGGTCAATTAAAGTGAATGGTCTTACTGTGGGTCCACGGTGGTACACACTGGCATACCTTTTTGTTGGTATCCAGACATATACTGGTGACTTACAGGCTAAGCATGGTACGAATCCAACTTAGGCTGCGTTCACACGGCCGTCTGTCCCCGTTTCGATTTTCTTTATTCCCGATTCTTGCAGGCTGTAAACGGATTAAAAACGATAAAAAAAAAATCCCATTCATGTCAATGGGATTTTTTTTTACAATCCGTTTGCATCCGTTTGTACCCGTCTGCACTCATTTCCGTTTTTATTTCATTGACGGCAGAAAAAACAGCACATGCAGTATTTTTTCTTCCGTCAGAAGAACGGATACAGTAAATTTAACATTGAAGTCTATGAAAAACGGATGAGCCTTTAACGTCATCCGTTTGCATCTGTTTTTTCAATGCGTTTTTTGATCCGTTTTTACTTCTGAGCATGCTCAGAACAAGAAAAACATTTTTTTTTTGGTTTATTAACTGAACAATACCGGATACAAACGGATAACATCCGTTTGCATCTGTTATTGTCTGTGTTTTTTATTTTTTTAAGTCTGTTTTTATTTTTGACGGGAGAAGAATGGGACGGGTCTAGACGGCCGCGTGAACGCAGCCTTAGGCTGCGTTCACACGGTCATCTAGACCCGTCCTGTTCTTCTCCTGTCAAAAATAAAAACGGACTTTAAGAAAACAAACAAAAAAACGGACAATAACGGATGCAAACGGATGTTATCCATTTGTATCCATTTGAGATTAAAGGCTCATCCGTTTTCCTTAGACTTCAATGCTAAATTTACTGTATCCATTTTTTCTTCCGTATTTTTGAAATACGTATTTAGAAAAAATACTGCATGTGCCGTTTTTTCTGCCATCAAAAAACGAAATGAGTGCAGACAGGTACAAACGGATGTAAACGGATTGTAAAAAATCCCATTGACATGAATGGGATTTTTTGAAAACTGTTTTTAATCCATTTACAGCCTGCAAGAAAGGAACCGAAACGGGGATTAAAAAAAAAGGGGACAGAAGGCCATGTGAACGCACCCTTAAAGGAGTACTCCAGTGTCAGACACTTATTCCCTATCCGCAGGATAAGTGTCTAACACTGCAGATCTCCTTTAAGGGTGCAAACACACGGGCGGATTTACTATGGGTTTCCACTGCAACTTTGCCCAAGGGGTTACCTTAGTAAATGACTCCCGCAATGTGTAATCCAGAATAATGCTAATTGTTCAGCTATCAGGTCCTGTTGATGCCAGATTAATGGAATATTACTGTAGGATAAGGCCTCAGCCAAATAATTTACATTTTTTATAAATTCCCTCAAAGATCACATACCCCAGGTAAATGTAAGAACGCTCCACAAATCTGTCTAGTTATGTGTGTATATATATATATATATATATATATATATATATATACACACACACACACAATATATATACATATATATATACCGTATATATATTATAATTTCAATACATAGAACTCTTGTGACCGTGGCCGGATTAGTTGCCCCTCGGCTTTTTAGACTCAGTTAAGAAGTAATACCTAAATTGGTTTACACATAATTCTCAGTATTTTTCGTAGTTGGAGGGGCGATCTTTTCCCAGACACCAGCAGTTTTAGACTCTATTAAGTGGGGAGATTTTTTGTTTCACGTAGTCAGCGTTGTATCGCCAGTAGTCATATAGGCTGGATGGTGAATTTAGGCAGCCATCGTGAGTGAAGCCAATATCCATCTGCTCAATAACACTCGCCCATCTGACTTACACATCTGCTTTTTAATCTTTCTATGTGCTGGAGGGAGCTGTGACAGATTGTCCTGCTCCCTGCCTATGATCGTGGTGTGAGGCTTCTATTAGGAATGAATATGTACAAGCTATATAGAAGTGTTTATTGGGTAGTGTTGCCGTGAGATGGGCTCAAACTGGGTCTGGTAGACCCCTCTGGACCACTTTCTAGCCTGGCCTACAACTATATATGGGGGCCTACAACTATATATGGGGGCCTACAACTATATATGGGGCAGTATAGGGGCCTTCAACTATATATGGGGGCCTACAACTATATATGGGGCAGTATAGGGGCCTACAACTATATATGGGGGCCTACAACAATATATGGGGCAGTATAGGGGCCTACAACTATATATGGGGCAGTATAGGGGCCTACAACTATATATGGGGCAGTATAGGGGCCTACAACTATGTATGGGGCATTTGAGGGCCTACAATTATATTTCGGGGTCTACAACTACATATGAGGGGCAGTATGGGGACCTACGATTATATATGGGGACATTATAAGGGCCTACAATTATTCATATAAAGGGGCTACAACTACATATGAGGGCAGTATGGTGGCCTTAAACTATATATGGGGGCAGTATGGTGGCATACAACTATATATGGGGGCAGTATGGTGGCCTTAAACTATATATGGGGGCAGTATGGGGGCCTACAACTATATATTTGGGCAGTATGGGGGCCTACAACTATATATGGGGGCAGCATGGTGGCATACAACTATATATGGGGGCAGTATAGGGAACTACAACTATATATGGGGGCAGTATGGTGGCATACAACTATATATGGAGGCAGTATAGGGGCCTACAACTATATATGGGGGCAGTATGGGGGCCTAAAACTATATATGGGGGCAGTATGGGGGCCTACAACTATATATGGGGGCAGTATGGGGGCCTACAACTATATATGGGGACAGTATGGTGGCCTACAACTATATATGGGGACAGTATGGTGGCATACAATTATATATGGGGGCAGTATGGGGGCATACAACTATATATGGAGGCAGTATAGGGGCCTACAACTATATATGGGGGCAGTATGGTAGCATACAACTATATATGGGGGCAGTATGGGGGCCTACAACTATATATGAGGGCAGTATGGGGGCCTACAACTATATATGGGGCAGTATAGTGACCTACAACGATATATGAGGCCTACATATATATATATATATATATATAACATATTACATAACCCTATCCAGTTGTCCTGTTTGTGTCTCAAGGAAATATGGTACGCCTATTGTAATGCCACAGACACAACCTGAGGAGGTGTGGTGCTTATTTTAGCTGTTTTTCTATTCCTGGATATCCCCTTACAAGAAGCAAACCCACCTAAAATAAAATACATGACCTGTATACAGCGTCTTGACAGAGATTGGCCATTGTAGCCGCTACAGTATGTTGCAGCATTTCTCCTGCTCTTCTAAGGTTGGGTTTGCATGTCCGGTGATCTGGCTTAATTGTTGTGCCAGATCCAAAAACATTGGAAAACCACATTGGAAAGCCATTATAGGTGCCATGCTCTATTTTGGCCACAGCTTGCTGCATTTGGCACTGCCATCCAAGGTGGCTCGGGATACATGTGAACCCAGCCAAGGGGGCCAAGAAAGTGACAACCATAAAATGGTTCTCAAAATTGTGGTCACTTCTCCAACTTTGTTCTTTCCAACACAGCAGTTGGGTGGACTCATTAAGGGTAGGGTCACACGGAACAGATTATTTTATGCTGCGGATCTGCCGATGATGGACCCTACAGTGTGCCTCCAGCTGTGCCTGCTCGTAGCAGCAATCTGCCGCCACAAGCAAACACACAGTGTTCTGGGAGTCGTCACACGCTTGCGCAGTGCACTCTAACACATCGCGGCTGCTCTCGGCCTAGCTCGGGGAGCAGCCACAATGTGTGCGAGTACACTGCACAAGCGCACTGCGACTCGCAGATCGCCGTGTCTCTGCACATAGCGGTGGATTGCCGCTACGAGCAGGCACAGCTGGAGGCACACTGTAGGGTCCATCATCGGCAGATCCGCAGCATAAAATACGCTGTGGATCTGTTCTGTGTGACCCTACCCTAACAGGCTTAAAGTTGTACTCCGGTGGAAACTTTTTTTTCAAATCAACTGGTGCCAGAAAGTTAAACAGTTACAGATTTGTAAATTACTTCTATTAAAAAATCTTAATCCTTCTAGTACTTATAAGCTGCTGTATATTACAGAGGAAGTTGAGTTGTTCTTTTCTGTCTGACCACAGTGCTCTCTGCTGACATCTCTGTCCATGTCAGGAACTGTCCTGAGCAGGAGAGGTTTGCTATGGGGATTTGCTCCTACCCTGGACAGTTCCTGACATGGGCAGAGGTGTCAGCAGAGAGCACTGTGGTCAGACTGAAAAGAACAACTCCACTTCCTCTGTAGTATACAGCAGCTGATAAGTACTGGAAGGATTAAGATTTTTTGATATGAAAAGAATTGTTTTCCACAGGAGTACCCCTTTAAGTCCTCGTTCACATCAGTTCAGGAGCTTTTTTTTTTCCACCCGTTGATAATTGGGGCTTGAGGGCACGTGTCAAGTGGACACCAACAGATCCCAACAGGTGCCATTGAATTTAAATGGGGTCCGACGGGTTTCCATTACATGTCTGTTTTGCAGGACTTTAGCGGAGAAAATAAAACCTGACGTGAAGAATATTTTTCCCTCACGAAAGTAAAAAATTTTTGAACTCTGATGTGAACATAGCCTTTGCATAGTGATCCCAAATTTTTAGGTAATAAAAGAGGCATTCATGGGCATAATTATTACAAATTTACCCCAAAGCCAGATTAAGAGAAGTATGACATTTGTGTAACTTTATAAATACTTGTAGGATGGAATTGTCTGGAAAGTAAAACACTATGACAAATGTCATTGTACAGACCTCTAGATCCCTACTGATCCCTACCGTTATATTGATTCCACCAATGGGCAAAAGTATTTTTTTTTTTTTTTTTACTGCCGGTAGACTATACCTATACTCGGCATTAGAAGAACGCACTAACTGCGAGGAGGGACACAATAGACACTACGGTTCCTTACGCTGTAATTGAAATATTTGCTGCCGACATGGGACTGACTTCCGCCACCTCTTTGGCTTTTTGCAGCGCCAATTTCTGATTGGTTGCTTCTTCCATCTCCTCCTCGTCCTACAACAGGGAAAACACTCATTTTGTGATCCAAACACAGTAAAAAAAACGACACACCTAAAAGAGCACGGGTGACCTTGTCTAGTGTTTCCCAACCAGGGTGCCTCCAGTTGTTGCAAAACTACAACTCTGGAGCCAGTTGATATGAAAAAAACATTTTTTTTTTTCATGGAATACCCCTTTAAGGAAGTGTTTTCCAAACAGTGTGCCTCCAGCTGTTGCAAAACTACAACTTCCAGCCGTTGGCTGTCCGGGCATGCTGGGAGTTGTAGTTTTGCAACAGCTGGAGACACCCTGGTTGGAAAACACTGATCTAGAGGCATAACAACGTAAAAGAGATGAGAGAGAGTAATTCCTGACATATAACTCCACTGTATACCCCAGATTTATGCCACCTTACAGCCATTAAAGGGGTATTCGAGTGAAAAACTATTTTTTAAAGGGGTATTCCAGCGAAAAACTATTTTTTTTAAAGGGGTATTCCTATCAACTGGCTCCAGAAAGTTGAACATGTTTGTAAATCCCTTCTATTAAAGAAATATTAATCCTTCCGGTACTTATCAGCTGCTGAAGTTAAGTTGTTCTTTTCTGTCTGACAACAGTGCTCTCTGCTGACACCCCTGTCTGTCTCAGGAACTGTCCAGAGTAGGAGCAAATCCCCATAGAGAACCTCTCATGCTCTAGACAGTTCCTGAGACAGACAGAGGTGTCGGCAGAAAGCACTGTTGTCAGACAGAAAAGAACAACTCAACTTCAGCAGCTGATAAGTACTGGAAGGATTAAGATCTTTTTAATAGAAGTCATTTACTAATCGGTTTAACTTTCTGGAACCAGTTAATATGAAACAAAAAAAAATGTTTTTTTTTTTACTGGAATACCCCTTTAAGTGGCATACATCACCCACTGGTGCCAAAGGAAAAAAAACTTATACCATGCAGAATAAAAATTTTTTTGCAATGTTCCACTGCCAGCAAATACCACTACTGAGAGTGACACTCACCTGATGCGGTTGTGCAAAGTCCAGGCACAACACTGACCATAGCAAACAAGGAAAGGAGGACCAGGGGCTACAGCTGCAGCGGCTCCCCATGCTGGATCACCAGCGTGTACGAAAGCGGAAAAACACAAAGGAGGAGACTGGAAGCTTGATGTCGCGCTGCTGAAGACTTCATGTAGGAACTGGAACAATGGTAAGTATCATTTTTTTTTATTATACGACGCGTTTCAGGGTACTAATGGCCTTTTCATCAGGCATATGCCTGATGAAAGGATCATTAGTACCGGAAATGCCGATTCTGGCGTCCACAGAAAAAATAGACTTGGGCATTTCCGAGCAGTCCTAGAGCCCGCCAGATCGAGCAAATGTGGGGAATGTCCACCTGTGTTTTCCGGGCGGACTGTCTGCACATTTTCAGCCATATGAACATGGCCTTAGTCTATAAGTGCATTACAGAGAAATAGAAAATGTAGGCAGACAAGAACCATTTGGCCCATCTGGTCTGCCCAATATTCTGTATATTCTCCCATCATGTGCCTGATGAAAGGGTCATTAGTACCCTGAAACGCGTTGAATAATTTTAATAAATCTTTGAAACTTACCATTGTTCCGGTTCCTACATGAAGTCTCCAGCAGCAAGCTTCCAGTCTCCTCCTTTGTGTTTTCCCGCAAATGAGATCAATGGGACTCTGCTGCAGCGGAATGTCCTTGCGGAATATTCTGGTGGAATTCTGAACAGACATTCCTGCCTAAAGCCCCGTTCACACTACGGAATAGCCGCGGAATTTCCAGACGGAATTCCGCGGGCGCAATTATTCCGCGGTGTGAACTTTAACATTAGTGTGAACGGGTCTCCGCGAGACCCGTTCCCACAGCGGAATTTCAGCGGTGGACATTTCCGGCGCTGAAAGTGTTCCGCGCAAAGAAAGAACATGTTCATTCTTTGCGCGGATTCCGCGAGCGCAGCATAGCCGTCAATGGTGACGGCTCAGTGCCCTGCGGCCCTAGCGCCGAAGCACTTTCGGTGGCGGACGCCAGGCGGAATTCAGCCGCGAGAATTCCGTAGTGTGAACAGGGCCTAAGGCTGATCACTTGGGTCCCAGCTGTGATATATATACGCTGGGAATAGTTAATTTTGGGAAGGACCAGAAAACTAGCAATAAACTATATAGCAGTGGTCTCCAACCTGCGGACCTCCAGATGTTGCAAAACTACAACTCCCAGCATGCCCGGACAGCCGTTGGCTGTCCGGGCATGCTGGGAGTTGTAGTTTTGCAACATCTGGAGGTCCGCAGGTTGAAGACCACTGCTATATAGTAATAAAAGCCTTGAAGGCATCATAAATGTCACCGTGCCCTGTTCTTACTAATGTATTCCCCATCTGAGGACCGGACGAGCAGCAGGACACTTGTGCCGTACGTTCCCTCTTTAGAACATGCTCCAGTCATATCAGGCCACAGTTTAGCGCTGGCGGAACAAGAGATTATTTATAGCAGAGGTTTCCCGGGAACTAATCACATACCTTGGTCAATTCCTGCGCGTTCGCCAGATTGTCAACAGCAATAGCTAAGAATACATTCAACAGGGTATCTTACACAGTCGGAAGTTAAGGAAGGAACATTAGGTCATAAATATGTATTTTTGCTCTTTTTATAGCTCTTTGAAAAAAATTAATGTAAGCAGGGGAGGTTTACGGTCTGGTAGTATTCTATTGCCCCCTAACGCCGTATGTAGGGTTGTAGAACAACTTTGCAGTGAAACGTCTTATTAAAGGGGTACTCCGGTGGAGAACGTTTTTTTTTTTTTTTTTAATCAACTGGTGCCAGAAAGTTGAACAGATTTGTAAATGATCCCTCTCTCCCTCCTTTTGTATCAGCTTTTTTATATGTGAGTATGCAATAAAGAAATTACCCTGGAAAAGAAGTTTATGGTGAGTTTGCCGACTTTTTCTACCGGCTTCAAGATTTGTGATTTGCTACTAACAGTCAGAGCACCACCAACACTTCGGGGAACACTCCTACACGTCCCATAGTCCCGAAACGTGAGAATATCAGCAGCAGTGCCGGACATTACACTTTTCTTTTGAAGATTTGTAAATGACTTCTATTAAAAAAATCTTAATCCTTCCAGTACTTATTAGCTGCTGAATACTACAGAGGAGATTCTTTTCTTTTCGGAACACAGAGCTCTCTGCTGACATCACGAGCACAGTGCTCTCTGCTGACATCTCTGTCCAGAGTAGGAGAAAATCCCCATAGAAAAACATATGCTGCTCTGGACAGTTCCTAAAACAGACAGAGGTGTCAGCAGAGAGCACTGTGCTCATGATTCAGCAAAGAGATCCGTGTTCCAAAAAGAAAATAATCTCCTCTGTAGTATTCAGCAGCTAATAAGTACTGGAAGGATTAACATTTTGTAATAGAAGTAATTTGTAAATCTGTTTAACTTTCTGGCACCAGTTCATTAAAAAAAAAAAAAAAAAAAAAAAGGTTTTCCACCGAAGTACCCCTTTAATAGCTGTGCATGGCCAAATGTTCATGTGTATTTATTGGCGACACTACCAGGCAGCTTATCTCGCTCATACAAAAATGGTCGAGCAGTTAAAGGGGTTATCCAGGAAAAAACTTTTTTTATATATATCAACTGGCTCCAGAAAGTTAAACAGATTTGTAAATTACTTCTATTTAAAAATCTTAATCCTTTCAGTACTTATGAGCTTCTGAAGTTAAGGTTGTTCTTTTCTGTCTAAGTGCTCTCTGATGACACGTGTCTCGGGAACCGCCCAGTTTAGAAGCAAATATCCATTGCAAACCTCTTCTAAACTGGGCGTTTCCCGAGACAGGTGTCATCAGAGAGGACTTAGACAGAAAAGAACAACCTTAACTTCAGAAGCTCATAAGTACTGAAAGGATTAAGATTTTTTAATAGAAGTAATTTACAAATCTGTTTAACTTTCTGGAGCCAGTTGATATATATATATAAAAAAAGTTTTTCCTGGAATACCCCTTTAAAATTCAAAATGCCCGACAGGTCTCTTTCCCCGACATCATCTTCAGGGGAGAGTCAGGAAACAGCTATGCAGTTTAGACAGTTGACTGGTCAAAGTTGGAGGGTTTTGCAGACTTTTGTCTAAAATCTATTCTGCAGACTCCACAACCAAATCTATTCTGCACCATACCAAATGCACTTTCTACTCAAGAGACCATAACAATCTTTATGCGATGTTGCCACTTGGAGACAGCAAACAAGCTAGATGCTGTTGATCTTATAATGGCTATATTGTTCTGCTAATTATAGTTAATTGGAATACAAGGGCTAAATAAATACCTGTCGTTTAATGATAAACCAATATCAAGAAATATATGTGTAGGCTGTTAGAAACTGTGGCCCTCTAGATCGGTGTTTCCCAACCAGGGTGCCTCCAGCTGTTGCAAAACTTTAACTCCCATGCTGGGAGTTGTAGTTTTGCAACAGCTGGAGGCACCCTGGTTGGGAAACACTGCTCTAGATGTTAAAAAAACTACAACTCTCAGCATGCCCAACAGCTGTACCCCAAAAATTGTGTTGCAGCGTTGCGGAATCTGTTTGCGCTATATAAATAAATAAATATTATTATTGGTAAATAAATAAATTAAGAATAACAAGTAAAATCTGTAAATGGTTACAACCAAAAAAAAAAATTAAGAAAATTTAAGAGACGATAAAAAGCATAACATTGTACATAAACAGTGCCACTTCTGACCATGTGGTTGAATCTGGTGATGCAAAAAAAATAAAATAAAAAAAATTAATAAATAAAAACATTGATAGCCAATAGAGTAAGGAAAGAATTTTTAGGCAATTAAATTTTTTTTCGCCTGTTTGTTCCGAAGCATCAAAGGATACAGTTTCCAAACAATGTCAGAATGATGAAATAAACACAGGAGTACATTCCTTTGCTGACGCCCCCTTGTGACTCGATGCCGTAGTACATGACGGTGTTCCAATCCTCTCCCGTCAGGATCTACCAATGAAATCCGCAAGGAAAAAGACAATAGAGGACGAGCACCATAGAGGAAGCACGAGACCTCGTGACAAAAACAAAAAAACTCACCTGAAACACAGTTAGTATGGCTGTGGGGAAGGTGTCAAAATTAGTATTTCGTGTTTCTTCTTCAAAGTAAAATCTGAAATAAGAAAAAAATCGCAAATTTATAAATATATAATTATAAATATAAATACCCAGCCGAGAAAAGAAAGTCACTGTCTAATGTTTTCCCTCCACATCAGCTCCCCTGCGGAGCTATGTGTTTCCATGGTTACAGACTACAAACAAGTTCTGTGTAGTCTGACTGTGCATTAATTAAGATAAATTAAGATTTGTAGACCAGTGTTTCCAAACCAAGGTGCCTCCAGCTATTGCAAAACTACAACTCCCAGCAAGCCCAGACAGCCGAAGGTTTTCCAGGCATGCTGGGAGTTGTAGTTTTGCAACAGCTGGAGGCACTCTGGTTGGAAAACACTGACATAGACAGATATAGGGGCAGCTGAGCCAGCTGTATAGTGCAGACCCCTACCAAACATCTACAAATATCTCAGCTTCCTGAACCCCTGTACAGAAATTGTTTCTATTTAGAATTGGTTCTATAAAATAGTCCGTGTCATTTGAACAAACTTTAAACAAACATAGATCAATGATACAAGCGAATATAAGAAACTTTGTAAAATATAATTTTGGGCAAAAATGCTTCTTTCTCCTGTTATCAAGCTTCTTCCCTCAACCCCTCCTGCTGCTCGAATTTTCTGTAAAAATCAGCTGAGCTTTCTTCTGTCTATGGAATAGTGAGGCGGGAGCTCTGCCCAACAGCTCTGGGAGAACAGCAAATTATAGATGAAGCCTGCAGAGCAGAAATTTGCTGAAAATGCCATATACAAGTCATATAATGGGCACAAATAGTGCTGCTCCTCATGTACACACACAGGGCAATGTATTCCCGAAATATGTCACCTGAAATTACAGCTACACTCTTAGGTAATTTGTAAACCAGTATTTCCCATTCAGGTTGGCCTCCAGCTGTTGCAAAACTACAACTCCCAGCATGACCGGACAGCCAAAGGCTGTCCGGGCATGCTGGGAGTTGTAGTTTTGCATCAGCTGGAGACACCCTGGTTGGGAAACACTGTCACAGACATAGTTATCTCCTACAGAAACTCATAGACACTTACTGTCCCCCAAAAAGTTGCATCCCAAGAAGAGCAAAGACTACAATGAAGAGGAAAAGCAGGAACAACAGGCTGACGATGGACTTCATGGAGTTGAGTAACGAAACCACCAAGTTCCTGAGAGAGTTCCAGTATCTGGAAGCAAAATGGATAGAGATTAATGGACTGCCAGGGTCAGTCAAGTACACCAATAAAAAAATACGGTATATTTATCAACCGTCTGGTTTTAAGAAAAAAAAAATTAAGGTTTGAAAATTTGCGTAAATTGGCAAATTTTAATTTTGTAAAATAAATAACTAAAAAAGACCAAACTATTTGAGATGTTACTTACTTTGTGACCTTAAAGATGCGAAGAAGACGTAAAGCTCGGAGGACGCTGATCCCAAACGATGTTCCTGGTTTTACGGCCGCCCAGATTACCTCGAAAATACTTCCGACAATCACCTGCAACAGTGACACGGCGCTAGGTCATGGTGCGTTTTGTTGGCATTTACAAAAAGAAACCAATAGTAATATTAACCATGCAACGAGGCTCCTTCAATATACAAATGAATATTGTGGCATGAACAACAGGCTGGTTACCACAGTGTTTTCCCAACCAGGGTGTCTCCAGCTGTTGCAAAACTACAACTCCCAGCATACCCAGACAGCCGTTGGCATCCAGGGCATGCTGGGAGTTGTAGTTTTACAACATCTGGAGGTCTGCAGGTTGAAGACCACTGTTGGGTGCAGAATCTTTATTTTTTTTTACATTTGGCACCTATAAATTGGGTGCGTCTTATAAGCCGGTGCGTCCTATAGGGCGGAAAATAAGGTAAATCTTTAATCTAAAAGAAGGGAGGGATCAGTGTCCAGTCTGGAAGTGCCGATATTCGCATAAATATTCACATAAAAATTTGCCTAAAAAAACAAACGAATATTCGTCATTACCAATATATATCATTATATTCTAAATATTCGCACTATTTCGGAGCGAAATTACGCTAAGAAACTCTCCTCAGAAATTTTGCCCGGAAATTCCTCCGCACAAGTTTAACATTGGAGTCATTAGGTTTTCTGTTGATCCGTTCGCACAGCGAAGTTTCCGGAGTCCGGACCCACCAAGAAGGAATATCCATCCAGAATTTCATTTCGTATTCAGCAGCCGCCGACGATATCAATTGGCGCTACGGCTGCCCCATGCCCATTGATGACAATTCAGTCTGCAATGAATTTATTGGAAAACACATTCATTCTTTCAGTGGGTCTGGAATCTGGAATTCCACTATGGAAATTTTGCAGTGTGAAAAGGTCAATGGAAAATGTATTAAATTCATCCAGCGGAATTTCTAGGGCAGCAAAGTATCCGTAGTGTCAACGGGGCTACAGAATTGTTATGTTAATTCAATTGGCAGAATTCTGCACAGACTACATTGTTGTCATTGGGACAATGCAGGTCCACAGGGTCATAACGCCAATTGACTATCTGTAGTGTGAATAGAGCCTAAACATAAAGTTACATTTTACCCACGCAATTCCTGAAATGGCCAGAGGTGTCAGCAGAGAGCACTGTGGTCAGACTGCTGTGTCACATACAAAAAAAACAAGTTCATCCTCAATGGAGTTATATCCAGTTTGGGCATGTGTTATAATGAAAAGCTAGTTATTTCTAATCACCTACCCCAAAATCGAAGCAGTTGAAGGATGAGTGGAAGTAGTTCCGAGGTCCCAGCCCATACATTTTCATGGACATTTCCGTCAGAAAAAGCCCCAGGAAAACAAATTCTGCAAAATCTGGTGGAGATGTAAGTGGAGATGTCAGTTTTTCTCAATATATCTGTCTAAAAGGTGGCCATATTGTAAGGTGGAGAACCCATGATTGTATGAAACACTGTTATACTCCATATTCCCAAACCATAGGGTCTATAAATATTGTTTTTGCCCAAAAATGGCTGTGAAAGTGAAAAAAACGGTGAGCCGATTGTGATCAGAGCTCCTGAGCCCAGCGCTCTCAGTTCTGATTGCTGTCAAGGGTTAGGATTAGGGTTATGGGTTATGATTAGGGGTTAGGATTAGGGGGAAGGGTTAGAATTAGGGGTTAGGATTAGGGGTTAGGATAAGGGGTAAGGGTTAGGATTAGGGGTAAGGTTTAGATTAGGGGTTAGGGTTAGGATCAGGGATTAGGTGGAAGGGTTAGAGTTAGGATTAGGGTTGGGATAAGGGGTAAGGGTTAGGATTGGGGGTTAGGATTAGAGGTAAGGGTTAGCATTAGGGGTTAGGATTAGGGGTAAGTGTTAGGATTAGGGGTAAGGGTTAGGATCAGGGATTAGGGTTAGAATTAGGGGTTAGGGTTAGAATTAGGGGTTAGGGTTAGGATCAGGGATTAGGGTTAGGATTAGGGGTTAGGGTTAGAGTTAGGATTAGGGTTAGGATTAGGGGTAAGGGATAGGATTAGGGGTTAGGATTAGGGTTAGGATCAGGCATTAGGGCTAGGATTAGGGGGAAGGGTTAGAATTAGGATTAGGGGTTAGGATTAGTATTAGAGATAAGGATTAGGATTAAGGGTTAGGATCACGGGTTAGGATTAAGGTTAGGATCAGGGATAAGGGTTAGGATTAGGGGTTAGCGTTAGGATTAGGGTTATGATTAGGGATAGGGGTTAGGATTAGAGATTAGGGAGTGAGAGGGAGCCGGCTGTAAAGCAGAAAAGTGTGTCCCTGTGCGGAGGGTCACATTCCACTACAGGGACACAGTTTTCTTCATTACACCACCACCCATATGAATAATATATATCCACGCGGGCTCCGTCCTGCTGCTATGTTGAACATATGACTAGTTACAATTTTCCAGACACAAACAATAACTTTGATGCATGCTGTGCCGCAACTAAAGTAGGTTAAACGTCATGGGCGATATAAATAGTAGCCGCGTGTCAGGACGGGGGCCTCTAATAAGGAGTCTTAAGAATTAGAATGCACCAAGGGGATATGGTGACGGTGATAACATAACAGACTATGATCCCTGGTGTTTAAAGAGTTAAAACACCAAAAACATGGCTGTTTTTATTTTTTTTCAAAAACAGCGCCACACCTGCCCATGTTGGGTATTGCAGCTCGCTTTTAATCCATAAGAAGCTGTAGGGCTTTTTTTGTGAAGAAAAGCAGCCATGTTTTGTGAAACCTATGCTCCAATGCACCTAAAAATATGCAAATTGTCTTGTTAAAAAATCTTGTACAGGTTGTGTGTACAGTTCCCATGCAAGTCTATGTGTCTCCATGGTTACAGACTACAAACACGACATGTGTAGTCTGACTGCGCATGAACTGCTTCTTGCTAATCTATAGACCAGTGTTTCCTGACTAGTGTGCCTCCAGCTGTTGCAAAATCATTGTCCGTTGGCTGTCCGGGCATGCTGGGAGTTGTAGTTTTGCAACAGCTGGAGGAACACTAGTCGGAAAACACTGCCATATGGAACGTGCAGAAAATACTTCATATATTACCACAACATTTTTGCCAGTATTGCCGGGCCACGATACTTACATAGGGCTTTGGTAAGCCACGCCGGCTGGTTGTAATGTACGATGGCGACGCAAAGGGTGTTCAACGCCACCACGCACAGTACAAACCAATAGAAACTCTGAGCCTTCACCATCCGGCGGATAAAGAAGCGGAACATCTTCTCCTTGCGTCTGAGGTAAGACGAGCTCTCGTTTTTCGCACTTTTCAAGCTGGAGCGGGCGAAAGGGGAACCTGTAGGGGGCGCAATTAAAAAACATCATTATCTCTGCTAGGAATGGTGACTTGTGCAGCATGTACCTGGCAATACACAGTCATTCAGTTTTGTATGGAGTGTTCCTTTAAATGGGGGTTTCCAGCATTAGAAAAACATAGCTGCTTTCTTCCAGAACCAGCACCACCCTTACCCTCAGGTCGTGTCTGGTATTACAACCTGGCGCCATTTTTGTTAATGCAACTGAACTGTAATACAGCACTCAACCTGAGGACACGTTTCTGAAAGAAAGCAGCCATAATTCTTTTAAAGGGCGGGACATTTTCTTTTCTCCTTATACAGTTCCCTGGCGCGTTAGATTTGTACAGTTGCGAGTACGTCGGCTCCATCATTAGGTCCTTTTTTACATCGGGGACTACAGGAAGACTCCAAGAATACACAACTGCTCTGTTTTCAAACCAGTGTCCCTCCAGCTGTTGCAAAACTACTACTCCCAGCATGCCCGGACAGCCAAAGGCTGTCCGGGCATGCTGGGAGTTGTAGTTTTGCAACAGCTGGAGGCACCCTGGTTGGGAAACACTGGTCTATAGCCAAACAGTCTCCAAACAGTGGAGCTCCAGCTGTTGCAAAACTAACACTCCCAGCATGCCCAGACAGCCAAAGCCTAGCTCTCCAAACTGTAGACCTCTAGTTGTAGCAAAACTACTACTCCCAGCATGCTGGGAGTAGTAGTTTTGCAACAGCTGGAGGAACGCTGGTTGGGAAACACTGGTCTATAGTCTAAATCTCCAAATTGTGGACCTCCAGCTGTTGAAAAACTACTACTCCCAGTATGCCCAGACAGCTAAAGCCTAGCTCTAGCTCTCCAATCTGTAGACCTCCAGCTGGGAGAAGTAGTTTTGCAACAGCTGGAGGCACACTAATTGGAAAACACTGCTTTAAAGGGATACTCCACTGGAAAACATTTTTTTTTTTTTTTAAATCAACTGGTGCCAGAAAGTTAAATACATTTGTAAATTACTTCTATATAAAAATCTAAATCCTTCCAGTACTTATCGTTCTTATAGTTCTTTCCAGTCTGACCACAGTGCTCTCTGCTGACACCTCTGTCCATGTCAGGAACTGTCCAGAGCAGGAGCAAATCCCCATATAAAACCTATCCTGCTTCGGACAGTTCATAAAATGGACAAAGGTGTCAGCAGAGAGCACTGTGGTAAGACAGAAAGGAAATTCAAAAAGAAAAGAACTTCCTCTGTAGTATACAGCAGCTGATAAGTACTGGAAGGATTAAAGGGGTTATCCAGGAAAAAACTTTTTATATATATATATATATATATATATATATATATATATATCAACTGGCTCCAGAAAGTTAAACAGATTTGTAAATTACTTCTATTAAAAAATCTTAATCACTTCAGTACTTATGAGCTTCTGAAGTTAAGGTTGTTCTTTTCTGTCTAAGTGGTCACTGATGACACGTGTCTCGAGAACTGCCCAGTTTAGAAGAGGTTTGCTTTGGGGATTTGCTTCTAAACTGGGCAGTTCCCGAGACATGTGTCATCAGAGAGCACTTAGACAGAAAAGAACAACTCACCTTCAGCAGCTGATAAGTACTGAAAGGATTAAGATTTTTTAATAGAAGTAATTTACAAATCTGTTTAACTATCTGGAGCCAGTTGATATATATATATATATATATATATATATATATATATATAAAGTTTTTTCCTGGATAACCCCTTTAAAATTTTTAAATAGAATTAATTTACAGATCTGTTTAACTTTCTGGCACCAGTTGATTTAGAAATTTTTTTTTTTTCCAGGGGAGTACCCCTTTAAGCTGTGCCCACTTTCCTATAGGGCAGATAAAGTATTGATCACTATGGGGCCTTAATGGGATCTTCTTCCATTTTGAACTCCCTTGCCCCATAGCCCAGATGTCTCAGGAGGAAGCCATGAATCTCCTAATGTGAACGGATCGGTTGCATCTGGAAAAGACGTTATAATGGAGACGTCTCTTCTTATCGCATTAGCACCGGCTACATAATCCACAATCAGTCCATAATTGGCTTGAAGGATTTTTCGGTAACGTTGTTAACCACAGGCCCAATCGAAGGTGTTAGGCGATGTCCTTAAATCCGGGGAGATGTTTCCCAACCTTAATTATACATTGCTTGTCCGGGATTTATTATTTATAACATTGGCCGCCGAAGCAGAAACTCGCGTACGAATTGAGGTTACAGCGAAAAGAGGAGGACGGAGGAACCAAGCGCTGCTCAAATTTTAGCAATGACTCATCTAACAAAAGCCTGTGAAGGGCCGACCCCGGACACTGCGGCGCTGAACAGGGAACTCTATTTCCTAAAGTAGAAAAAGAAACGCTCCGTATGATCCTGCGGAGGTCAAAACCATCGCTAAAAAAAGAAGACGATTCCTCTTTGATCCTACAATACATTGAGGAACATTGCATTCCATTTTGTACAGGCTTTATGCAATTACACCGGACAATTATTATTACAAACACTAACGTGTTCCTTAAAGGGAATTTCCATCTTTGCGCACTCCACATAAAGATACAATCCAAATAAAGAGCTGAGCTAATTTGTAATGCATTACATTACTCAACTCTTGCTTAGCTTGAATTATGCTCCAGAGCTGCACTTACTTTTCTGCTGGCGGGGTCACTGTGTACATACATTACATTACTTATCCTGTACTGATCCTGAGTTATATCCTGTATTATACTCCAGAGCTGTACTCACTATTCTGCTGGTGAGGTCACTGTGTACATACATTACATTACTTATCCTGTACTGATCCTGAGTTATATCCTGTATTATACTCCAGAGCTGTACTCACTATTCTGCTGGTGAGGTCACTGTGTACATACATTACATTACTTATCCTGTACTGATCCTGAGTTATATCCTGTATTATACTCCAGAGCTGTACTCACTATTCTGCTGGTGAGGTCACTGCATACATACATTACATATCCTGTACTGATCCTGAGTTATATCCTGTATTATACTCCAGAGCTGTACTCACTATTCTGCTGGTGAGGTCACTGTGTACATACATTACATTACTTATCCTGTACTGATCCTGAGTTATATCCTGTATTATACTCCAGAGCTGTACTCACTATTCTGCTGGTGAGGTCACTGTGTACATACATTACATTACTTATCCTGTACTGATCCTGAGTTATATCCTGTATTATACTCCAGAGCTGTACTCACTATTCTGCTGGTGAGGTCACTGCATACATACATTACATATCCTGTACTGATCCTGAGTTATATCCTGTATTATACTCCAGAGCTGTACTCACTATTCTGCTGGTGAGGTCACTGTGTACATACATTACATTACTTATCCTGTACTGATCCTGAGTTATATCCTGTATTATACTCCAGAGCTGTACTCACTATTCTGCTGGTGAGGTCACTGTGTACATACATTACATTACTTATCCTGTACTGATCCTGAGTTATATCCTGTATTATACTCCAGAGCTGTACTCACTATTCTGCTGGTGAGGTCACTGTGTACATACATTACATTACTTATTCTGTACTGATCCTGAGTCATATCCTGTATTATACCCCAGAGCTGTACTCACTATTCTGCTGGTGAGGTCACTGTGTACATACATTACATTACATTACTTATCCTGTACTGATCCTTTTATATCCTGTATTATACTCCAGATCTGCACTCACTATTCTGCTGGTGAGGTAACTGTGCACATACATTACATTACTTATCCTGTACTGATCCTGAGTTATATCCTGTATTATACTGCAGAGCTGTACTCACTATTCTGCTGGTGAGGTCACTGTTTACATACATTACATTACTTATCCTGTACTGATCCTGAGTTATATCCTGTATTATACTCCAGAGCTGCACTCAATATTCTGCTGGTGAGGTCACTGTGTACATACATTACATTACTTATCCTGTACTGATCCTGAGTTATATCCTGTATTATACTCCAGAGCTGCACTCACTATTCTGCTGGTGAGGTCACTGTGTACATACATTACATTACTTATCCTGTACTGATCCTTTTATATCCTGTATTATACTCCAGAGCTGTACTCACTATTCTGCTGGTGGAGTCACTGTGTACATACATCACATTACTTATCCTGTACTGATCCTTTTATATCCTGTATTATACTCCAGAGCTGTACTCACTATTCTGCTGGTGAGGTCACTGTGTACATACATTACATTACTTATCCTGTACTGATCCTGAGTTATATCCTGTATTATACTCCAGAGCTGTACTCACTATTCTGCTGGTGGGGTCACTGTGTACATACATTACATTACTTATAGTATAATACAGGATATAACTCAGGACATAGTGACCTCACCAGCAGAATAGTAAGTTCAGCTCTGGAATATAATACAGGATATAACTCAGGGTCAGTACAGGATAAGTAATGTAATGTATGTACACAGTGACCTCACCAGCAGAATAGTTAGTACAGCTCTGGGGTATAATACAGGATATAACTCAGGATCAGTACAGGGTAAGTAATGTAATGTATGTACACGGTGACCTCAACAGCAGAATAGTGAGTGCAGCTCTGGAGTATAATACAGGATATAACTCAGGATCAGTAATGTAATGTATGTACACAGTGACCCCACCAGCAGAATAGTGAGTGCAGCTCTGGAGTATAATACAGGGTATAACTCAGGATCAGTACAGGATAAGTAATGTAATGTATGTACACAGTGACCCCACCAGCAGAATAGTGAGTACAGCTCTGGAGTATAATACAGGATATAACTCAGGATCAGTAAAGGGTAAGTAATGTAATGTATGTACACAGTGATCTCACCAGCAGAATAGTGAGTACAGCTCTGGAGTATAATACAGGATATAACTCAGGATCAGTACAGGATAAGTAATGTAATGTATGTAGAGAGCACTTTCTGTGAGTTGTAGTTTTGCAACAGCCGAGGCGCGCTGTTTGCAAAAACACTGCCCTAGTGTGAAGGGTTAATCCTGAAGTCTCAGCCCGCCTCCAGGAACGAAATGATCGATAAGTTATTGATCGGAGAACAAAGGGGGGGGAGAGTGTCTGGCACAGGCTGTCGTAGCCCATCCGTAATGGACCTGCCTTGTGTGTCAGTATGACCAGGACCTGGCCTCGATGGCGTACAAGTTGCTGTGCAGGCGTCTGGGAGAGTTGGCTGATGCGTGGAATCCGCCGCTCCTGACATTCCTGCAAAGAGCTTTTGTTTCCACTGGGGGAATCCTCCGGAGCGGCTGCGAGCACAGATTCAGTAGGTGTCTCTTCAATGAGCAAACGCTTCGCTTTAACCTTCTGTGTGTGACAACCGCGCTGGCGACTGACTCAGAGCCCCAGCCATTCTCTGTTTCTCCTATGAAGTGTATGGTGTGCCCCATGTGATGGTCGCCTCAATAAGACTAGTCAAAAGCGCACACATCTGGCGTCCTGCGCAGGATATCAGGGTTTCCCAAATAGGGTGCCTCCAGCTGTAGCACAACCATAACTCCCAGCATGCTCGGACAGCCTTTAATATCTTTAACAGGTTACAACTAGACCGGGCCAGGCAGGAGATGGGCCATATGAGGGCTTGCAATCTATACATATATATAACTCAAAGTGTGTGTGTGTATATATGTATGTATATTTGTATGTATGTACTGTATGTATGTGTGTGTGTGTATATATGTATGTATTTACTGTATGTATATTTGTATGTATGTACTGTATGTATGTGTGTGTGTGTATATATGTATGTATTTACTGTATGTATATTTGTATGTATGTACTGCATGTATGTATGTGTGTGTGTATTAATATGTGGTGAGCCACGGGGGTGCGATATGAGGTGTATGGGGCAGATGTTGTAGCCTAGGGGCAGATGGTATTAACCCCTAAATGTTTGTGACGCCAGGGTGTAGTTTGCCTAACATGCAGTTGAAAAATGCTGTATAGGCCGGAACGCGTGCTGCGTTAACTTATGCCTTAATAAAAAGGAAAATTATTTGCATCAAAGACTAGTGTGCCGGGATTCTTTTGTACTCTTACTGGATCTCTTATCCCTGGCACCCGCACCGATCCAAGTGCCGACCGAACATACTTGGAATTACTAGTTTGCCTATTCAACCACCCGAAGGTAGCTCCACTAGTCCTAGTTAGGAAGGGCAAATAATAGTCCAAGGCCAGGTTAGGGTTAATGGTAGCTTTACTGAGGTAGGCTGGGTTCACACCACGTTTTGTACTTAAGGTTCCCGTATACGACTGGGGGAGGGGGGGAATCGCAGCGCCAGCACTCAGTCGTATACGGGAACCGTATTTAATGCATGTCTATGAGCTGACCAGAGTGAACCGCAGCCTCCAGCCGGCTGCGTTTTCGGACGTATGCGGTTTCCCGACCGTAGGCAAAAACGTGGTCAACCATGTTTTTGCCTGCGGTCGGGAAACCACATACGGCCGAAAACGCAGCCGACCGGAGGCTGCGGTTCACTCCGGTTGGCTCATAGACATACATTAAATACAGTTCCCGTACACGGCTGAGTGCGGGCGCCGCGATTCCCCCCTCCCCCCAGTTGTATACGGGAACCGTAAGTACAAAATGTGGTGTGAACCCAGCCGTAGACAGATGGTATTAGTCTTTACAGCTAGGCCAGGATCCCAGAGAGGTGACCAGCAACACAGAAGGACCTCGCAGCTTGCTGGGACTTGTAGTGACTTTGACAGACTTTAGGACAGCCACGCTGACTATAATAGACTTGACTTGACTGAAGATAGTGACGGCAGACAGGGATGACTTGACTTACTGTCTTGTGGCTGTAGGTTAGGCTTGTAGGTTAGGCCTGAGACGTCTGGACTGAACTTGACCTCAGGATCTAAGAGAGATTGTAGTACCTCCCCCTCTTATAAAGGGGGCTGAGCAAAAAGCCCATAGGTCAAGCTGCAGGTCACCTGGTTAGCTGGTGCTCTCTGGGTAACAAAACATGTTACTTGCACATGTGACAACAGTATCATGTGATTAACGCAAAAGGTCCTTTATAGGATCATGTGATTAATGCAAAAGGTCCTTCATACAGTACTTAGGCCCTGCCAGATTGAGTCCCTCTGTGTCTTAGGGGCCCTTCTACAGTGTCTCCCCATAGTAATATATACTATGGAGAGACAGTGCAGGAGGGCCCCTAAGACACAGAGGGACTCAACCTGACAGGGCCTAAGTACTATATGGGACTATATCCCGTACTGGGACATCACAAATATATGTATATTGTATGTATGTGTGTATTAATATATGTATATATGAATGTATTTACTGTATGTTTGTATAAATATGTATGTACTGTATGTATGTGTGTATTAATATATGTATATATGAATGTATTTACTGTATGTTTGTATAAATATGTATGTACTGTATGTATGTGTGTGTGTTTAAATATATGTCTGTATTTAATATATATATAGATATATAGATATATATATAGATATAGATATATAAAGATATGTATGTGTGTGTATAAATATTTATGTATGTACTGTATGTATGTGTGTGTATGAATATATATATATGTATGTATGTATGTATGTACTGTATGTATATATATGTATGTACTGTATGTATATGTGTATGAATATATATGTTGTGTGTGTATGTATGTATTTACGCATGTACTGTATGTGTGTGTATGAATATATGTATGTATGACTGTATGTGTATATAAATGTATGTATATATGTATGTATGTTCCAGCATCACTTCCAAATGGCTGGAGATATTTAGATGAAACTTGTTACTAATAAGTCAACTAAAAATAAATCAGACTTAAATTAACTCTATCCCACCCCCATATGCAAGGGCCGGTGGTTTTGTCTAAAGGCCCAAGTCTATGAAATTTCCTATACTTTACTCCACAAGTTCCCTCCTACAAGCCATGACCCACCTCTGTGTGTCCGCCCCCCCCCCCCCCCCCCCACTCCCAGGCAAGCCACACCCCTTCACACCCCGCCTTTTTTTATTTCGGTTCAAGGCCAGGATATGAGGACCGGATATAAGAACGGGTTATGGGCATTTAGCCACATTTAATCACCAACTAAAAGTTCTGTCCATTCACATTATCACGTGGTAAAAAAAAAAATGTGTAATACAAGACAACATGGTCTGGTTAAATTTAACACAAAGTTCAATTATATTAAATACAATGTAGTGAAAAAAAAAATAATAATGGAATCCTGATAATAGTTTTCCTGTAATATTATACAGTTAGTCAAATCCTCGCTGTAATTATTCTGGTATTAATCTCTGTTCCCAGCATGAGAATTCTGCAGCGCTGAATAGTAATATAGATTAAAAAGGATTAAATGGTGATATGGATTGATTAGAATTAATGTGAGGAAGCCGGCACTACATCCATGATGGCACTCCGTGTGGAAAGATAGAAGAAATTGTAGAAACAGAAAAAGTTGATGACACCACATGTGAGTATGGCCGATACCTTCACCTGGTCCTGACCTTGGCCTCCATGGTCTTCTAGTGATGGAGAGAATGAGACATAGCTGTGCACCATGGAGGACCCGCAAGTGTTTTCTGGGTGGACATTTCACAAATATTCCACTATGTCAACATAGCCTTACAGTTTTATATAGTTAAAGGGGTACTCACAAACTGCCGGGTGCCGACCACGGGGCCGGAGTATTGTGACGTCATGAATCCGCCCCTGTGTGATGTCACCCTCTGCCCCTGCTTTGCAAGTCTATGGAAGGGGGCGTTACGGCCGTCACGCACCCTGCCATAGACTTGCATAGCGGGGGTGGGGGGGTGATGTCACACGAGGGCCGTCACGTCCCCTCCCATAGGCTTGCATAGTGGGGGCGGGGCGTGACGTCACACATTCATTCCTATGGGAGTGCCAATAAGACCCAAGTACAGCACTCAGGCATCATTGGCGCTCCCATAGGCGACACGCTCCTGACTGAGGGCGCCGGGTTCCGTGATCGCAGGGGGACCCAGAGGTTGGACCCCCCCCCCCCGCGATCAGCTACTTATCCTGTGGATAGGGGATACGTTTTTTTTGCCGGAGTACTCCTTTAATGGGGCTTAGCTGTGATACTGTACATAGCCCATGGACAAAAGTGGCGCTGGTTCTGAAAATAAATAAATAAATAAAATAATATTTTGTTTTGTAATCTTGACAACCCTATTAAGGGATTTCTTTTAATGCACGCAACATTTACATATATTTTCTGTGTAAGCCTAGTTGCAGATGGCACTGGCGGATGATCAGTCGCACCTCTCACCTACTTAGAGAAGGTCCATAAACAGGAATAAGAGATCAGCGTATAGGCAATGCCTGACTCACCAACAGAACAGATATCGGTGAAGTGATCCTCACCCTCTTCGGCGTGTATGAGGTCGTTTTTGCTCTTCTTAATGGTCGCTCTTTTCAGCACTGCAAGGCAGACGGGCAGATATATTATTTATCGGATTGCACTATGTTAGAGAATAATCACTTCCTGTTGGGAGCGCACGCTTGGCAGCCCTTTACGCTGATGAAGTAACAGGCAGAACGCGCGCTGTGTGTATCCTGTCTCTAGGCAGAAAATTAAAAGTGACTTGTGTAATTAAAAACACCTCGTGTGATGAGGACATGTTTAGGAGAGCTGTCAGTCACCGGCCCGTAGGATGATGGAATGCTGTGCCTGCCACTGGGTACCCGAACGCATAGTATTTCATGGCATGGGTTTCTCTACACCAGTGTTTACCAACTGGTGGCTCAATTCCCCTCAAGACTCTATGGTTCCCAACCAGTGTGCCGTGGCAGTCCTGTGGGGAAGATGGCAAAAGAATACACTAATACCCCTGTGGTGTATTACTGTCACAGGGGTCCTAGTGCTTCCTAGCTCTTTCGACCTCTAGTGACGCTACCTGTGATCACTAGAGGCCGTCAACGTTCCTTCTTCTGAGATGCGCATGATGACGACATCATGGACATCCCATAGGAAGAGAAGCGTCCTGTGGCCTCTATCGGTTGCAGGAAGAAGCTGGAGAAGACGCTGTTGACTGTGGGGCAACCGAGGTGAGTATGTGCGGGGAAAGAGTCCTTACTACTGGAGGAAAGCTAACTATAGCATGTCCCTACATAGAGGGAGAAAGCTACCTACAGGGGGATCTTTCATGTAGGGGGCAAACTACCAACAGGGGGACCTATATACGGGTGGAAAACTACCTACATGTCGTTCCTACTTACAGGGGGCAAGCTAAATACAGGTGGGCCCTACTTACAGGGAGAAAGCTACCTACAGGGGGCAAAATACCTACAGGGGGTTGTAACATAATGGGGGGCCAACTACCAACAAGAGGACCTATAAACCGGGGGCAAACTACCTACATGTCGATCCTACCTTCAGGAGGCAAACTGCATACAGGGGAGTATCGGTGTGCCCCAAGGTAAAAATTTTACTGCCAAGGGTGCCCTGAGCAAAAAAAAGGTTGGGGAACACTGCTCTTTGCTACACAGAAGTGGGAAAGCGGAAGAGAGTCCCAAAATCTGGCCTGTCCCACCCAAACTGGGACAATTGGGGGACATGCAACAGCTGAAGAGCCACAAGTTGGAAAACCCTTATCTTGGTCCATGATGGGCTATTAAAGGAAGGTCATCTAATTAGGAATTGTGTAATGTTTTTGTTTCCCTTGTGGAGGCGCTGCAGAAAAATTGAACACTCGCTGATGTATATTTACATTCAAACACACTTCATGCCCGGGTCAATATGGACTGGGCCCCAATATGGACTGGGCACACGTTCTACCCAGGGTGCAAGTGAAGGATTTTTTTGGCTGAAGGTTTGTGAACCATGTAAAGTTTACTCACCATCTAAGGGGGATTTCTCTTCTGCATTTTTGTCCTCTTCTGCAAGCATGACCTCCTCTGTGGAGCAAAAATAGATCAGAAACAAACTTTTCACTCATCACACAATCTTTTATGTTGCATCCCTGATATAAAATACAACAAATATTCAACCCCTGGACAAGAACATAAAGGCGGAATACATGCGGTGAATGCAGATTCTCGGTCTATATTGGCCCCTTGTGCTATGTTAATGCTGCCGACAGGCACTAGAGTCCAGGAGCATCGCTTCTTCTGGAGCACACACAATAATGTCATTGTGCACACTCCCCAGGTATAGAAGCTTCGAGCAACAGGAAGAAGCAGGGGGTTAACTACCCAGGGCTGGCCCAAGACATTGTGCTGCCTGGGCCCAAGAGTGAAATGCTGTTTGCCACACACACAGACCCAAAAAATAAAAAAATAAGAGCATTAGGTAGGCAGCAATTCCCCCCACATTAAGTAGGTAGCAGTTTCCCCACATTATGTAGCATAGATTCACCACATTAAGTAGAATAGTTTCTCCACATTAAGTAGCATAGTTTCCCCACATTAGGTAGCATTGATTCCCCACATTAGGTAGAATAGATTACCCACATTAGGTAGCATAGATTACCCACATTTGGTAGCATAGTTCCCCACATTAGGTAGCATCGATTCCCCACATTAGGTAGCATCGATTCCCCATATTAGGTAGCCGTTTCTCCATATTAGGTAGCATAGATTCTCCACATTAGGTAGCATAGATTCCCCACATTAGGTAGCATAGATTCCCCACATTAGGTAGCATAGATTCCCCACATTAGGTAGCATAGATTCCCCACATTAGGTAGCATAGATTCCCCACATTAGGTAGCATAGAATGCCCACATTAGGTAGCATAGAATACCCACATTAGGTAGCAGTTTCCCCACATTAGGAAGCAGTTTCCCCACATTAGGAAGCATAGTCCCCATCCCCCCCCCGACACACAGACACACAGGCAGACACACTCACCTGGCCTGCGCAGCGCTTCTCCTCTCCGGCGGTGGCCTGACGAGTGATGTCACTTGTGCGACGTTCCTCGTCAGACCCGGGTCGGCCGAACGCAGGCTCACTGTGTTAAAGTGGCCGCTGCGCTATTAAGCAGCGGCAGGGCCAGCCCGACCATGGACCCAGGTGAAGAAAAAAAAAGGGGAAAAGGGGCAGCAAAGTGCCGCCAGGGACCATAGAGCCGTGCCTGTAACTACCTATAGGGAGGACCTTCATACAGAGAGCAAAATACCTACGGGGGGTTCTTCGTACAGTAGGCAAATTACCTACAGGGGGTCCAACATACAGGGGGCATTCCATATATACCGGGTGTCCAACCTACAGAAGGGTCCTAAATACAGGGGACATGCTACCAACAGGGGGTCCTACATACAGAAGGCAAACTACCTACAGGGAGGTCCTATATACCGAAGGCATGATTCATACAGGGGGTCCTACCTACAGGGGGCAAACTACCTACAGGGAGGTCCTACATGCCGAAGGTATGCTTCATACAGGGGGTCCTACCTACAGGGGCAAACTACCTACAGGGAGGTCCAACATACCAAAGGCATGCTTCATGCAGGGGGTCCTACCTACAGGGGGAAAACTACCTACAGGGAGGTCCTACATACCGAAGGCAATCTTCATACAGGGGGTCCTACCTACAGGGGGGGGTCCTACATACTGAGGCTATGCTTCATACAGGGGGTTCTACCTACAGAGTTGTTCTACATCTGCGAGGCAAACTGCATATGGGTCGGGGGAGTAAGTGTTGCTTTCAATAAATAAAAATTGGTTGGGAAACACTGCACTATAGGAACAAAGCTAAAACCATGCAAGGATCTCCCATTGTAGACAATAAACATCAGACAATGGTAATATTTGGGAGATCAATGTAGAATCTCACCTGCTTTGAATATCCACTCGAGATATCCATTCAGCTCACGCTCGATTTGCTGCTGCCGTCTCAATTTGAGAAATGCCCGGCGATTCTCCACCCGCTCACGTTCCTTGGCAAATTCCCTGCAAGACGGTAAAAGATTCTTATATCACGTTGAATAAAGCTGACAAACAGTGAACGCATCTGACTCCACCAGGCTGTGCACATTATTTTTAGTCATTCTAATGTGAGAAATTTCATTGAAAGTGTTTAATTGACAATGGTCATGGCGGAAAGCGAGATACGGGCACAAAGCTCCTTGGGGGGGGGGATGGGCATCCTCATATGGATCATAACTGAGGTCTCGGTGGGATTTGTAGGATGGATTGAAAACATGAAAATAATCCCAATGGACTATAACAAACTAATGGGTTTTATTTATCTGTCCAAGTCCATCCATGCTAGAATTTCCATTTGTTGTCATATACTCTATAAACACATATACTGCTTTGAATCAGGTATCTCCATAACTTGCCTAGTTTAGGGGTGTACAGAAATTAGGAGTGTACACCAAATTTTAGTCGACCAGAACTTCTTGTCAGTATCAGATAGAAGTCTGTACTCTCAATGGGACATGGTATTGTGGAAATTGATTATAATGATTCTGACTGCCGCTCAATATATTAATACTTATATGACCATTACTAATGCTGCAAAAGGATATTTGTTCCCTACCCTTAACCCATATATCAGCTTGCTATTTGCTTGTAACTAAGATGAAGACCTTGGGATGATGCCAGATGGACCAAGATGAGAGGTCAAAAGACAAAATATTTGAAGAAGACATAGACTGTATAGAAGGACAGAGAAATCTGGAGTTTTACGGTAGAAGAGTGAGGGGACCGCATAAGTGAACTTTGGCCAAGAAAAAAATGGATGCTTAAATATGCTAATATAAACAGACACAAAACTCAAATAACCAATCAAAATATAACATGATGATTTTGACGTGATAACTAACCTCCCCTTTTTTGTCAAATGTAAAAACGAATGTACTTCCGGGTAATAAACAGAACTCTCTCTGGGAACTCTCTGAGAACTCTTGGGAACAGCTCCTGAGTTTCTAGCTGAGAAAGAGTTTTATACCAACTTTTTTGTCTGGTGTATATTTCTTGTGTCGACACTCAGCAGTATACAGCAGCAGTCGCGCACATTTTAAGGCCTTACCAGCAGCCATCCTTGACATCAGTACTTGACTCCATTCTTGGTAGGAGTTGAATTTTTTGGAAAAGGTTAGACACAATGGCCACCCTTCTCCGAGTAGATTTTGTAGGATTTTTTGTGTCTTATGTGTCGTGCACCAGAATGTCCAACGAAAAATCCAAAAACCCTACTAACTTTCCACTTTACTCAGAAAACCCTACAAAGAGGTGTGGCCATCAGGGAAAAGGGGCATATCTCCAAAAAAACAAACTACATTTTGGAAAGAAATCTACAAATTTACTAATGTTTCCACATAAAATGTGGTGGATTTAAGCCCTGGAAAACCTGACAGCTCAGAGTAGGTGTAAAAAAAGCAAAATGTAGGGAAAATCGACAGATACAAAATACAATAGTGAATACTAGGGATGTCCCGACACCATTTATCTAATATCAAGTGTGAATACCAACTATTTTTTTGAAGTACGATGCCGATACTTCAAAAAAAGGGCCGATACTTTTTTCAATGTCATGTGACAGTTGTTTATTTATTTATTTTTTTAATAGGAAAAAGGGGTGTATTTTTTGTTTTTATAAGAGGGCTTTTTTATATTAAAAAAAGTATATATATATATATATATATATATTCCTGCTGGCAGGTATCAGATTAGGTATCGGGGACATTTGCACAAGTGCAAGTACTCGTGCAAATGTCCAGTATCAGTCCCAATACTAATACCAGTATCGGTGTCAGGACATCCCTCATAAATACCATGGGAATATCTGTTGGGAAAAAAACCTGAAAAGAAAACTACACTACGTCATAGCCCCACCTCCTCATGACATCACACCCCACCCCCTCAATGCAAGTCTATGGGAGGGGCGTGACTGCGTCACGCCCCTCCCATAGACTTGCATTGAGGGGGCGGGATGTGATGCAGTGAGGGGGCGGGACATCACCAACTCCCGACACCAGCTCCAACGTTCGGAACAGTTTGTTCCAAACGCTGAGCATCCTTCAATGATTAGTCAATAATAATATAGCCATAGGGAGGTCAGAGGTTGAAGTTAGAACCAAAGATGGATACTAGATTTTGCATTGGGGTCCAGCTATGCTTCTGGAGGACCATATTACCCAGAAGCAGAGGCGTAACTTGTAGCTTCTAGGCCCCAATGCAAAATCTGCAACAGGGCCCCATATGCCAATTATAATACTGGTCTCTTATGGGGCAAATGTGCTTTGGGGCCCCACTTGGACACCAGGATGCAACTGCTACCTATGCACCCCTATAGCTTCGCTCCTGCCCAGAAGCCCCCTATTAATGAGTCTACTATGCCAATAAAAAATGAAGGAGACTCTGACCAGAAGTATAGTGAAGAACAAAGTAATTCTCGCTGCCAGGTTCTACGAGACAGTGAATCACCTAATATATTTTATAGAAAGGTCAATAAGAAGACATATTTGCTTTAATATTCCAAGCATTAAAGAGAGAACGATTCGTGGGAATAGAGGGAAATGAAAGCGCGGACTAAAATAGAGAAGGTAGCCGGGGAGCGAGACAGAGATAAAAGGATAAGGACCCTTGGACGTATGTCATGTTCTGCTTTCTCTGATGAATAATTTAGTCCGGGAGCTCAGGCAGCCAGAGAGATCCTGTGCTTTTCTGTTTACCCCCTGTAGGGCTCAGTGATAGGTCATTCGTAGACTTGGCAACAAACAAGTTCTACTGGTGGGGGGGCCCTAATACCATGGGGGCAAACAGAGAGGATTCCTTAGAAGGAGGGCTTCAGGGTAAGAGTAAGACTTAAAAGAAACCTGTCTGAAAGATGAACATATCGATATATGTTCATATATCTCTGGGGAAGTGGTCTCCAACCTTTCACTGTCAGGGTTGAAGACCACTTCTCTAGACTATATGGCCAATTTTTGCATAGATGTTTAACACCCCACATATAGATGTTAGTACTGTATCTCTAGACCAGTGGTTTCCAACCTGTGTCTTCGCAACTTTTTGAAAAACCACAACTCCCATCAAGCTGTCAGGGCAAGCTGGGAATTGTAGTTTTGAAACAGCTGGAGAGCCACTGGTTGAAGACCACTTCTCTATACTATATGGCCATTTTTTATTTGCATAGATCTGCAACACTTCACATGTAGATGAACGTATCTCTAGACCAGTGGTTTCCCACCCATGGCTTCCCAACTTTTTGAAAAAAGCACAACACCTTGTCAGAGCATGCTGGGAGTTGTAGTTTTGCAACAGCTGGAGAGCCACTGGTTGAAGACCACTTCTCTAGACTATATGGCCAATTTTTGCATAGATCCTTAACACTTCACATATGGGCCCACATATCTCTAGAGCAGTGGTTTCCCACCCATGGCTTCCCAACTTTTTGGAAAACTACAACTCTCATCAAGCTGTCAGGGCATGCTGGGAACTGTAGTTTTGAAACAGCTTAAGAGCCACTGGCTGAAGACCACTTCTCTAGACCCTATGGCCATTTCTTGCATAGATCTGCGACACTCCACATATGGGTGCACTTATCTCTAGACCAATGGTTTCCAACCTGTGTCTTCCCAGCTATTTGGAAAACTACAACTCCCATCAAGCCGTCAGAGCATCCTGGGAGTTGTTTTTTTGAAACAGCTGGAGAGCCACTAGTTGAAGACCACTTCTCCAGACTATATGGACAATTTTTGCATAGATATTTGACCCCATGATGTGTTTCACATGTCTGGAAGAGATGTAAAGAAAAAATGTAAAAGAGCCAAACCAGCCAACGGCTGTCCGAACATGCTGGGAGTTGTAGTTTTGCAACATCTGGAGGTCAACAGTTTGGAAACCATTGCCCTAGATAAATACCCCCCAAAAAACAAAACAAAAATAAAAAATATGAGGTCAAAACCAGCCCAGTATCTTTATCTAGGCCATCAAGGCCCTGGCCTAAGGCGTCACTTTATCCAGCGGTGGCAGCTGGGGACTGGATTATCCCACAGGCAAAACCTGCAGCAGATCCACAATGTATGAATTTAGTGCATGATGAATCCATAGCAAAGGCTGCTCCCATGAGCATTCATATGGTTAAAAACTCACCCTGACAAGACACCAAGAACCAGGTTCAACATGAAGAAGGAGCCCACGATGATGAGCGGGATGAAATACAGCCAATTCCACATTGCGCCAACAGCGTCATTGGTCTGTGAAAAAAACAAAGATTGGTTATTTCATAGGAAGTCCTAGTAGGTCCAGGTGCAGACATGAGAAAAAAAAACTTTGATAACAAGTGAGGCCCTGAGGTGAGGCCCTGAGAGGATGCTCTGAGGTGAGGTAAGGCCATGAGGTGAGGTGAGGCCCTGAGAGGATGCCCTGAGGTGAGGTAAGGCCATGAGGTAAGGAGAGGCCTTGAGGTGAGGTAAGGCCCTGAGGGGATGCCCTGAGGTAAGGTAAGGCCTTGAGGTCAGGAGAGACCCTGAGGTGAGGAGAAGCCCTGAGGTGAGGTTCTGAGGTGAGGCGAGGCCCTGAGGTGAGGTAAGGCCATGAGGTCAGGAGAGGTCCTGAGGCTAGGTAAGGCCCTGAGGTGAGGTAAGGCCATGAGGTAAGGAGAGGCCCTGAGGTGAGGAGAGGTCCTGAGATGAGGTTCTGAGGTGAGGTAAGGCCTGAGGTGAGGTAAAGCCCTGAGGGGATGCCCTGAGGTAAGGTAAGGCCTTTAGGTAAGGAGAGACCCTGAGCTGAGGAGAGACCCTGAGGTGAGGAAAGACCCTGAGGTGAGAAAAAGCCCTGAGGTGAGGTTCTGAGGTAAGGTAAGGCTCTGAGGTGAGGTAATGCCACGAGGTAAGGAGAGGCCCTGAGATGAGGAGAGGCCTTGAGCTGAGGTTCTGAGCTGAGGTTCTGAGATGAGTGTCTAGCAGGAGTGCTGTAGTCACCTGTAATACAGTGTCCAGCAGGGCAGGATGCCCACGCCTTTAGAACAGGAACCCCAGTTTTGTTTGTTTTTATGCCTATATCATGCACACTCACCCTCATTAGTCATACAGCACCATTTGTTTCATTCCAGTGTGATGTCCCAGTACAGGACATGGTTCTGCACTACCTTTAGGCCCTGTCAGGTTGAGACCCTCAGTGACCTAGGGGCTCCCCTGCAAGGTCTCCCCCTGTTAGGTATATCACTTTAATGCCTAGACAACAGCATCCTTATGTATAGGTAGTACAAAGGACCTGTGTAAGTCTGTCACATGTTTTGTTATGCAGTCACATGATTTGCAGCCTGACCAATAGGCTTTAGTCCAGCCCCCCACTATATAAAGGGGCGGCCATTACAATTTCTTTCAAACTCTTCTGAGATTCCATGTGCTACTGAGCACCACAACCACCAGAGATCTCAGTGCAAGTAATCAGCATCTGGAAGTCCCAAAAAGCTACAGTCATTCCAGTAAGTCTTAAGTCTATGTCTGCTGTCACTGAAACTAGTCAAGTCCTGCATATAGTCAAGTCAAGTCCAATCTCGAGTCAAGTTGATTACAAGTATATTGGTCCAGCAAGCCGCGAGGTCCTTTTGGGTCCTGGTCACCTCTCCGGGAAATCTGACCTTAGCTGTGGAGATAATTCCATCTATCTTATACTCAGTAAAGCCTCCACTTGACCATAACTGGTTGTGGACTCTCATTTCACTACTAGCAACTGCGATAGCGGAGGAACCGGGCGTGTTGGGGTTCTGGAACCCTAAAACCACACTGGCGTCACGAACACTAGGGGTTAACAACATCTTGCCCCCGGGGTTAATATAATCTGATCCCACCATTCACACCACTGCACCCGTGGTCCTGCCATACACCCGTGGATCACCACACCAGCACAGCTGCATTTCATTACTGTAGCTGGGTCATGTGATCACCAGTCTGAACAAAGTTACCATGCCTAATGTGTGTGTCAGACAAAGTGGTCAGTCCTTGGTCAACTGACTACAGGATGTCACCTACAAACTACAGGATGATATAATAATAAATCCGATCTCTCTTGCTAGCTCCTGCCCCTCTCAGCTCTCTCTGTATACTGCTGCTATCTCTATGTGATCAGGATTTATAGTAGTTATATACCTCCCCCAGCTCTATCTGTATACTGATGCTATTTCTATGCACTCAGAATACATAATAGTTATACTCCTCCCTTGGGGTTGGGGTTTTTGTTGTGATTTTAACAACTTGTGGTGATATTTTATCGAAATTGTGCAAATGACAGCATAAACATGTTATTTTAACTACAATTTTGGGAAATCGCTGCAAAAACTGTGAAATTGCATTAAAAAAATTTGTGAAAAATGTAATAAAAATTAAACACAGCTAAAATACATCAAGGGGGGGTTTCAATCCGTTTGGACTGAGTTTTTGTGTAATTTGCGGGCATGTATTTTTGAATCTATTAATTATTCGCCATTTTTTCGATTTTCTCAAACATCTGTCAGCACTGTGCTTTCAAAAAAAAAGTGACTAGCTAGACGTTTTCCGCTGGATGTGCACGCAGTGGTAAGGAATTTATCATGTGCGAAATTCGCGTACAACTCAGAAAAACAGCGCAAACCCATCAAAAATTCACAAATCTACATCACCCCGAGAAGAGTTCTAGGTAAAGGTTTTCTTACACCTTTTAATCTCACAGGCTTCTTTAGTGCATTTGTATAAAATTTACCACATATCGTAAAAAACATTTTAAAAAATGTCCCTCAACGCCACGAAATTTTAACAAAAAAAAAAAAAAAAAACTACACACAGGTGTGTGTAAAACACTTAAGTGTGGTGTATAAAACACAACAATTGTCAATATAGGTCAAATCTCTTTTGCTTTCTGGCAATACAGTGGTCCCTCAAGTTACAATATTAATTGGTTCCAGGACGACCATTGTATGTTGAAACCATTGTATGTTGAGACCAGAACTCAACATAAAAGAAAGAAAAATCTGTTGGGAGCTGTAAATCACTTGTCTATGTTAGTGTTTCCCAAGCAGGGAGCATCCAGCTGTTGCAAAACTACAACTCCCAGCATGCCCGGACAGCCAACGGCTGTCCGGGCATGCTGGGAGTTGTAGTTTTGCAACAGCTGGGGGCACCCTGCTTGGGAAACACTGGTCTATGTAGAGGACAGGAGCTTCTTCAGGGTCCTGTAAAGTACATGCAATGTCCTAAAAAAGTAACATGGAGCCGCCCTCACCTGATGCCCAAAGGAGCAGGTAACCCTGGTACAGGTAAAAAGTACAGAACATGTAATACATCCCTGTACTGTAGGGGGCGCTACCAGACATCAGTCAGTGCACGCACTTCAGTAATACAGGTAAAGATTACAGAACATGTAATAACTCCCTGTACTGTAGGGGGCGCTACCAGACACCAGTCAGTGCATACACTTCAGTAATACAGGTAAAGAGTACAGAACATGTAATACCTCCCTGTACTGTAGGGGGCGCTACCAGACACCAGTCAGTGCACGCACTTCAGTAATACAGGTATTTTACCAGTAAATTGCCCATTCTGATTGGTCGGTTCTTCCAGCCATTGACATGTTCCACAGATCTGGACTGTCCGTAACATTGTATGTTGAGTCTGGTTTCAACTTACAATGGTCCAGAAAAGACCATTGTATGTTGAAACTATTGTATGTTGAGGCCATTGTAGGTTGAGGGATCACTGTATTCCTTTAAAACACTTTGAATAAGAAAACACATGTGCACATATTGTGAACTGACCTTAACCCACTTATATGTCTAATGAGTTAATCTGGGTGACCTCTAGAACCAGTAGCTTAAAGGGGTACTCCGTTGGAAAACACTTTTTTTTTTTTTTTAAATCAACTGGTGACAGAAATTTAGACAGATTTGTAAATGACTTCTATTTAAATATCTTAATCCTACCAGTACTTATCAGCTGCTGTATGCTTCATAGGAAGTTGTGTAGTTCTTTCCAGTATGACCACAGTGCTCTCTGCTGACACCTCTGTCCATGTCAGGAACTATCCAGAGCAGGAGAGGTTTGCTATGGGGATTTGCTTGTACTATGGACAGTTCCTGACATGGACAGAGGTGTCAGCAGAGAGCACTGTGGTCAGACTGGAAAGATCAGAAAGAAATAAAATTTCCTCTGGAGCATACAGCAGCTGATAAGTACTGGAAGGATTAAGATTTTTAAATAGAAATAATTGACAAATCTGTTTAACTTTGTGGCACCAGTTGATTAAAAAAAAATTGTTTTCCACTGTAGTACCCCTTTAATGAGATAACCAGGTGCAGTGATCAAATGACACACCCAAAGCCCCTAAACACCACAAGCCGCGCCCCTTCTATTTTCAGCCTTTTATTTGTTTTGGCTTAATGCTGAAAATACAACTTCTGATACACCCACATCACAAGACCTTCAACCACAATCTCTTCCTCACAGTTCACCCCCACCTTACTCCACAAGCTCTGCATCTCTGAGTGAATGAGGACAGGATATGAGGTCAGGATATGAGGTCAAGATATGAGGTCAGGATATAAGGTTGGGATATGAGATCAGGATATGAGGACGGGATATGAGATCAGGATATGAGGACGGGATATGAGATCAGGACATGAGGTCAGGATATAAGGTTGGGATATGAGATCAGGATATGAGGACGGGATATGAGATCAGGATATGAGGACGGAATATGAGATCAGGATATGAGGACGGAATATGAGATCAGGATATGAAGTCAGGATATGAAATCGGCATATGAGATCAGGATATGAGGTCAGGATATAAGATCGGGATATAAAGTCAGAATATGAGATCAGAATATGAGGACGGAATATGAGATCAGGATATGAGGTCGGGATATGAGAACGGGATATGAGGTCAGAATATGAGGACAGGATATGAGGTCGGGATATGACATCCAGATATGAAGTCGGGATATGACATCCAGATATGAGGTCAGGATATGAAGTCAGAATATGAGTACAAGATATGAAGTCGGGATATGAGATCAGGATATGAGGTCAGAATATGAGGACAGGATATGAGGTCGGGATATGACATCCAGATATGAGGTCAGGATATGACATCAGGATATGAGATCAGGATATGAGGTCGGGAAAATTAGGTCGAGATATGAAGACGGGACATGAGATCAGGATATGAGGTCAGAATATGAGGACAGGATATGAGGTCGGGATATGACATCCAGATATGAGGTCAGGATATGACATCAGGATATGAGATCAGGATATGAGGTCGGGAAAATTAGGTCGAGATATGAAGACGGGATATGAGATCGGGATATGAGTTCCAGATGTGAGGACTGGATAAGAGGACGGGTTATAACGTCAGTGTATGAGGTTGAGATCTGCGGTCGGGATATGAGGACAAAAGTGCCATTGGTGCTTTTCCTCTCCCACAAGGGTTAGGTAGGAAAACCGAGCAACACCAGATAGCCTGCAAGTAGGAGATATATATATATATATATATATATATATATATATATATATGTATGTATAAAGGTTTTCTGAACTAGACAATTCCTTTAAATCCCTAAACTCAAGCATTCAGCCACAGAAGGTCCGTGTGATATCACCGTTAAGGTCGGAGAAGCAGAACCAGCCCCCTAGCATTCATCCGTGCCAGTGTCTGTACATACACGGCGGTGGTGGGGGAAGGTTTCGGCTCTTTCTTGTAATTGTACATACTGAAGCAAATTTCTTTCTGCTTCCATAACGGATTCATATTTAATCAATGCCTGGAGACATTTCCTGCAGATAACAGGAAGCCAATGATAAACCCCTGGACTGGAAACCAGTGTCTGCGTCCCAGGGGGGATAATCATGGATGAGGGAGAGGGTGCTGATAACACCCTGCTGGAGAGCCCAAAATATACCACAACATCCAGAGTAAAGGTCCCTGGCACAGAAGAGCTGATCGGGATGGGAGATCTGGAATAAGGCGCCCACATCTCGGGAAGTTACGTTATATTTCCATGAGTAGTTATAATACTGACACATTTGCAGACTGATATCTGATAGTGGAGGGATGGAGCTTGAGCTGCCCACAGACCAGTGGTCTTCAAACTGTGGACCTCCATATGTTACAAAACTACAACTCCCACCATGCCCGGACAGCCAACGGCTGTCCGGTCATGTTGGGAGTTGTAGTTTTGCAACATATGGAGGTCCACAGTTTGAAGACCACTACATCATACGTAAAGATGAGCGAGCTTTCCGAAAGTTGGGCTCGTCGAACTGTCGGAAAGTGTTCTGTTTGCTCCGCCTCTAATGGTGACGTCACAAGGAGGGCCGAGCTACATAAGAAGAGTCCCGGATCGGCGAAGAGATGGTAAGTATCACTCTCTTCATTGTATACAAGTGGATGTGTGGTGGCTCAGTACAGGAGTTGCACCCCTGTACCCTTGCTGTCCTGTGTGACGGACTCTATTGCAGTGTCCCCTGAGTCCCCCTTTAATCTGTGTATGTTAAATGGGAGCAAACGGAGCGGGGGGAACCCCTGGCGTAGTGGCGCCTTGACGGGGGTTTTAGTGGCCCTTCCAGATGGAGTAGGGGGAAATCTGGATAAGGGTGGGTTCACACTACGTTTGTAGTGTACGGGTGCCGGATCCGGTTGGGAGGAGCGAAAACCGGACACTCCCGTATTCCGGCCCAAACCCCATTCACTTCAATGAGCCGACCAGAGTCAAACGCTGACTCCGGTCGGCACATTTTTGCCCCGTATACGGTTTTCTGACCGGACCTAAAATCTGGTGGTAGGAGACATTGCAGGACTGGTGCTGCAGCTGGGGACTGTTCTCCTGATGCTTCTTCCTTGACTGATTTTGACACAGATGATGAAGAGGAGCTGGCGGAGATGGAGCAGATGGCAGCCTGTGAGGAGGCCAGTCGGCAGCGGGTGTCTGGAGCGGACATGGCGGGGCCTTCCGGGGGTCCATCGGCGTTGGATGGTGGGAGAGTGGTTCCAGGGAGGGGACGTCTGGGCCTGCGGCTGCTGGGACATCGGCTTTAGGTCAGCCTGGTGAGTCCTCTTTGGTTATGGGGCAGGATTTGCTTCCGCAGCTGTTGGGTATGTGGTCTGGGTGTCCTGGGGGTGTTGGCGGGGGGTGTCCCCAGTTCCAGTGAGGGTTGCACCGGTGGCTGGTGTGCAAGTGGTGGTGCCAACAGGGGGTCGTTGCTGTCAGTGGCAGCTGGCGGAGGCGCGGCAGGGGCTGCGGAGGTAGCTGAGGCGGTAGTTGAGCATGTGCGTATGGCGGACTCAGCAAAGGGTGAAGTTTATGCTTGTTTTGAGAGGCCGCTGGGGGCTCACTTGAAACCGGAGGTGAAGGAGAAGATCTGGATCTTTTCCTTGCTTTCGTTGGAAAAATTTTACCTAGATAGGAAGAAGCCGGAGGAGAGTAAGAAGGAGGAGGAAGAGAAGCGGCAGTATCGGCTGATACCCCGCACCTTTACTAACTGGATGCAGGCTTTTTCTATCTTGGCGAGCGTTATTTGGGAGAAGGCGCCTGAACAATGTTTGGCGCTTTTCTGCTATTTTGATTCTATTGGGGAGGCATATCAGGTGTATGGGGGAGTGGCGTGGTTGTGTTATGATGAGCATTTTTGTCAGCGCAAGGCGGTTCAACCTTCATTGAGGTTGGATCATAAGGACACCAGTTTATGGATGCGCCTTATGGCCACTCCTCATGGCGGGTCTCAGCCCTTTCAGAGGGCAGCTGGCTGGTTCACAACGTGGCTGCTGTTGGCAGTACAACGAGGGGCATTGTCACTTCCTTGCTGATTTTAAATTCAAACACGAGTGCTCGGGGTGCGGTGGGGCTCACAGTTTCACCCGTTGTTTTAGGTGAGGAAAAGGAAAGGGAGCTGAGGCTTCGGCGTCCCGGGGTGACTCCAGTAAGGGTGGCCGAGATGTGGCAGTTTCTAAGACGGTACCCAAATAGGGCGTTGGCGGTTTTGTTTGAGGTAAGCTACACAAGGGGTGAAGTCTAGTCAGTTCTAGTCAAGTCAGTCAATTCTGTCTAAATTCAGGGTGGGTCTGCCTAATTCTGCCAAGTCTACTACAAGTCCCAGCGAGCCCGCAAGTCTCTTAAGTCACTGGTCATCTCCTTGGGCCTAACTGAGCTGTAAAGACTATTCCATCTGTCTGCCTCAGTAAACGTGTTCCGTAACTTGGCGTCGGAGTCATTATTTGCCCCGTGCCTAGCCCTGGATTCAACGGCCATACCTCGGGTGGTGCAGAGGTTAACCACGTCCTGGCGTCACGAATACAAGGGGTTAATGCCATCTGACCCTAGGGTAATAACATCTGTCCTCATCACACCCTCTCCACAGATGCATACAGATGGCTCTTTAATGTATTCACCCCTTCTTCCCTCTCAGCTGTGAGTGCAACTAAGCACCAACACTGAAGGTTCACGCAATGTTCGATGTTCAATGAGCTGCAAACCCCTCGAAGTTTGGATTGAATCCAGGTCCAGGGGGCTTGATCAACTCTAATAGGATGAATTCGCTGAACCTGCCAATTTTAGCATTAGTGTATGTACTGGACCTTCCAACTCTTCCCTGACAGATTATGTTGGGGGAAACAAGGTTGGGGCATGCTGGATTTTAACTGCCCAATCCTTCTGTGCTTGAGAAGATAAGCTGCTGCCTACAAGCCAGTAGAGACAGACTATGCGTTTAGAGTGTAGGCCCAGCCCATGTTGGCTACATGCCTTATAACACTGTTCTCCAACCTGTGGAGAGAACTACAGCTTGGGGAACAGAGCCTTATGGCAATGAATAGTAGGAACTTGTGCAGGGGCCCCTCCATTGAGGCTTGTTGAACCTTTGTTCTTTTTGCTCCGCCTCTAGTGATGATGTAACGAGGGGGGGTGGAGCTACACAAGAAGAGGCCAGGACCAGCGACGATATGGTAAGTATACATTATACATGGCTCTATAATGTATACACCCGTTCTTCACCCAAAGGAATTAACTAGCCCTGCTCAGCAGCATTAATTAACTCCTTCCTGTTGGGCTGAGCTTGAGAAACAGAGTCTTATGGAGATTAGTAGAAAGAACCTGTGAAGGGACCGCTCCACAGATACTAGAAACAAGGGTACACAGTTTGGAGACCACTGTATTAGATGTATTGGCTGAACCTGGTAAATTAAGCATTGGTATATACTGTAAGGACCTCCCAACTCTTCCCAAAAGGTTACATTGGGGGGAAAAAGGATCGGGCATGGTGGATTTTAACTATCCTATCCTGTTGTTCTTGAGAAGATAAGCTGCTGCTAGGAGTCTATAGAGGCAAACCATGCATTTAGAGAGGAGGCCCAGCCCATGTTGGCCGTATCCCTTATGACAGTGTTCTCCAACCTGTGAAGAGAGCCAAAGGTTAAGAAACAGGGCCTTACGGCAATGAGTAGTGAAAACCAGATCCTAAAATAAGGGTGTGTCCTTGAAAGGAGATAGGGACAAACAAGCACTTTGGTTGGAGGACTCCTTTACATCTTTAATCAACTTATAACAATGTTGTGACCAATCCTGCCTCCTGTTATTTTCTTTGCCTTGTACCGTAAAACACACCAGCCCTAAAAACAAAAAAAAAATGTGGCGTAAAATGATTCAGGTCGTTCTCCCAGAAGACTCCTTCTGCCTTCCATCTCCACTCCCTGCTAATGTGATTTAACATCCGCCTCGCCAACCAAAAGCATTAATAATTAACCCCTTCGCCCTACCCAGCTCTTGTGTACAGCGTAACAAATTCTGTGTACTCTACTTGCTCTACACAATGCATACTCAATAGTATTGATGGTCATCGATATTTAAACCATGTCAGTCGACTACAAAAACAGATCCCGATGAGGTAGTAGTCAATCATCCCAATTTCTCCCAACTCTAGAGCCTATGATAATCTGGATAAACATGTTCTATGTTTTTCCAGCCAAAAGGGGTAGACACTGTGGCTATGGAGGGCTGAATACACCTGGAGCAAGCCCTAAGTAAATGTCAAAGGTGAAACATGTTATACTATCTAAAACTCTTTAGTTTTGGCTAATTTCATGATGATGAAATGTTTCATTTTACACTAAAGTGTCACAAAACTCAACTCCATATATGTGGGAGGGTGCTGTAGATTAGTTGAACCAGTTAGTAAGCTCAGGGAGGTTTAGAAAGATAGTGTAGCTGTATGTGTTGGAAGCAGGAAAAATGTGTACATATATGGATCTAAATGACTTGACTAGGGCCATGCTTCACTGTAGGGATGGTATTGGGCAGGTGATAGGCAGTGCCTGGTTTCCTCCAGACATGATGCTGCCCCCACCATGATCACTGTAGGGATGGTATTGGGCAGATGATGGGCAGTGCCTGGTCTCCTGCAGACATGATGCTGCCCCCACCATGATCACTGTAGGGATGGTATTGGGCAGGTGATGGGCAGTGCCTGGTTTCCCCCAGACATGATGCTGCCCCCACCATACTTCACTGTAGGGATGGTATTGGGCAGGTGATAGGCAGTGCCTGGTTTCCTCCAGACATGATGCTGCCCCCACCATGATCACTGTAGGGATGGTATTGGGCAGGTGATGGGCAGTGCCTGGTTTCCTCCAGACATGATGCTGCCCCCACCATGATCACTGTAGGGATGGTATTGGGCAGGTGATGGGCAGTGCCTGGTTTCCTCCAGACATGATGCTGCCTCCACCATGATCACTGTAGGGATGGTATTGGGCAGGTGATGGGCAGTGCCTGGTTTCCTCCAGACATGATGCTGCCTCCACCATGATCACTGTAGGGATGGTATTGGGCAGGTGATGGGCAGTACCTGGTTTCCTCCAGACATGATGCTGCCCCCACCATGATCACTGTAGGGATGGTATTGGGCAGGTGATGGGCAGTGCCTGGTTTCCTCCAGACATGATGCTGCCCCCACCATGATCACTCTTTTTAATCAGTAGCTATGGCTCAATCTCTTTTCTTTAAAAAAGAGTAGTCCGGCGTGCACTTTTTTCATTTTATCCCGTCCGGGCTGCAAAATTAAAGAAAACACACTTTCTCTTACCTGCCAACGAACCCCCGTAGCTCCGGTACACTCCGGTACAGATGTTTGGTCCCCGGGCTGTATTCTTCTTACTTCCTGTTAGCCCGGCACGTCACACGGAGCTTCAGCCTATCACCGGCCGCAGCGATGTCCTGCCTCGGCCAGTGATAGGCTGAAGCTCCGTGTGACGTGCCGGGCTAACAGGAAGTAAGAAGAATACAGCCCGTGGACCAAACATCTGTACCGGAGCACCGGGGGCTCGTTGGCAGGTAAGAGAAAGTGTGTTTTCTTTTATTTTGCAGCCCGGACGGGATAAAATGAAAAAAGTGCGTGCCGGACTACTCCTTTAAGTGTACAATGTTAATTTATGTAGCTATACTGAAGCACTAGTTTACAGACCAACAGCACTATTGAGATATGGTTAACATGTTAGCTATTCCTATGAAGGTAAAATTACAGTGCTGTATTTTGTTGTGTCTAATGATATTTTAATATATTTATATATCTATATATATATATATATATATATATATATATATATATATAAATTATATTTTTATATATCTTCTATATTTATATTCTATTATATTTAATATATATAAAATATATTTATATATTAATATATATATATATATATATATATATATATCCAAAGAAATGGTGCAGCACTCCATAAGTAAATCCAAGGTGCAAAAAAGATTTATTCACTTCACATCATAGTATAGCAACGTTTCAGATCACACAGGATCCTTTTTCTTGAAAAAGGATCCTGTGTGATCTGAAACGTTGCTATACTATGATGTGAAGTGAATAAATCTTTTTTGCACCTTGGATTTACTTATGGAGTGCTGCACCATTTCTTTGGATGGATTAATTTTGGGACTTTGATCAAGTTCATTTGGAGCTGGCACCCGACTATTTTTTTCATCAGGCTAAGTAGTGCTGCAAAACCACCTTGTTTTTCGTATATATATATATATATATATATATATGTATATATATATATATATATATATATATATATATATATATAAAACATACAAAAATATTAATTTATATATTAAAAAATGTTTTATATAATTTATATAAAAAATTTCAAAATGTTTTGATTCAGTATGAAATACGCGTGGGACATTGATCACATTTTTCCTTGCCTATAACATAATTGCACGCAACCTATTTACGGCACAGATGACTATTCCTGTATACAGCAATGACAGTCCATTGACAAGACGCTGATTAAAGATACAGATCCGTCAAGAAGCGGCGCCCTGCGTGTGTGTGACATTGTGCATTCTAGTACAGGCGGTGTAGTCTCTGTTGGTACAGTATAATAAGTGCGTGTGACGGCTGCCTGCAGCCTCTTCTAGATCACTATGTATAATAGATGTGAGTTTCGTTCCCGCTTGGCTGGCCCCAGCTTCTAAGCGCTTATTCTGCTTGGGAGAAAAAAAATCCCAGCTTCTGCCTCATATATCTCATTCAAAAGGGGTTTATTTCCATAAAGGTAAATGCACATGGGGAGGATTTGCTGCAGACAGCAGTATTTCCCAACCAGGGTGCCTCTGGCTGTTGCAAAACTACAACTCCCAGCATGCCCGGACAGCCTTTTAAAGTATGGACAAAAATGACAGATCGCAGCATGAGAAATCAATTAGCCCTCATACAGCCCAGTCTAGGGAAAGGGGGTCAGAATAGGGCGATTTTAAGCATACTCATTTTGTTAAAAAATAAATAAAATAAAAAAATAGTTAAATAAGAAAAACTATATAAATTGGGTATCCTTTTAATCCTATTGACCCACACAGTAAAGAGAACAAGTCTGTTTTGCCATAAGAAGCAATGTGTAAAAAACTTAATTTAATAAAAAAATGTATTTCATTCTTTTTGTATTTTTATTTTTTTATTTCGCTGTACATTTTGTAGTATCGAGGATCAAGGAAGGAAAAAAATTTAAAGCACAAACATTTTTAAGCTGGGTTCTTAAAGGGGTGCTCTGGGGAAGCAGATATTAAAAAAAAGGCTCCAAAGACACCAAACTACGTAAATATGTTTCCTTTAAACTATCCTGCCTGATACGCATGGTTCCTATGGCCCCTGTTGTCTTCTCTGGTTGCTTCATATACTTTGCCATGATGCAGCATGAATACTACTGTCACGATGCCGGCTGGCAGGTAGTGGATCCTCTGTGCCAGAGAGGGATGGCGAGGACCGCGCTAGTGGACCGGTTCTAAGCCACTACAGGTTTTCACCAGAGCCCGCCGCAAAGCGGGATGGTCTTGCTGCGGCGGTAGTGACCAGGTCGTATCCACTAGCAACGGCTCACCTCTCTGGCTGCTGAAGATGCTGCAGATAGGCGAGGTACAAGGGAGTAGGCAGAAGCAAGGTCGGACGTAGCAGAAGGTCGAGGCAGGCAGCAAGGATCGTAGTCAGGGGCAACGGCAGGAGGTCAGGAACACGGGCTAGGAACAGACAAGGGAACGCTTTCACTAGGCACTAAGGCAACAAGATCCGGCAAGGGAGTGCAGGGGAAGTGAGGTGATATAGGGAAGTGCACAGGTGATCACACTAATTGGTAATTGGGAGATTGGGCCAGGCACCATCATAGGTGCACTGGCCCTTTAAATCGCAGAGACCCGGCGCGCGCGCGCCCTAGGGAGCGGGGCCGCGCGCGCCGGGACAGGACCGACGGAGAGCGAGTCAGGTACGGGGACCGGGGTGCGCATCGCGAGCGGGCGCCACCCGCATCGCGAATCGCATCCCGGCTGGAGGCGGAACCGCAGCGCACCCGGTCAGTGGATCTGACCGGGGCGCTGCAGCAACAAGGATGAGGCGAGCGCTCCGGGGAGGAACGGGGACCCGGAGCGCTCGGCGTAACAGTACCCCCCCCCTTGGGTCTCCCCCTCTTCTTGGGGCCAAAGAACCGGAGGAAAAAAAACTCAATTTTTCCGTGATGAGGTCCGATGCACATTAGGAGGGGTTCTGTGTGAAAACGCACGAGACAGTCCAATCTTTTATTGTAAAAACAATAGATGTAGAGGGTTCTGGCGAGACTGGTCACAGGAACGTAGAACCTGTTGATAAGAGAGGCCAAAAAAATTTTTCCTGCAGATCCGGAATCCAAGACGAGCATAGTAGAGAAGGAGAAGGTAGAGGCAGATATCCGCACAGGCACAGTAAGGCGTGGAGAAGCAGAGTTGACATCAAGAACTGTGTCACCTTTGTGCGGAGTCAGCGTACGTCTTTCCAGGCGGGGAGGACGGATAGGACAATCCTTCAGGAAGTGTTCGGTACTAGCACAGTACAGGCAGAGATTCTCCATGCGGCGTCGTGTCCTCTCTTGAGGTGTCAAGCGAGACCGGTCAACTTGCATAGCCTCCGCGGCGGGAAGCACAGGAACAGATTGCAGAGGACCAGAGGAGAGAGGAGCCGGGGAGAAAAAACGCTTCGTGCGAACAAAGTCCATATCCAGGCGGAGCTCCAGACGCCATCCGGAAGAACGCATGTCAATGCGAGTGGCAAGATGAATGAGTTCATGTAGGTCAGCAGGAGTCTCTCGTGCGGCCAGAACATCTTTAATGTTGCTGGATAGGCCTTTTTTAAAGGTCGCGCAGAGAACCTCACTATTCCAGGACAACTCGTAAGCAAGAGTACGGAACTGAATGGCGTACTCGCCAACGGAAGAAACACCCTGGGCCAGGTTCAGCAGGGCAATCTCGGCTGAAGAAGCTCGGGCAGGTTCCTCAAAGACACTTCGAATTTCCGAGAAGAAGGAGTGTACAGAGGCAGTGACGGGGTCATTGCGGTCCCAGAGCGGTGCGGCCCATGACAGGGCTTTTCCAGACAGAAGGCAGAACACGAAAGCCACCTTAGACCTTTCAGTAGGAAACTGGTCCGACATCATCTCCAAGTGCTGGGAACATTGCGAAAGAAAGCCACGGCAATACTTAGAGTCCCCATTAAATTTGTCCGGCAAGGACAGGCGGAGGCTAGGAGTGGCCACTCGCTGCGGAGGAGGTGCAGGAGCTGGCGGAGGAGAAGATTGCTGGTGAAGTTGCGACTGAAGTTGGTGCGCAATGGTGGACATTTCCGACAGCTGGTGGGTTAGATGGGCGATCTGTCGGGATTGCAGAGCGATCACCGTGGTGATATCCGAGATATAAGGCAGAGGGACCTCAGCGGGATCCATGGCCGGATCTACTGTCACGATGCCGGCTGGCAGGTAGTGGATCCTCTGTGCCAGAGAGGGATGGCGAGGACCGCGCTAGTGGACCGGTTCTAAGCCACTACAGGTTTTCACCAGAGCCCGCCGCAAAGCGGGATGGTCTTGCTGCGGCGGTAGTGACCAGGTCGTATCCACTAGCAACGGCTCACCTCTCTGGCTGCTGAAGATGCTGCAGATAGGCGAGGTACAAGGGAGTAGGCAGAAGCAAGGTCGGACGTAGCAGAAGGTCGAGGCAGGCAGCAAGGATCGTAGTCAGGGGCAACGGCAGGAGGTCAGGAACACGGGCTAGGAACAGACAAGGGAACGCTTTCACTAGGCACTAAGGCAACAAGATCCGGCAAGGGAGTGCAGGGGAAGTGAGGTGATATAGGGAAGTGCACAGGTGATCACACTAATTGGTAATTGGGAGATTGGGCCAGGCACCATCATAGGTGCACTGGCCCTTTAAATCGCAGAGACCCGGCGCGCGCGCGCCCTAGGGAGCGGGGCCGCGCGCGCCGGGACAGGACCGACGGAGAGCGAGTCAGGTACGGGGACCGGGGTGCGCATCGCGAGCGGGCGCCACCCGCATCGCGAATCGCATCCCGGCTGGAGGCGGAACCGCAGCGCACCCGGTCAGTGGATCTGACCGGGGCGCTGCAGCAACAAGGATGAGGCGAGCGCTCCGGGGAGGAACGGGGACCCGGAGCGCTCGGCGTAACAACTACATTTCCCAGCAGCCATTGCAGCTCTCCTCTCACTGCCGTCCAATTCCCTCTCTGAGTGCAGCCCCCAACCTCCTGCTCTGTGAGGAGAGAAATTCAGTGTCTGATTGGTTGAGGCTGCACACACCTCCCAGTTAAAGGGAGAATGACTCATCAGTACAGGGCAGAAACCACATGGTCTGTATCTCTCAGGAGGGTGGGGGCTGATTTTAGTGAGGGACCTAAACAGATACTTAGTGGTGTAAGTCTGTCTTGGTTATGTTCAGACACTGCCATTGGATTTAGGTTGTGTCTGAACAGTTTTTATCCATGGTTGGGTTTTTATCCATGGTTATATAGCATGCTCATAGTAGATTTTTATCTGTTTGATTATTCGTTTTTTAGGATTAGTATGTCCTTTCTGCTAAGTAGCTGTTCACACTGTGTTTTCTTGAATCAGTTTTCTGAGTTTTTGTACAAGACATCCCTGTTACCCAAGATATCAAGATATCTCTGTGCTCCATGCTGGACTCTGGGAGATTGAGTTTTAGTATCAAGACATTCCTGTGTCTACTGGAGGCTTTCTGGGGGATTGAGTTTAATTCTGTTTGTTCCTGGAGTCTATGCTAACTCATCCTGTTCTGGTCTAGTGTTACCTGTGTTCTGTATGTTATATTCCTGTTTGTTCATGGAGTCTATGCTGACTCATCCGTTTCCCAGTCTTGTGTTCTGGACCTAATCTGTTTGTTAGTTATCTGTGTCCTGTGTGAACATTGTTCTATATGTATATCCTGTTTGGTTGATGTGATCTTTATAGTTTGTTAGTACATGCAATCATCATAGAGTTCATGATCACGGAATTAGTGTTTCCTCAGTGCTTTACCATTGATCTATAGTGTCCTCTGTGCTTTCTCACTGATCTGTGTCCTCTGAAATTAATCTGTTTATGTTAGTTATCTGAGTCCAGTATTTATAGTGTTCTATGTTCCTGTATGTTTCTGGCTAGTGAACGACTGTGTATTATTACGTGTTTTTACGCCACTGCACTTTAGTGCAGGGAGGGACCAGCGCCCAGTTGTCGATCCATGGGTTAGGATGGATGGGCAAGTAGGCAGGAAGAGTGTTTTTAGGGTTAGTTTAGGGCTCACTCTCCCTGTCCTCACAGTCGGCCCTGACAAGCAGATTGCAGGATGACATATTCTCCTCACTCCCTGCATGTAAGGGACAACTGAAAGAGGGAAAACTGCTCTATATAGCTAATGAATGACATTTAGACAATACAATAGGTTGGTAAGAGGGAAAGGATGGACTATGGGTTTAGTTCCCTGGAGTAACCCTTTAAGTGTCCTCAGAATAATCATTGTAAAATCCCAAGCAGTCTCCAAACTGTGGACCTCCAGATGTTGCAAAACTACAACTCCCAGCATGCCTGGACAGCTGTTGGCTGGGAGTTATAGTGTTGCAACATCTAGAGGTCCACAGTTTGGATTCAGCTGGTTAATAGAATCTGAAATCTCCCATTCCCTGATCTAAAATCCATGGACTCTTCAGAGGATACATTCAGTTATTGTACCGAGCTTTGGGTTCCCCGTGTGTAGCTATTGAAAGGTCATGTAAATATACAGTAATTAACAAAAGGCAGAATAGTTTACTGAAGTGTTTAGATAGATCTAAAGGGAATCCGTCATGTTAAATGTGTAGTCCGATCTGTGGGCCGCGTGTTATAGGGCAGGAGGAGCTAAGATTTATGTGTTGGATGTAAGTATTAAACATGACAGATATTATTTTCTGATTGTTCTGAATAGCATAAGTGAATATAAGAAACTTTGTAATATATCTTATCAGGGAAAAATGCCTCTTTATCCACTGATCAGGGTCCTTTCCTGCATCCATCCTAAACTCATTATTCACTGTTAAATGGGTCTTTAAAAGAGAACTTCGGTGAAAAATAAGTAGCTGATCGCGGGGCTTTCGACCGCTGGGACCCCCCCGCGATCTCTAGGATGGGACCCCGGCTCTCTTAGTGAGGAGTATGTATCCTTTATCGGTAGACAGCACGCGCTTCATTCATTTCTATAAGAGCGCTGATGATGCCCAAGAGCTGTACTTGGGTCTTCTTGGTGCTACCATAGAAATTAATGGGGCGTGTGCCAGCTGTATCTCCTCACTGACCATCGGGTCTCATCCTGGAGATCGTAGTGGGTGCCAGTGCTCAGACCCTCTGCGATCAGCTGCTTATCCCCTATCCTGTGGATAAGGGATAAGTTCATTTTCAACGGAGATCTCCTTTAAGACAACTTCCCTACATTTAATAGCCAATGTGATTCCTGGATTATTTGTTGACCATTTCAAGAATCAAAAATAACTTCTTACCCCCAGAAAAAAACTGCTCTAAAATCTTGGCCACTAGGTGTCTCCCTCTTTGCAATCTGCTGTCCACTACCTTTGTCTGTCTCTAGTAACAGCCAGATTCAGACAAATTACAGGATGTGGGTTCCGGGTTTAGCTTAGTTTTTAATTTGATATTTTGAAGAGACTGGATATGTTTGGTTCTGCCTGAGCGGCAATGTAATGTAATAGGCCGGGGCACATCACCGGCTGAGGATGGACATCGCTGTGGCTGGCAATAGGCTCAGCACAGTGGGACCAGTCGGGCCCGAGAATGTGGAAGAAGACTGCGGCCAGAGGACGAGAGACTGTGTGATGAGGGCAGATGGAATTACCCTATGGGCAGATGGCATTAACCCCTTGTGTTCATGACATCAGGGTGTGGTTTAACCTCTACACCACCCGAAGGTATACTGCTGGATCCTGGGCTAGGCACAGGGGCAAATAATGACTCCCATGCCAAGTTAAGGAACAACAGTAGCTTTACTGAGTCAGACAGGTGTAACAGTCTATACAGCTTGGCTAGGCCCACGGAGGTGACCAGTGACTTCAGAGACACCAGGGCTCGCTAGGACTTATAGTGGACTTATAGTGGCAATTTGATGCAGGGCCACGCTGACTTGATACAGATTGACTTGGACTGACTTGACTGAGACTGACTATGAAAGACTTCACTCCGTTTGTAGCTTACCAGGTTTTGACTTGGACCTGAGGGGTTGTGGACTTGTGGATCCGTGGCTGCGTGGTAGACTTTAGGCCTCCTTATGACACCAGACACTCTCTCCAGACTTGACCTCACTGCAACTGTTGTTGCAGCCCAGGCAAAATAGAAACATGTAAAAATGAACACTGGATAACCCTTTAAAGCCAGTCCCATGCCCCACTAAGCCCCGTTACTGTTTATAGAACGTGGTGTAAAAAGGGATACATTTACTTTTTCTTTTTTACACAAAACGCAGCTTGCACAATAAGGCTAGGTTCAGATTATGGAATATTCCGAGAGCGGGTTACCGACGGCGAATTAATTAGTCAGCACTAGGACCGTAGACATTGTCCTTCCCGTAGATTGAAACGTATTCCACCAAAAAAATTACCGAGATCATTCTTTCGGTACAGCAATTTATATAGTGGAAAGCTTCGCAGCGGAATTTTATTGACAGCAAATTCTGTGGTGCACACCTGGCATAATTTATGAATCTACCACTCGTGAACACTGTACTATACCCCCTACTACACACCCTCCCCTGTCCGGATATCATTGCATCCATTCCTGTACACAGCTCTCATCTGACTGAAAACCATCACTCAATAATCTGCGAGGACACCACATAACTCCGGCCTCATGAATGATGGATGTGTGGTGGCCCAGTACAGGAGTTGTTACCCCGTACCCTTGCTGTCCTGTCAGGCTGCCTCCCTGCAGTGTCCCCTGCCCCCCCCCCCCCCTGCATCTTTTCTACTGTAATTGTATGTTATCCCCTATGTTATGTATATAAGTGTTACGCCTAGCGCTCCGGGTCCCCGCTCCTCCCCGGAGCGCTTACGGCGTCTCTCTCTCCGCAGCGCCCCGGACGGTCCCGCTGACCGGGAGCGCTGCACTGTCATGGCCGTCGGGGATGCGATTCGCACAGCGGGACGCGCCCGCTCGCGAATCGCATCCCAGGTCACTTACCCGTTCCCATCCCCTGCTGTCATGTGCTGGCGCGCGCGGCTCCGCTCTCTAGGACGCGCGCGCGCCAGCTCCCTGAGACTTAAAGGGCCAGTGCACCAATGATTGGTGCCTGGCCCAATTAGCTTAATTGGCTTCCACCTGCTCCCAGACTATATCTGATCTCTGCCCTGCACTCCCCTGCCGGATCTTGTTGCCTTAGAGCCTAGTGAAAGCGTTACTGTGTTTGTCCATACTGTGTACTTGACCTCCTGCTATTACCTTATTGACTACGATCCTTGCTGCCTGCCCCGACCTTCTGCTACGTCCGACCTTGCTTCTGTCTACTCCCTTGTACCGTGCCTATCTTCAGCAGTCAGAGAGGTTTAGCCGTTGCTAGTGGATACGACCTGGTCACTACCGCCGCAGCAAGACCATCCCGCTTTGCGGCGGGCTCTGGTGAACACCAGTAGTGACTTAGAACCGGTCCACTAGCACGGTCCACGCCTATCCCTCTCTGGCACAGAGGATCCACCTCCTGCCAGCCGGCATCGTGACAGTAGATCCGGCCATGGATCCCGCTGAGGTTCCCCTGCCTTATATCTCTGATCTCACCACGGTGGTCGCCCAGCAATCCCGACAGATCGCCCATCTAAACCACCAGCTGTCGGAAGTGTCCACCATGGTGCAGCAACTTCAGTCGCAACTTCTGCCTCTGCTACAGCCGCAACCATCTCCTCCGCCAGCTCCTGCACCCCTTCCGCAGCGAGTGGCCACTCCTAGCCTCCGCTTGTCCTTGCCGGACAAATTTAATGGGGACTCTAAGTTTTGCCGTGGCTTTCTTTCGCAATGTTCCCTGCACTTGGAGATGATGTCGGACCAGTTTCCTACTGAAAGGTCTAAGGTGGCTTTCGTAGTCAGCCTTCTGTCTGGAAAAGCCCTGTCATGGGCCACACCGCTCTGGGACCGCAATGACCCCGTCACTGCCTCTGTACACTCCTTCTTCTCGGAAATTCGAAGTGTCTTTGAGGAACCTGCCCGAGCCTCTTCTGCTGAGACTGCCCTGCTGAACCTGGTCCAGGGTAATTCTTCCGTTGGCGAGTACGCCATACAATTCCGTACTCTTGCTTCTGAACTATCCTGGAATAATGAAGCCCTCTGCGCGACCTTTAAAAAAGGCCTATCCAGCAACATTAAAGATGTTCTGGCCGCACGAGAGACTCCTGCTAACCTGCATGAACTCGTTCATCTAGCCACTCGCATTGACATGCGTTTTTCTGAGAGGCATCAAGAGCTCCGCCAGGAAAAAGACTTAGATCTCTGGACACCTCTCCCACAGTCTCCATTGCAATCTGCGCCTAGGCCTCCCGCCGAGGAGGCCATGCAAGTGGATCGGTCTCGCCTGACCCTGGAAGAGAGGAATCGCCGTAGGGAAGAGAATCTTTGTCTGTACTGTGCCAGTACCGAACATTTTTTGGTGGATTGCCCTATCCGTCCTCCACGTCTGGGAAACGCACGCTCGCACCCAGCTCTCGTGGGTGTGGCGTCTCTTGATGCTAAGTCGGCTTCTCCACGTCTCACGGTGCCTGTACGGATTTCTCCTTCAGCCAACTCTTCCCTCTCAGCCGTGGCCTGCCTGGACTCTGGTGCCTCTGGGAATTTTATTCGGGAGTCCTTGGTGAATAAATTCCGCATCCCGGTGACCCGTCTCGTCAAGCCACTCCACATTTCCGCGGTCAACGGAGTCAGGTTGGATTGCACCGTGCGTTACCGCACGGAGCCCCTCCTAATGTGCATCGGACCTCATCACGAAAAAATTGAGTTTTTGGTCCTCTCCAATTGCACTTCCGAAATTCTCCTTGGACTACCCTGGCTTCAACACCATTCCCCAACCCTGGATTGGTCCACAGGGGAGATCAAGAGCTGGGGTACCTCTTGTTTCAAGGACTGCCTTAAACCGGTTCCCAGTACTCCCTGCCGTGACCCTGTGTGTTCCCCTGTATCCGGTCTCCCTAAAGTCTTTATGGACTCTGCCTGCCATAAGAAGTGCCTTTCCCCCCCTCCCAGTCCAGTCAGGCAAGCCTCGGTGCCTCCTCATGGCCCCCGTCCTGGTGTCACACTGCCCCGTGCCAGGCCTCGCCCTCTGCCCTCCCTCCCCATTCCCACTCCTGCTGTACTGCCTGCCGTTGAGGAATCCCTCCATTCTTTCCCGGTGTCCTCATCCCAGGGGAGGCAGTTACCGGACAAAGAGAAGGGGAGACCTAAGGGGGGGGGTACTGTTACGCCTAGCGCTCCGGGTCCCCGCTCCTCCCCGGAGCGCTTACGGCGTCTCTCTCTCCGCAGCGCCCCGGACGGTCCCGCTGACCGGGAGCGCTGCACTGTCATGGCCGTCGGGGATGCGATTCGCACAGCGGGACGCGCCCGCTCGCGAATCGCATCCCAGGTCACTTACCCGTTCCCATCCCCTGCTGTCATGTGCTGGCGCGCGCGGCTCCGCTCTCTAGGACGCGCGCGCGCCAGCTCCCTGAGACTTAAAGGGCCAGTGCACCAATGATTGGTGCCTGGCCCAATTAGCTTAATTGGCTTCCACCTGCTCCCAGACTATATCTGATCTCTGCCCCTGCACTCCCCTGCCGGATCTTGTTGCCTTAGAGCCTAGTGAAAGCGTTACTGTGTTTGTCCATACTGTGTACTTGACCTCCTGCTATTACCTTATTGACTACGATCCTTGCTGCCTGCCCCGACCTTCTGCTACGTCCGACCTTGCTTCTGTCTACTCCCTTGTACCGCGCCTATCTTCAGCAGTCAGAGAGGTTTAGCCGTTGCTAGTGGATACGACCTGGTCACTACCGCCGCAGCAAGACCATCCCGCTTTGCGGCGGGCTCTGGTGAACACCAGTAGTGACTTAGAACCGGTCCACTAGCACGGTCCACGCCTATCCCTCTCTGGCACAGAGGATCCACCTCCTGCCAGCCGGCATCGTGACAATAAGAATGTTGTATCTTTAAGAAAGGTTAATATGTGATCACCAGTTGTCATGTGATTGTTACCCAGGAGTTGTCAGTGACCAGGTGACTTAAGGGTGACCAATGGGCTCCCACCAGAGTCTCTCCTATAAAAGCCCTGGGAGGAGTCTGTATTCTCTCTTAGTTCCTGAGTCTTTGCTGAGGTGCAGTCGAGCCTAAGAGTCTGGAGTCATCGGAGCCTCAAGTCAAGTCTACAGCCACAAGATACAAGTCTACAAGTAACTACAGTCACAGCTTAGTCTGTCTCCAGTCAAGCCAGTCACTGTCATCTATTGTCAAGTCAATGTGGCCTGCACTAAATTGTCCAAAACCACTGCAAGTCCCAGCAAACCCTTAAGGTCTCTGAAGTCACTGGTCACCTCCGTGGGTCCGGCTACACTGTATAGACTTTACCATCTGTCACTCAGTAAAGCTACCATTGTCCGTAACTTGGTGTTGGAGTCAATATTGCCCCCGTGCTTCGCCCAGGATCCAGCGTTATACCTTCGGGTGGCATTGAGGATACAGGGGTTAATGCCACCTGTCCCTAGGGTAATTCTATCTGCCCTGCCTCACACCTCATACCACAGATGAGCAGCAGATATAAACTTCCCTGCTCATATGTCAATCCAGACAGTATACAGGCAGCCATTGCTTTACCATCAACTCCTGATAACATCTCCGTCATCCTTCCCCAAGATCTCATTAACTGCAACCGCATTGTATACATGTGACCGAGCACAATGGTATCATTGTATGGAGATGTATGGGAAATATAGGGCCAGGATAGATAAATAGATGTGAGATAGATAGATAGATATGAGATAGATAGATATGAGATAGATAGATATGAGATAGATAGATATGAGATAGATAGATATGAGATAGATAGATAGATAGATAGATATGAGATAGATAGATAGATATGAGATAGATAGATATGAGATAGATAGATATGAGATAGATAGATAGATATGAGATAGATAGATAGATAGATATGAGATAGATAGATAGATATGAGATAGATAGATAGATAGATATGAGATAGATAGATAGATAGATAGATAGATAGATATGAGATAGATAGATAGATAGATATGAGATAGATAGATAGATAGATAGATCTTGAAGTTAAAACCAGAATGGTGAAGAAAAGGTATTAAAGTGACTTAGAACGTGTGATGGTTGTTGGTGCCAGACGGGGCGGTTTCACAAACTGCTGATCTTCTGTGATTTTCATACACATCCATGGCTCAAAAAAGAGAGAATATCTAGTGAGCAGCAGTTGTGTGGAGGAAAATCCCTTGTTGACATCAGAGGTTGGAGGAGAACGGGAAGACTGGTTTGAGAGATGAAAGAGCAGACTCGTATAGACTGGTTCAAGATGGCAGCACAACAAGACCAATCTAGCAGCAGATGGGCCACAGCAGCAGAAGACCAAATAGGGGGCCTCTTCTGTCAGCTAAGAACTGTAAATACATGCTACAATTCACACTGAAACCAAAACTGGCCAATGGAAGACCAGAAGGACGTTACCTGGAGTCTATATTCCAGCTGTGACATTCAGATGGCAGGGTCAAAATTTGGTGTAAACAACATAAAAGCATGGACCCATCCTGCCTTGTATCAGTGGGTCAGGCTCGTGGTGGTGCAATGGTGTGGAGGACATTTTCTGGGCACTTTTGGCCCCTTAGTAACAATTGAGCCTACCTGAGTATTGTTACTGACTAGTGATGAGCGGCATTGCCCATATTCGAATTTGCGATATTTCGCGAATATATAGATGAATATTCGTCCTATATTCGCGAATTTCGCATATTCGCATCATCTCGTATTTGAGAAAGACACCAGTGAGGGGGTGGGCAACTTTACTATTGGTTGCTAGGGATGTTGTTGATAACCTCTGACAAGTGTATTTGCATCATTCTAATTGGCCCTCAAGTGAAAAGAAGGAATATGCGGGGAAAAATCAAATATTCGCAATTTCGAATATATAGCAAATATATGCGCAATATTCGCAAATTTGCGATTTTCGCCATAAGAGTTCAAAATGTGAGTATTCGCGCCCAACACTATTACTGACCAGCTTGAAGTGTGGTTCCCCAAGTTACTGCGGCAACCCTTCATTGCTTGGCGTACATTAGAGAACTTATCCGCACAATCCTAGGAGGTCAGTACACTGAGTGACGGCATTGGCCACGTGTGTTTCTGTACCGGTCTACCAATGGTAATACAGCTAGCAACCCCTATATATACCTTTTGGGGGAGATTCATGAAACCTGTTTTGAGGAAAAGTTGATCAGTTGCCCATAGCAACCAATCAGATCACCTCTTTCATTTTTCAGAGGACTTCAAAAATGAAAGAAGCGACCTGATTGGTTGCTATGGGCAACTGGTGAACTTTTCCTCTACACAGGTTTGATGAATCTCCCCCTTTGTCTCTACAAGTGATATAGAGTGGCCTCTCAGAGACTGACAGTCACTTTGGCACAATCCGACTCGTTGGGACCTCTAGTGGTGAAAACAAGGTTCAGCAGGGTAGTGACATTTGTTAATGACGTTATACATTAACCTATGTTAATCTGGGCATCTGAGACTGATACCCCCTGGCAGGCCCTCTTATAGACAGCCCCACTTATAGACTGATACCCCCTTGCAGCCCCTCTTATAGACAGCCCCACTTATAGACTGATACCCCCTTGCAGCCCCTCTTATAGACAGCCCCACTTATAGACTGATACCCCCTTGCAGCCCCTCTTATAGACTGATACCCCCTGGCAGTCCCTCTTATAGACAGCCCCACTTATAGACTGATACCCCCTGACAGCCCCACTTATAGACTGATACCCCCTGGCAGTCCCTCTTATAGACAGCCCCACTTATAGACTGATACCCCCTGACAGCCCCTCTTATAGACTGATACCCCCTGACAGCCCCACTTATAAACTGATACCCCCTGGCAGCCCCTATTATAGACTGATACCCCCTGGCATCCCATCTTATAGACAGCCCCTCTTATAGACTGATCCCCCCTGGCATCCCATCTTATAGACAGCCCCTATTATAGACTGATACCCCCTGGCATCCCATCTTATAGACAGCCCCTCTTATAGACTGATACCCCCTGGCATCCCCTCTTATAGACTGATACCCCCTGGCAGCCCCTCTTATAGACTGATACCCCCTGGCAGCCCCTCTTATAGACTGATACCCCCTGGCAGCCCCTCTTATAGACTGATACCCCTTGGCATCCCATTTTATAGATAGCCCCTCTTATAGACTGATAAAGTCTGTAAATGTGCTAGCATTATATATATATATATATATATATATATATATATTTATGAGAAAAATAGACATAAATAGAGAAATTCTCTTTGGCGTGAACACTGATGCAGACAACAAAATGGCTTCTCTCGCGATTCCTAAACATTATGTGAAAGACATCTCAGAGCTGCTTTGTGTTACTTGCACCCCACTGCGAGACATCTTTCTTGTCTTCCCTTCTCTTATATTGTGCTCACAAGCTGCTCCCCGAGACAGCACATTAATCATAGAAAAGCATGAGACCATAAGACAGTATCATACATGTGCGGACGTGATAACATTTCTACATTTCACATGTAGGGGGCGCACAGATGGAGCAGAGCTGGTTTTCATTTGGCAAAACCAATCATTGTTTCACACCGGGCTTGGGTGGGTGGAACCTTCTTCATGCTTCCACCGCTGCTGGTGAGTACCCCCCCCCCCCCCCAGAGCACCCCTCTATATACACTACCCCCCTCCCCTCGGGATGACCTCCCCTTCACCCCACTTCCCTGGCCACTTGCTACCACCCTTAAAGGGGTATTCCAGGGAAAAACATTTTCTTTTTATATCAACTGGCTCCAGAAAGTTAAACAGATTTGTAAATTACTTCTATTAAAAAAAAATCTTAATCCTTCCAATAATTATCAGCAGCTGAAGTTGAGTTGTTCTTTTCTGTCTGGCAACAGTGCTCCCTGCTGACATCTCTGCTTGTCTCGGGAACTGCACAGAGTAGAAGAGGTTTGCTATGGGGATTTGCTTCTACTCTGGACAGTTCCCGAGACACGTGTCATCAGAGAGCACTTAGACAGAAAAGAACAACTCAACTTCATCAGCTCATAATTCCTTAAAGGATTAAGATTTTTTAATAGAAGTAATTTACAAATCTGTTTAACTTTCTGGAGCCAGTTGATATATATAAAAAAGTTATATATATATATATATATATATATATATATATATATATATATATATATATATATATATAGTTTTTTCCTGGATAACCCCTTTAAAGGGACAACACCATATTAACCCCTTCCACCTAACAAAACTCCAACCCTGCTACCTCTAATCAATAACACCCCCCCATTTCTTCCCTGAAGGTAGGGCCACTAAAACCCCCGTCAAGGCGCCACTATGCCAGAGGTTCCCCCGCTCCGTTGGCTCCCACGTGTTTTGTTCAATTGGGGAAAGGGGAAAGCCGCTGCCAGATAACTTTGGTGGCTTATCCTCCCGAGAACTTAAAGGATAACTGCAGCGCAATATACACTTATCCCCTATCTACAACATAGGGGATAAGTGTTTGATCGCGGGGGGGGTCTGACCGCTGGGACCCCCCTTGATCTCCCTAACGGGGCGCCGCCATTAGTGCTCATGGTGACGTAGCGTCGACCTAGAGGTCGACGGTGATGCCAAGTCTCCTCCCCGTCCCCATACAGTTCTATAGGGGAGACGGGGAGGCACGAACGCTGCCTCCCCGCCTCTCCTATAGAGATGTATGGAGGAGGCGTGCCGGCCGCAACGTCATGCTGCAGCTGGCACGCCCCCTGCACGGGACAGCCGCGGCCCCGTACAGGAGATCACAGGGGGTCCCAGCAGTCGGACCCCCCACGATCAAACACTTATCCCCTATCCTGTGGATAGGGGATAAGTGTTAATCACGCTGCAGATGTCCTTTAAGTATCGGGCATGCTGAAATCCAATATGCCTGACCGTCTTCTCCTTTGACATCTGCCATTGAAGGCGCCACCATACATATTGGAAGGCTGGCAGATCCCGCCTAAATCGCCAGATTTGCTGACTTTAATCTAATGTGCATGGCCAGCTATAGAAGGAACCCCTAAAATGTAGCCTGTTATCCTATTATATCAAAGGTCTTCATACTGTGGCCCTTCAGATGTTGCAAAACTACAACTCCCAGCATGCCCGGACAGCCAACGGCTGTCCGGGCATGCTGGGAGTTGTAGTTTTGTAACATCTGAAGGGCCACAGTTTGGAGACCACTGCATTATATGACCATTGCAGGATACTGTAGCAAAAGATCTAGTAGAGCAGGATATGACAATAGGCACAACTCAATGGGGTTTCGATAAGACTGTAGGTAATCTAGTGAAATAGCGCGACTTATCACGGTGCACAAGATAAAATAACACATTCACTTCTGCTACAATGGGATACACATATGTACATACTGCGGCACAGAGGAGGAACGTCTTGCACGTATACCGCATATGCTCAGGATGGTATAATGAATACAGTCCTGCTGACAAGTGATTTACGGCGGTGGAAATAGTCATATGCTATGACGATAAAACATAGAAAATAGGCACAGTATGACAGGGGTATGTTGCGCAGATAGACACAATGGCGACAGACAGAGATAGAGTAGGCAGGCAGATAGAGAGCGTCTGGGGAAAAAGACAAAGAGGGGAAGAGATGGACTAAGATAAGTCCGCAGTCTACGATTTGGGCATAGATTTAAAGGGCACTCCACCTAAAGTCTGTCTCATGTACATGTGCAGGCAAATTCATTCAATTTCTTAACATTAAAATAGACAAGTTATCGGGTCACTGTAGAAAGGCAGCCCGTCCCTGTACCATGATGCCCAGGGTTCGAGCAGCATGAAACCAATGATAGATTCCCTTGAACAATTTGCACAGTGATGGAAAACAGAGGGTAAGTATTAATGGAATATACTGTACAACTGGGTCGCAGTTAACAGTGAGGTACCACAAGAGTCAGTATTGGTGGGGATACAGTTACCAGTGGGGAACCACAAGGGTCAGTATTGGTGGGGATACAGCTACATGTGGGGAACCACAAGGGTCAGTATTGGTGGGGATACAGTTACAAGTGGGGAACCACAAGGGTCAGTATTAGTGGGGATACAGTTACTAGTGGGAACCACAAGGGTCAGTATTGGTGGGGATACAGCTACATGTGGGGAACCACAAGGGTCAGTATTGGTGGGGATACAGCTATACGTGGGGAACCACAAGGGTCAGTATTGGTGGGGATACAGCTACCAGTGGGGAACCACAAGGGTTAGTATTGGTGGGGATACAGTTACCAATGGGGAACCACAAGGGTCAGTATTGGTGGGGATACAGCTACCAGTGGGGAACCACAAGGGTCAGTGTTGGTGGGGATACAGTTACCAATGGGGAACCACAAGGGTCAGTATTGGTGGGGATACAGTTACCAATGGGGAACCACAAGGGTCAGTATTGGTGGGGATACAGCTACCAGTGGGGAACCACAAGGGTCAGTGTTGGTGGGGATACAGTTACCAATGGGGAACCACAAGGGCCTGTATTAGTGGAGATACAGTTACCAGTGGGAATTCATAGGAGTCAGTAAGGGGTCACGCTTACCAGTGTGGTACCACCGGGGTCAGAATTGTGGGGGATACAGCTACCAGTGGGGTACCACATGGAACAGTATAGGAGGTGTCACAGATACTAGTGGGGTAACACGGGTCAATATTAATGACCACCGGGGTCAGTATTGCGGGGGACACAGTTACTAGTGTGGTACCACAGGGGTCAGTATTGGAGGTGTCACAGTTACTAGTGTGGTACCACAGGGGTCAGTATTGAAGGGGATACAGTTACAAGTGGGGAACCACAAGGGGTCTGTATTGGAGTGGATACAGTTACCAGTGGGGTACCACATGAGCCAATATTGGAGATGTCACAGCTACTAGTAAGGTACTATAGGGGTCAGTATTAGTCAGGATACAGTTAGTAGTTGGGTACCACGGGGGTCAGTATTAGTGGGGTCACAATTATCAGTGAGCTATCACATGGGTCAGTATTGGTGAGGATACAGTAACCAGTATGGTACCACTGGAGTCACTATTTGAGGGATCACTTTAGCAGGGAACACAGGGATCAGTATCAGGCCTTCTGTAGTTATAATGTTTACTAATGGTTTAATGGATTCCGGGATGTTGGACACTTGGGCAGATAAATATAAGGGTATGCACTTGTGCCAAGGCAACAAAATGTATTATTATGCATTTAAAATGCCATTGAAAATAGAATTGGGGTATTAGTGGACAGTAAACTCAACTTTAGCGCCCAGTGCCAGGCAGCTGCTGACAAGACAAATAAAATCATGGCATGCATGAGTTATGAAGGTCTTGTATGTTCCTTGGATTGTTTAATATTTTAAGTTATGGGTAGTAGATTGCTGGAGAGGGAAGGTTAATGCTGGGATTAAGTTTGATCACCATATATGGAGGCTGGAAGGGATCCCCAATGGCAAATCAATGGGATCCCCAATGGTAAGTCAATAGGATCCCCAATGGTAAGTTTATGGGATCCCAATGGTAAGTCAATAGGATCCCCAATGGTAAGTTTATGGATTCCCAATGGTAAGTCAATAGGATCCCCAATGGTAAGTTTATGGGATCCCAATGGTAAGTCAATAGGATACCCAATGGTAAGTCAATAGGATCCCCAATGGAAAGTTTATGGGATACCCAAATGGTAAGTCAATAGGGAAGGAGGGTCATTTGCTTAGGTGATTCCAGATTACCTTTGTGAGACAACACTCAAATGACTGTAAAACATAAGGGCAGTGTAAACAAGGTCAACTCACACAACAACCCCACAAATAGTTTTTGGAACAGTTTTCTAATGTTTTTGTGTGAATGTAGAAACTAGGCGGCACTGCTATATACCCTTATGGTCTGCGCTCAATGGATGCTGATCATTACTGAGGCTGTGAGGTCAAGGTAAGTAAGGTCGTCATCCGGAGGTGCTAGGAAATAATGTAGACCGAAGAATGAATTAAATAGAGTAAGTGCTAAGCACTACAAAGAATCCTGCACTCACCGCTCAGCAGACGACTTCAGACTCCAACAATGAACGGACTGGACGAGGCTTCAGGAACTGCGTGGGGCGCTTAGAGAGCCACACACAGTTCCTGCAGCCTCGTCCGGTCTGTCCATTGTTGGAATCTGAAGTCGTCTGCTGAGCAGTGAGTGCAGGACTCCTTGTAGTGCTTAGCACTTACTCTATTTAATTCTTTATAATGTTTTTTGTTAAGTAGATAGACAGACCGCACTCACCGGTAACGCGAGTGCCTGGCCGGTCTTGAATTCAGTCTAATGTTTTTTGTGTCATGTTCCTGTAGGTTTATTCCCACCCGGCCCTCATGCCCACCATTTTTTTTTGCAATTTTGTGTGGCAGATTTTTATTCGCCAATGGCCCAGGCATTGCGTTTATATATAGGGTGTTTTTTCTTGGTATTTTGCACGAGAAGAAGATAAAAAAGGAATCTAGATCTGTCCATTTTTAAACCAGACATTTCCAGAGACTGCAATTTCCAGAGGACTCGCCTACGCACGAGGCCTCTGCACACAGTCAGCTCGCATTTGTAAATGAGATACAGTACTAGTAAATAGACCACTAGATAAGGTTACATGCACCTTCACACTAAGGGAGTCATACAAAGTGCTTGGCTCTGGGGGTGAATGTCATGTTGCTATGACTGGATCCAGGGGGTTCGATTATATGTCCCCCGCTATAAATGTAGTGGAGCCTAGCAGGGTGTTAAGTGACAGTCAGTCTGTCTGGTCAGCCTCATACATTTTCTTCTTGTTTCTTGTCTTTTCATTTCGCCGGCGCTGTTGATGTATTAAATAAGAATCAATGAGATAACAAATGATCACTGACTGCATTCGGAAGTAGAACACAGCAACACTCTCAAGACACGGATACATCGATCACCAGGTCGACCAGATGGGATGGGAGTTTACAGCTTGACAGAAGCAAAAGGTCTGACTCAGGCGAATCTCCGTGTCTGACTATGCATCAGGAGGAAGGACGATTCATTAGACACAAATCATTTATCAGCCTCCTGACTAGAAACCCAGGAAAAAACAAAGATCGGAAATGCCAAAAAAGAGAATTAAAACCACAAGGAGGACACAGCACAACCAAAATTGGTCTCTTGCGATGTGGAGCCTTAATGGGCCATCTCTAGTACCCGGCCAACCTCCATGCATATTCATGCTCCCGAAACATTACTCTAATTTCTTGCCAAAACCACTTTGGACTTTAGCAGCTCCTGATAAGATCTGCAGCACTGAAGGGACCAGTAATGAAGTAGGCTCTAGGGTCAACCACTTTTTAATAAAGACTCCTAAACCCACTATCATTGGCCTGTATAAAGAGGACCTGTAGACTACAATGCACTCCATCTTCAGGAGAGTTTCCTTATTAGAGTTGGTGGACTGGTGGTATCTAGTATCCAGCAGACAGCAGGTGGTGGTGGACTGGTGGTATCTAGTATCTGGCGGACTAGGTGGACTGGTGGTAAGTGTAGTATTAAGCAGACAGCAGGTGGTGGAATAGGGCTAGGTTGTAGTCATTTTCACTCTCAATGCATTCAATGAATATTTAAGTTAAACACAGGTAGAAATACTAGCATTCTTCACATTTACAATAAATGCGTATGGGTCACACATGCTGTATATATCTTGCTGTGTATTTCGCTGCGTATTTTACTACCTATTAAAGTCAATGGGTAGCAAAATCAACTGCAGAAAATATGCAGCAAAATAGGGCATGTGTGACCCTACCCTTAAAGTATATTTATGTTAAAATACAGGTCAGCCCACTGCTTTCCACAGCTTGCTTTGTATTGTATTGTAGAAGCTTTAAAGCCTATGGGAGGGGGTGTGACAGCTATCACGCCCCCTCCTGTAGGCTTGCATTGAGGGGTGGAGCGTGACGTCACACTGGGGCGGAGGCGTGACGTCACACGCCATCGGCCCTGTGGTCGCCGGTAATCAGACCTGGAGCGAACACGCTCCGGGGACTGATTATGAATGTGGTGCCGCGTGCAAGATCACGGGGGTCCCCAGCGGCAGGACTCCCACGATCAGGCATCTTATCCCCTATCCTTTGGATAGGGGATAAGATGTCTAAGCACCGGAGAACCCCTTTAATGGGCTCATTCTGCTGTAACACTGCTGGGATCTGTAGTGCACCAACTGGACACAGTAATGCAGGTGACAGGAGTTTCTTTGGTCAGCTTACTTTCTATTGGATTTGTAAAGGCTTTCTGGGATCAGTAGTTCCTGTGCACTGTCTGCTCTCTTATTAAGATACTAACAGGTGAAGACTTCCAAGGAGTTTAACAGCGCTGACCAGGAGCAAGCACGTCAGTTGGGATAAGAAGGTTTATTGGATAAAAGAATGCAACGCGTTTCATTGCGCTTGCACGGTTTCATGATGAAATTGCGCAAGCACGGTTAAACACGTTGCATTCTTTTATCCAATAAACGTTCTTATCCTACCTGACGTGCTTGCTCCTGGTCAGCGCTGTTGAACCCCACTCCTTCCTTGGAAGTCTTCACCTGTTATTGTTCGTTTGCTCGGGGAGGCTGCAGACTGGGCTTATTGCTCATTCACGCTGACCATTGTTGTGTGAGTCCACACGACCTCCTATGGTAAGAGTTCCTAGTTACATTGGTGGATTACCTATAGACTGTTTTACGCTATGGAGAACTCTTCCATTTTGTTCTACTCTTGTTAAGATGGCGGCTGCAAGAGTATTGGGTTTTAGCAGCATCTTAAACCCACCCCTATGCTGTCTCCTGATTGGCCTGGGAGCTGTATGTCACATAATGCAAGCAATGATTGGATAACCCGGGGTCATGTGATTTTGCTGTTAGCTGCAAGGTATACTGGGCTACCCTGACGTAATCTCAGTGTTTCCTGTACTTCTTACAAAATGCCATGTGTTCCTCATTCCTTCGTGAGCCAAGCCTGACAAATTTCAAAACCTCTACAAGATGAATTTACCCTAAAGATCTGAGCAAGACCGGGTTCGCTGGGCTAGGCTCGCTCATCTCTAATCTTGGTCTACAGTCCACTCAATCTTGAGGATAGTATCTAGCTCACGTAGTCAAGTAAAATCCATAAATGCACTGTACTTTATTTACAATCATTTAAAAAATCGATATTAAAATCAAATATTGCTCCAGAGCATTAGCAGCAACAGTAGCGCATTTCGAACCTCACATCCGGGTTCTTCACTATGGCTTATTAAGACAGACTACAGTCCACCGACTGATGGGCACATCCCTCGGCTGCTATTGGCCCATGCTGTACTTTCATATGCCGTTTTTTATTTTATAATTTTTTTTTACATGTAGACGCAATGCCCCTGATTTGGTCAAAATCCAAAAGGAGTAAGCTTGCACCATGCTCCATTCTCGCATATAATCATTGTTTGTAGGAAGTCCTACACTGTAGAATACAGGACTCATGTACAAGGATCTGCATGGGCCTGAACTAAAAACTGCATGAGGCTGATGAGTCCGCAAAACATGTAAGGGTTCTGTCCGTACAGTGTCCTTTGACACAATGCATCCTTGCACATACTACACTACCATTACCATAGTCAGCGCTAATATATCTGCATTCCTTATTTTTCTACTCTCTGGAGCAGTGTTTTCCAACAATGCATACTTTTCCAATTTACATGCATACTTTATTTGGCTGTGAATGCATCTGTTGATTAAATGGGAAAGGGAAATAACCCACCATCAAACACCTCTGGCGGTTTATCTCCCTGGAGAGCAAAGGATTGAACATGTGAAATTCAACAACTGAAGTTGGTGGGCTCGGCCAACCTTTAGTGACAGATAACAGCAGGCTCGGCCAACCTTTAGTGACAGATAACAGCGGGCTCGACCTACCTTCATTGACATCTGACGGAGGACTTGGCCAACCTTTAGTGACAGATAACAGCTGGCTCGGCCAACCTTTAGTGACAGATAACAGCTGGCTCGGCCAACCTTTAGTGACAGATAACAGCAGGCTCGGCCAACCTTTAGTGACAGAAAACAGTGGACTCAGACAACCTTTAGTGACAGATCACGGAGGACTTGGCCATCCTTTATTGACAGATAACGGAGGACTTGGCCAACCTTTAGTGACAGATAACAGCGGGCTTGGCCAACCTTTAGTGACAGATAACCTTTGATCTACCACCGCTCGTTATACATATCATGTTTCGGATATTGGACTCACATAGTTTAGTGATATTTGAGGCACTCTGACGTTGATTCATCCCCTTGTTGTTATTTAGTCTGATCAGCAGTGCTGAATGATAGTTTTATTTATTTCATAAGATGTTTGGGGCCTGTGTGTGGAGATTATAACCCCAGAATGAAGTCTGGTATGAGGCGCTTTACATTTTTTTGTAAAACTTGCAGTAATTCCCACAGTAAGAAACAGGGATTTCTGTCTTAGCTCTTACTACATCGGATGCCTCCACTTTGCAGTAATTGGCACATTTCTATTAAAATCTCGGTGTCAGCTCCTTGAGCCACTGAACAAGCAATGTTATCTTACGCAGGACAGAATGTCCTAAATATCCTGTATGCCTCGAGAATTATAATATCCGGCATCAGAAACCCAGTGTTTGTGGAGAATAATATTAACATAAAGAGAGATGCATCCAAAATGTGCCAAAACATCTGTAAATAACCACCATCCAATGTATAGAGATCTAATAAAATTATTCCAAACCCCAAAACGTGATCCTGCAATTCTCTTCATCCAACCAAACCTGATCCATAGCCACCAAAACCAACTCAAGGCCAAATACGTCAACTCTTGTAAATCCCATACATGTCTATCCTCTCGCACAGACGGGACATGACTAAGTTCTTCGTCACTTACATTATACAGGATGTCCGTCCACCCTTCCATGGTGATGCACTGGAAAACTGTTAAGACTGCAAACAGGATGTTGTCGAAGTTAGTGATTCCAAAGTTAGGCCCTTTCCAGTATAATCGGCACTCCGAGGTTTCATTGTCACATGTCCGGGCCGGGGCTTCTTCGCCACATGGGTAATCGGCAACTGGTTCACCTGTATACAAAAGAAAGAGTTTCGACTGGTTAAGGTTTTTGGAGCATTACCTATAAACTAACTATAAAGAAAGCTATGCATGTATTTTTTTGTATATGAGCTAAGGCAGACAACAAAAACGGTTCTGAAGGCTTCATATTTGACTTATTTCTTTCTAAGAAAGTAAACAAAAAGAAGGAACGATGGTCCAGCGCAGAACGTGCAATTTTAAATCTTTATTGTAAGTAACGTCTGGCTCTGGCAGAACACGAAGAGTTAAATTACTCTAGTTGGGCTGGAGCTGCTTGGAGCTCACCTGTGTCGTCTGGGTGCGGTTCTCAGCTCTGCTACCTATCAGGAAGTTGTATACCTGATCACCTGCCTATATAAGCTAGGAGCAGTGATCAGTTCATTGTCTGTGATAGGTTATACCTTAGCTGACACCTCCTGCTTACTGGATACCTGCTTGTTTATTGATCTTTGACTGTTCTCTTGCTCTGCGTTCCTGTACTCCGATATCTCCTGGTACCAACCTCGGCTAGATTGACATTGATTTGACCGTGTGTGTCTTAGTGTATCTCTGTTAGTTTGTGTGCCTCCAGCTGTTGTACTGTTTTTGTATTTTATTATTTTGACAGTGCTTCCCTGGCACTTAGCAGGGAGGGTTTGTCATCGTTGTTGTCGATCCGTCATTTAAGGCGGATAGGCAATAGGTAGGAACAGTGGCTGTGGGTAAATTAGGGCTTCACTGTTCCCTGCCCATACGTGACATTTATTTCAGTAAAATCAAGTACCAGGCGTGGTAAAAGGAAGTCGTGTGACACGTTTCAGGTACGACTAAGGGTCATGAACACCTGAAACTCGTCACATGTCTTTCTTTTACCACGCCTGATACGTCTTGCTCAATTTTACTGCAATAAAGATTTAAAACTGCACATTTTGCATTAGACCATTGTTCCTTTCTTCTGTTTGCATCGGGTGCCCACCCAATATCGGTTATCTTAAAAAGTTTGTAAGAATAATGAAACACAGCTAATCCAAATGTAATATCAACCCAGAGCATAGTCATAAAATGCACGAAATGCGGCTTCAAGAACATTAGCCGTTGATTCCCTTGTGGCCTAAAGGAACAGCATTCGCTCTATGTTTACCAATAGAATAGCAGTGCATGGTATACAATGCACTCATTGTTGGTTTAGACCAGTGTTTACCAAGTACGGTCCTCAAGTCCCCCCAACAGGTCAGGTTTTTAAAGGGGTACTGAACATTTTCAGTGTTCGGAACATTTTGCTCGTGATGTCACAGCCACGCCACCTTGTGACATCATGGCACGCGCCTCCATTCATGTCTATGGGAGAGGACGTGTCGTCCGACACCCCCCTCCCATAGACATGAATGGAGGGGCGTGGCCGTGACCTCACGACCACTGCCGCAGGAACCTGGTGTTTGTTTAGAATGTCGCGTGCAGCCACAAATCGCGAGGGGCCTCAGCAGCATCTTATCTTAGGGGATAAGATGTCTAACAGCAGAGTACCCCTTTAAGATCTCCTTAGTCTTTCACAGGTGATATAATTGTGGTGATGACTGATGTACTGACCATATGACACATCACACCACCTGTGAAAGACTAAGCAAATCCTGCCAACATGACCTGTTGGGGAGGACTTAAGGACTGCGCTTGGTAAACACTTGTTTAGAGAAAAAGTGGCCACTCCTTGGGAGGGCCTACTGGAAAGGCATTTACTTCCAGGGGGCTTAGAGGAATGGTATCCAATCTTTAATGGCTTAGTTGGCATGCTGGATAGTTGGCGTGGGATAGCGTCTACTCTTTTTAGTACCAGACCTCTCAGGAGTAAAACAGAGATGTAGATAAGCCAGTCCTTATATTTTCAGACATTCCGTTTTATTTTATTAGTCCATTCCAGTGCCAAGATACAAGCCTTTTCGTTAATATGCAAATAAGGTTCAAGTGTCCAGGGGGCGTTCTCCAGCACGGCAAGAGCCCTGGGTTAGTAAGTCAATCTCCATTTATGCATCACCTCTGTGCCCACTTGCATGCACCTATTCTGCATTTAATAGATGGTGCAGTGCGTAAAAGGAGAATGGCTAACACTGGGCTATTTGTGGTGTCCCAGCACCAGAGTGCATCCTGTCAGGTAAACATTGTTTCAAGTGCCTGCGTTAGGCCCTGCTGCTCAGGTGGCGCTGTGATATTTATGATAATATTTGCTCTGTTAATTTATATTCTGTTGCACTGTACCTTTATGTATATGGATATCTGTGAGGAGGTATGATGCAGAGTGACCCTGATTGCCCAATGGGAACCCCCAAATTGCTCTTTATATAGTTTTAGGAGGGAGGAGCTATTCAGTTTAGTTCCAGCTGAGCTCTAGTTCAGAGTTCAGCTTAGAGCTGAGTGCTGTGTGCAGAGCTCCACGTGAGCTGCAGTGTGGAAAGGAGTTGAAAGAATTTTGAGGGGATTTCAAGGGAAGCCTAAAGAAAACCTCTTATCAAATCAGCCTCGCCATTATGCAAGTGTTCCCCGTACAGTAGTTGGTGAGTTTATATCCTGGCGGTGTCAGTAAATTGCACCTTAGCAGAACGCTAGTCAGTGTGGGATATTTCCAAGTCTCAAGTCTGTCATATCTTATAGCAAGTAAATTCAAGTGGGTGAAAAGCGCCATAAGTCCCAGCAAGACCACAGGGCTCCCACGGGTTGCACTGCATCCCTTCTACTCTGCTCTGTACTGCGAGTATTATACCACCTGCTCCTGCCTCAGTAAAAACCTAGCATAGGTGTGTTTATTGCCCCAAGCCTGGCCCAGGAGAAATTGTCTCCATCTTGGAACAAGTAGGTTAATGGTGCCCTGGCGTCACGATTTGACAAGTATATCTTGCCCCTCCATGTCACCACATATTGCCATGCTTGGAAACGCCCAATGGACACTTGAGCCTCATTTATATAATTACAACCAGGCTTGTATCTTGGCAATGAAAAGCTATGCCCGGAGTCATAATGACTATCCCTATCTAGCCATGTTATTATTAACACCCCCCGTTATCCTGCTGACAGGTCCACTTTAATATCCAAAAATGAAAACACATTGCCGATTGGTGACACTTAACACCTTAGCAATTGTAATTTCTTCCTAATGTACAAATTTAGTATTGGTATAAATGTTCTCCAAAACAATGGGGGAGATTGATCAAAACCCGTCCAGAGGAAAAGTTGCTGAGTTGCCCATAGCAACCAATCAGATCACTTCTTTCATTTTAAGAGGTCTTTTCAAAATTGAAAGAATCGATCTGATTGGTTGATATGGGCAACTCAGCAACTTCTCTTCTGGGCAGGTTTTGATCAATCTCATCCCAATGTCACAATAATATTTGTTTTTTCTGAATGTCAGGCTGGTTCTTGAGGTTCTACAGATCCTAACGTCTTGGATCAATGACATAGCAGCATTTTAGGCAGGTCCTCTTACTTGTCTTAAAGGGATACTCCACTGCCCCAGCATTTGGAACATTTTGTTCCGAAAACTGGGTGTGGGGGTTGTGATGTCATGCCACGCCCCCTCAATGCAAGTCTATGGGAGGGGGCGTGGCATCCGCCACACCCCCTCCCATAGACTTGCATTGAGGGGCGTTGCGTGGTATCAAAAGGGGTGTGGCCATGAAATCATGACCCCCCCGCAGCCCATACCCAGCGTTCGGAACGGTGGGCCAGTGGAGTACCCCTTTAAAGGGGTATTCCAGGATTTTTTATATATATATATATATATATATATATATATATATCAACTGGCTCCCAAAAGTTAAACAGATTTGTAAATTACTTCTTTTAGAAAAATCTTAATCCTTCCAATAATTTTCAGCTGCTGAAGTTGAGTTGTTCTTTTCTGTCTGGAAACAGTGCTCTCTGCTGACATCTCTGCTTGTCTCGGGAACTGCACAGAGTAGAAGAGGTTTGCTATGGGGATTTGCTTCTAGTCTGGACAGTTCCCGAGACAGGTGTCATCAGAGAGCACTTAGACAGAAAAGAACAGCTCAACTTCAGCAGCTCATAAGTACTGAAAGGATTAAGATGTTTTAATAGAAGTAATTTGCAAATCTGTTTAACTTTCTGGAGCCAGTTGAGATATATATATATATATATATATGTTTTTTCCTGGATAACCCCTTTAAGACAAGTTAGAGGACCTGCCTAAAATCTCACAAGAGTAAGAGAGGGAATACACGTCCTTGAATTTACTAAATAATGGCCATACTTTTGCTGGTGCAAGATGTTTGTTAAAAAGCATTGTTTCTGGTGGAGGGAAATTGGAGCAGCTCGGACTTTCTAGCTTTCCGCTAATCCGTCTAGGGCATGGCACAGTCTCTGCCCGCCACATAAGGAGAATCAGAGGGAAAACACATCTTTGGATTATCTCAAATTATTCTAATTTCCAGAGGTAAAACCAGAGTGTCTGCATGTGTGATAGAGTAGAAAGTTATTAACACTGCCTGACATCGGCCTCTAAGCTTCCTTGATCTCCAAGAAGCCTCTCTAGATAGGGACGGGCGAAGCGTCTCTCAGATACTCGCTGACAGATCTCTAATATCCTGGAGGTCATTTCCCAGTCTTAAAGCTGGAAAAGTTAGACAAAAGAACAATTAATGTGACTGAAAACAGCAACAACAAGGCTCTTATAGAGATTCCCATCTCTTAGAAATAAGCCAAAATCCAAGATACAAGTTATGAAACGCCGAGCCGGTAATATGAGCAAGAAATGAGGAGGAGGATGGGCTAAATTGTGTCAGTAGGGCCTGTCGGATTGGGCAACCTTGTCTCCTATGGGTTTTTGTCAAACAGGATATTCATAAGTGGTTTTGTAAATTGGGAGCCACCTAGTCCAATAAATAGGTATCAACAGTGTCCCCCCAAAAAAAACATATATTATATATATGTAAAGGGATACTCTGGTGGAAAACAATTTTTTTTTAAATCAACTGGTGCCAGAAAGTTAAACAGATTTGTAAATTACTTCTATTATAAAATCTTAATCCTTCCAGTACTTATCAGCTGCTGTATGCTCCACAGGAAGTTCTTTTCTTTTTGAATTTCTTTTCTGTCTGACCACAGTGCTCTCTGCTGACACCTCTGTCCATGTCAGGAATTGTCCAGAGCAGAAGAGGTTTGCTATGGGGATTATAAGGATCACGGCAGGTGGTGGATCCTCTGGGCCTGTGTGGAAGATGATGTGAACCGTGCCAGGGAGCGGTGTCTAAGGTGCCGCTGGTTTTCACCAGAGCCCGCTGCAAAACGTAATGGTCTTGCTGCGGCAGGCGGCACCCAGGTTGCTACCCCTGGCCCGACTCGTCCACACAGGTAGCTGGGATGAAACGTGGTACAGATGACAAGATGAGGTCAGGATAGCTGAAGGTCAGGGCAGGCGGCATAGAAGCAGGGTAAGGTCACGGAGCAAGGATCAGGTACACGGATAGAAAGGATCACAGGAAAATAGTAGCTTTCTCTCAGGCACTAGGGCAACAAAGATCTGGCCGAGGGCAGGGGGAGGTGCCGAAACTTATAGACAGGGTGCAGGTGATGACACTAATTAGGGCGTACTGGCCCTTTAAATCAAAGAGCTCTGGTGCACGTGCCGGAACTGAGAACACAGAAGACCAGGGAGGTGAGTGACAGGCTGGGACTTGCATGCAGGCATGTCCTGTGATGCGAATCGCAGCCCCGCCGGCAGCGGGGACATGAGAGGAGAGCACTCATGGCCAGCGGGTCTAGCTGGAGTGATGACGTTACAGGGATTTGCCTCTGCTCTGGACAGTTCCTGACATGGACAGAGGTGTCAGCAGAGAGCACTGTGGCCAGGCAAAATAGAAATAAAAAAAGAAAAGAACTTCCTGTGGAGCATACAGCAGCTGATAAGTACTGGAAGGATTAAGATTTTTTAATAGAAGTAATTTACAAATCTCTTTAACTTTCTGGCACCAGTTGATTTTTTTTTTTTAAAAGTACCCACAATAATAGTAAGGCACAATACTCTGGCAGATCCATCATGACATACAGGGAAAATGATTTGACGCCCTGCTGATTTTGTACTTAGCCAAGAAATGATCGATCTATAATTTTAATGGTCGGTTGATTCAAATAGTGAGAGACAGAATAACAAAAAAACGAAAAACCCATTTCATATAAGTTATGAGTTGATTTATTTTTTACGTATTTGGAAAATGTATTTGATCCCCTATCAATCAGCAAGACTTCTGGCTTCCAGGTGTCTTTTATAGCAGTAACAAGCTGAGATTAGGAGCACTCTCTTAAGGGGAACACTCCTAATCTCAGCTTGTTACCTGTCCGCAGAATCAATCAATCAGATTCCACACTCTCCACCATGGCAAAGACCAAAGAGCTATCCAAGGATGTCAGGGACAAGATTGAAGACCGACACAAGGCTGGAATGGACAACAAGACCATCGCCAAGGAGATTGGTGAGAAGTTTACTGCAGTTGGTGCCATTATTCACAAATGGAAGAAACACAAAATATCTGTCAACCACCCTCAGTCGGGGCTCCACGTAAGATCTGTGAGGAATCAGCCCAGAACTACACGAGAGGATCTTGTCAATGATCTCAAGGCAGCTGGGACCATAGACACCAAGAAAACAATTGGTACCACACTACACCAAGAAGAACTGAAATCCTGCAGTGTCCGCAAGGTCCCCCCGTTCAAGAATACACATGTACAGGCTCGTCTGAATCTTGCAAATGAACATGTGAATGATCTAGGAAATGCTAACCAGGTCTACGATCAAATATGTTTACAGAGCAGGTATCACTCCCCCTATCTAACTCCGTTTTGGCTAGTCATAGTGGACTGCTTAGAAAAGGGCATCACTGAGCCCACTGAAATAGTGCCTCTTAAAGGGGTTATCCAGGAAAAAACGTTATATATATATTATATATATATATATATATATATATATATCTATCAACTGGCTCCAGAAAGTTAAACAGATTTGTAAATTACTTCTATTAAAAAATCTTAATCCTTTCAGTACTTATGAGCTGCTGAAGTTGAGTTGTTTTTTTCTGTCTAAGTGCTCTCTGATGACACGTGTCTCGGGAACCGCCCAGTTTAGAAGCAAATCCCCATAGCAAACCTATTCTACTCTGTGCAGTTCCCGAGACAAGCAGAGATGTCAGCAGAGAGCCCTGTTGCCAGACAGAAAACAACAACTCAACTTCAGCAGCTGATAATTATTGAAAGGATTAAGATTTTTTAATAGAAGTAATTTACAAATCTGTTTAATTTTCTGGAGCCAGTTATATATATAGTACTATATATATATAGTTTGTTTTCCTGGAATTCCCCTTTAATGCATAGAAAATATAGCACTATGCTCCCGTGCGATGATGAAAGGTCACGCCATAACACATTTTTTGTTCTTATGGTTTTATATCACTTTACATGCAGCCTTAGTAAGGGACATAAAGGGGTACTCTGCCCCTAGAAATCTTATCTCCTATCCAAAGGATAGGCTATGAGATGTCTGATCGAAGGGGTCCCACTGCTGGGGACCCCCGGGATCTCCCTGCTGCACCTGGCGTTCCTTTAGAGCAGGTGCAGCGCCTGAGGCTCGTGATGTCACGGCCGCACCCCCTCAATACAAGTCTAAGGGAGGGGGTTGACGGACGTCACGCCCCCTCCCATAGACTTGCATTGAGGGGACGTGACCATGACATCAAGAGCGGGCGTGGCCGTGACATCACGAGCCTCCGCATCACGAGTCATGCGTCAGGGAGCGAAGTTCGCTCTGTGCATCGGATGTCTGGGGTGTCGCAGCCGAGATCGCGGGGATCCCAAGTGGCGGGACCCCGGCGATCAGACATCTTATCCCCTATCCTTTGGATAAGGGATAAGATGTCAAGGGGCGGAGTACCCCTTTAATTCTACATTATGTACATAGACGGTGCTGTCATTTTCTGATTCTCACCTGTTTCATAAGAGAAGCATGTCCTGTGGAACTTTCCCATATAAAACTCTAGTCCTATAATGGCGAACATGACGATTGCGAAGAAAAGGAGCAAGCCAATCTGAAGGAGAGGGACCATGGCCTTCATGATGGACTTCAACACCACCTGTAGACCTGAAATGTGGAACACAGGAATATATAAATATAGGTCAGGCATTACACATAATAAGAAGATATCAAAGGGGTATTACGGTACCAGAAAATTGTATTTAAATAAGACTATGACCCCAAGACATATATAACTTACTAATATAGGGCTATCACTAAATGTACTGGCTTGAGCACCTTTCCATATCATTATTTACTGTAATATACCCAGTTACATAACATAAAGGGGTACTCTGGTGGAAAACAATTTTTTTATATCAACTGGCTCCAGAAAGTTAAACAGATTTGTAAATTACTATTAAAGAAATCTTAACCCTTCCAGTACTTATTAGCTGCTGTATGCGCCAGAGGAAGTTGTTTAGTTTTTTCCAGCTTGACCACAGTGCTCTCTGCTGACACCTCTGTCCATGTCAGTAACTGTCCGGAGCAAGAGAGGTTTGCTATGGGGAATTTGGTCCTACTCTGGACAGTTCCTGACACAGACAGAGGTGGCAGCAGAGAGCACTGTGGTCAGACAGAAAAGAACAACTCAACTTCCATTAGGGAAAACAAATTTTCTACAAGACATCCTCTTTAAAGGGGACCTGTGACCAACCCCCTAAAATGAGATTGCCTAGGATGCCCTGATCACATACATTTTCACAGTTGCCTGATACGTCCTTCTACTCCCCAGATATGTAGGTTTATAGTTTATCTCACAACTCAGTCGGGAAATTAGTCAGATGGGTGTAAACTTTATTTTAATAATGGGAGTGACTATGGGTGGGATCATACAGACAGGAGGTGTGTATTAGTTATAAACACCCCCACAATGTAACTCATTCCCCCGACTGTATAATACTGCCCATCACCTGATGTCACTTCTATTATTAAAATAAAAAGTTCCCGCCCATCTGACCGATTCCCTGAATTGTCAGACAAAGTAGAAGCCCTCATATCTCGGGAACAGAGGGGCGTATCAAGAAACGGTAAAAAGGTGTATAATCAGGGCACCCTAAAATATTGAATGACAGTAAAATCTAAATTTTTTTGAGTTAGCCATAAGTCCTCTTTAAGTACAATCTAACTAGATCAACCAAATAAGCTTTGTAAGAGGACCACCCAGCTGGGTATTTATGACAGTCATATAGGACAGAGACCATTGCCCACTTCATGGCTTGGGCGTGACCACAAGCTCTACTCTACAATCGAGATGGTTCATCAACAAGTCATGGGGCAAAAATGTTCAAAATATTTGACTTATAATTCATAAAATAAAGTTATAATATCAATTCTTTATGGAAATTACCTTAAAGGGGTACTCCGCCCCTAGACATCTTATCCCTATCCAAAGGATAGGGGATAAGATGTCTGATAGCAGGGGTCCTTCCGCTTCACCCAAGACATCCCAAGACATCACCCAAGACATCCCAAACTTCGCTCTGTGCCGGATGACTGGCGATGCGGGGCAGAGGCTCATGACATCACGGTTACGTCCCCCTCATGATGTCACGGCCAAGCCCCTTCAATGCAAGTCTATGGGAGGGGGCATGATGCCCGTCATGCCCCCTCCCATAGACTTGCATTGAGGGGGCATGGCCATGACGTCACCAGCCTCCGGCGCTGCACCCGATGCTTTAAACAAACGCCGGGTGCAGCAGGGAGATCCCAGGGGTCCCATCTTAGGATAGTGGGATAAGATGTCTAGGGGCGGAGTACCCCTTTAAACCAGTAACAAGATGAATCGGTTACTTACTTGGGATCCCCGAAACTAGCTTTAGTGGCCTCAACACCCGGACTGCTCTCAATGTCCGCAGGTCAAAATCTGTGCCGGCTGTTGCCAATATCCTGCATAAAGAAAAAAAAGAGAAAAATGTAATTGAAAACGAATTTTTACAAAACAACAACAGCATTTATTACGTCCTGATCCTTTCATTCATCTCTTGCTTTCAAATTGATAAAGCAACGTACCGAGGAACAGTTTGTAAAAACTCCATTGGAATGAATACGTCAAAAGGATATGTACGCATGAATTATTCATCTACGCTCATTCCAATAACCATCAATATTATATTAGGATCATTTATTTATACAGTGCCCAGAAACTGCATACAAGTCCAGTACAGAGAGTCTGTTCCTACACGTTTTACAGTGACTCATCTGACGATGGAGCTTAAAGGGGTACTCCACTCCCCAGCGTTCGGAACATTTCGTTCCAAACGCTGGGCGCGGGCTTCGGGGGTCGTCACCCCCCCCAGGTGACGTCACTCCCCGCCCCTTGTGACATCACGCCCCGCCCCTTGTGACTTCATGCCCCGCCCCCAATGCAAGTCTATGGGAGGGGGCGCGACGGCCGTCACACCACCTCCCATAAACTTGCATTGAGGGGGCGGGGGCAGGACAACCCTGTGGCGACCACTGAAGCCCACAGCCAGCATTTGGAACTAAATGTTCCAAATGCTGGAGAGTGGAGTCTCCCGTTAAATCCAATTGGGAAAATTAGCAGGACTAATGATAATTTCCCCCCAATAAATAAAATAACAGTAATATGAGTTTTTAAAAGTTCTCATTGTCTTATAAGATGGTAAAGTTTCTGCTTTGTTGTATTGGGTCCCACCCTATATATGGCCACCACTACAGCTCCCATAGGGGTAGGAGTTTTTGTTCATATTTTGCATATAGTCAGGGGGGGGCGGTCTTTAATTTTGATTGGACTCTGGGCAGCCCAGGATCCAGTGGTATACCTTCGGGTGGTTAAGGCTAAACCACGCCCTGGCGTCACGAACACAAGGGGTTAATACCATCTGCCCCCAGGGTAACGACACCTGCCCTGCACCACACACCCGCCATTACCACATTTGCCCCGTTGTTTCTTTTTAACAGCATACACAATGAGTGTTGCCTCAGGTTTACCCAGGTTGAAGTGTGGCCCTAGACATTACATCACTAATCAGGTGTTGAAAGGGAGCCGGTCTGTGCTTCAATGGATAAAGCGACCACTGGGTGGTCCAGCTATTCTTCCGGCTGTGCTTTAATGGGTGGGGTGACTGATGTGTGGGAGGGAGAAAAGTGAGCTCACACTTACAAACAAGGGATCCTGGGACTTGTAGTTGGAGAGAGGGAACTCCAACAGGAAATAGCCATAAAAAAAAAAAAAAAGGAAAGCAGCAGCATTACGGTGGACTCACAACACAGCCATTTAGCCCAAAAACAAGTGTGGCTCCTTCCTAAGCATGTCCATTACTGCCTGGCAGGTAAGTACTAAAATCACCTTATGGTGGAAAACACCTTTAATATTGTCTTCTTTTCAGAGGTCACAATTGCTCATAAGCCCAAAGGGTCTACAAGACCTACAACCCAAGTCATCAGCAATAGATAGAAGGATCCTTAATAGAATTTGCATTGGTGTTGAGGTCCCCTCGGTGAAGAAGATGACAGCGGCAGCTAGTATTGATGAGATTTCCAGCCACCCGCAGCTCACTGGGATGAAGCTCCAACCTGGGACCATATGTGATGTATTTTAATAGCCGTAAAGAAAGAGTTTGTGTCACAATGATTCAGCAGCCAAGACACAAAGCAATAAGTTTCCTCCGTGGTGATCTCTGCCGCATTTTAGTGAGAAGATTTAGATGGAATGTCGGAAGAAAAGAAAAAAACACGAATACAAAAATATACCGTATGTGATACATTTTTCAAAAATTTTTGTTTATAGCAGTGGTCTCAAACTGTGGCCCTCCTGATGTTGCAAAACTTCAACTCCCAGCATGCCCGGACAGCCAACGGCTGAATCATACATGTTAAGGTGGCCGAACACATTGTGTCTCAAGAGGGCCAAACTGAAGTCCTCTTGACTTTCAAATAAAAGCTTATAGGGGTATTCCGGCCAAAGACATCTTATCCCCTATCCAAAAGATAGGTGATAAGATGTCTGATTGCGGGGGTCCACCGCTTGGACACCGTGTGGTCTCCGTGCAGCACCCGTATTCTATGTTGGGCTGCGTCTCCAGTCTCGGAAACCTCAGTGTTTCCCGGACTGGAGACATGATATCCCCCACGCCCCCTCTATTCATGTCTATGGGAGGGGACGTGACAGCTATGTCCAGACAGAAAGAGCTTTTAAAGACTGGAGACGCAGCCCCGCATTGAATGTGGGTGCTGCTCGGAGATCGCAGGGGGTCCCAGCCGCGGCCCTCCCACCCCCGCGATTAGACATCTTATCCCCTTTCCTTTAGATATGCGATAAGACATCTTTGGCCATGGAGACCAGCCAAGTGTGCATGTGTATGGGGGGGGGGGGGGGGGGTCAGAAGAAATAGCTGCAGACTGTAGGAATGTTCGGCGCACGTCTATCTAATGCGTAGGACCAGCTGTACGATTACCCATTTGGATGTTCGGACATGAGTTGGTAGCCATTTTGTGGCTCATCATTTACCTCAGTGGTGTTTTCTATGACAGGTGTACAGGTACCATTGTCCACTTAAGACTAATAAAACCAATAATTCCCTATATATAACCCTTCATAAATGACCCTTGTGCGGGATAAAGAGCCCTACAGCAATATGAACATCTTTCCTGCTTCACGTGCTCGGCACTAGGACTTCTCTGCTCCATTTTTCAGAGACCTATCGATCCGGCAATTATTGAGATTAACTTTGCAGGAATTAAGTGAGGACTGAGTAATGTCCCTAAAGATAATGTATAGAGTATTTCTGTGATATTGTTGTGCTGTCAGATCTGTCCTCGTCGTGGGATATTGATGACTAGATGTGACAATGCACTTTGATCTGGGAGTTTTATTGGGTGTAGAGGATTCATCTATGAAAACTGCCCAGTAACTCTGTTCCTATCCAAACATTCAAATCTACCAAGGTAGGATAGAATAACCATGAGATAAGATAGACTTGGGGGGACTATAAAAATAAGGTCACTTTGGGTGGTGGCTCCTTGCTATAAGGAGGTCAAAACCTGACGATACATGACCTGAATTCTCCATAAAAGAGGTACTCCGCCCCTAGACATCTTATCCCCCACCCAAAGGAAAGGCTGGGGACCCCCCCCAATCTCGGCTGTGGCACCCCAGACATCCATGCCGGATGACTGGCGATGCGGGGTGGAGGCTGGTGATGTCACAGCCATGCCTCTTCAATGCAAGTCTATGGGAGGGGGCGGGACACCCCCTCCCATAGACATGCATTGAGAGGGCGTGGCCATGATGTCGCAAGCGGGGCATGGCCTTGACTGGATGGCCATGCAGGATCCCCGCAATTAGACATCTTATCCCCTATTCAAAGGATGTCTAGTCCCTTTAAGTACAAATTGTCACTGAAGGTAGGGAACACTGCAGCCCTATACTCACCCTGACACCTGTCCCTGCCTACATAGATGATCTGCCTAAGTGGAAGCCCACAACTAGGCGACAGTGCCTACACTCACCAAGTGCACAAGGCGCTAAAGGGAGGGCCACACAGACCAGGTTAAAGGCACACAGAGACATCAAGAACAGAATCAGGACAAGAAAATGGGATAACAAGGAAACAGGTAGGAGGGTCAGGTGGATTATGCTGCACAAAAACACAACCGATGGCATGAAGAGTAGCAAGCAGGGGTCAAGCCAGGAGGGACAGGTTAAAGTGCAAATCCATGAGTCAGGGAACTAGCAAAAGGTCAGGTCTAGACAACAGTAATATAACTTGGGACGGAACTTGCGTGAAGCTACAGAAGCCAAAATCCCAGATGTCTGTGACTAGCAGATCCCTGTTTTAATGTCCTGCCTTTGGCCTGCAAACGATTGGCCCGGAAATCCCTTCACCTGATTGGCCAACTGGCCCTGCCTCCCATTGTGATGAGCAGCTCTGAGCCGACCAGAGCTGGTCTTCATTTAACCCCCAAGACACTCTCAGCAGTGCCTCCCAGGTATCGGACATGGTGCAGGAGCAAGGACATGTAAGATCCTGACACAGATACTGCACATGTGGCTTTATGAGTTAACTTTACCTTAAAGGTGGTGTGAGAGCAACTTTGCATATCTTTTCTTCCCAGAATTCCCAGTAGAGCATGAATGGTCTATGAGCCTCCATAGGTTTTTATGATGCTCTCCGTAAGGGCAAACATTACCACTTTGCCCTTGTCTAACATTACCTTAGGGTAATGGGGCTGTCCTGAAGTAGATGGTGGTGCGGCAACATGAATCCCAACATTTCTCTAGAACAGTGGTCATCACAATGCGGACCTCCAGGTGTTGCAAAACTACAACTCCCAGCTTCCTGCTCAGAATGTTCAGCTGGACTTCCATATTTTGAGACCACTGCTCTAGAATAAACAGCTGGAGGTCCACAGATTGGAGACCACTGCTCTAGGAAGAATAGCTGGAGGTCCACAGTTTGGAGACCACTGCTCTAGCATGAACAGATGGAGGGCCACAATTTGGAGACCACTGCTCAAAAATAAACAGCTGGAGGACCACAGTTTAGAGAACACTGCTCTAGAAAGAACAGCTGGGAGTTCAGAGTTTAGAGTCCACTGCTCTAGAATGAACAGCTGGAGGTCCTCAGGTTGGAGACCTCTGCTCTAGAATGAACAGCAGGATGTCCAGAGGTCTGAGACCACTGCTCTAGAATGAACAGGTTTCAGTTCTGACCCAAAAAGTGACCATACTGAGTGATAGCCCCTATAGGAGCTGTAATGTGGCCGTATTGGTTGTCACCTGGGCTAAGTGGAAGATCACGAGTCTTCACACATGCAGGATATTTTGGGGTTTTACATTAATTCACGCTGGTATCTTTTTTTTATTCTAGGAAGAAACTGCACTTTAGGGGTTAATTCTTTTTTATTTTTACTTTTTCTGCCTACACCATGCGTCAATCATGGAGCGTGCCGCACCTACACGAACACTTAAAGGCAATGCGCGCTTACTGCCATCCACCGTGATACGATTTTTTTCTTCATGGCTACAGAAAGGCGAAAAAGGTTTCTGTTTGAGAAAACATGGTCGCGCTGATGTTATGAAGAGCGTCTGGGATTCCCATCGCTTGTCTGTCTCATGGGTCATGCCGTGTGATAGGTCCCAGCTGCAGCATATCATAGGCGTAAGCCGTCAGACACACATACACAATACACACACGTCCCCCAGGGGCTTTGGCAGCTTCGGTTACATCACACACTGTCTGGATTGCAAAACTCTGCAGCAGAATCATCACCGAACTGCCTGGTAGTCACCATGAAATGTGATAAACCGCTGGGCTTATCGGCAGTAGAGGTCTGGGCTCAAACATGGTTGGAACCTTGATGCCAAATTGTTGCCCAGTCTTTCTACCTAAACCGTGTCAGAATGGAAAAGCAACAACGATATATAAATAACACAATATTAGGGAAGTACTGTGAACACTACACTGTGTACTGTGTGCCACCCAGCTTTCTCAGTCTCCTGAATCCCCCATGTCCTCTCCCTGCCCCCACACTGATGCTTTTTCCCCTCTTATTCTCTCAGCCCACAATAAATCTTCTCTCCACTTCCCACCTTTTCCCTACATCTATTCTCTGCACCTGCCTGCTGGACAGTTAAATCATGCTTTACCATGGTGTTGGTCAGGCGGCAGGATGTTTAAAACTCTCAGTCAATGTCCACAGCCCGAGAGTAATGCGGTCAGGTGATGTCCTGGAAGTTCCATAGACTTACATTGGCACCCATTACTCTTGGGCTGCGGAGATTGCCCAGGAGTTCTAAACACCCTGTCTCCGGACCAATGTTATGGTAAAGTATGATCCAACTGTCCCTGCTCCGCAATTTTACCGCAGCTGTGGGGATTATCGGCATCAGGACTTGACTCAAAACCACTTGAGTACCCAATAGTACATAAAACCAAATGCATAACTTGGTTCTCCCAGGCCCCAGTGCAAAACAGGGTCACAAGGCCTGCTCTCCCCATGCACCATTTATTTGAATGGTGACTTCTTAAGTGGCAGAAGGGCACTTGGGGCCCCTCAAGCATTCGCCCCTGCATAAACCCTATTGTGCATATTGACCCAGTATGGAATTTGGAAGAAAAACTAAACAGAATTTGGCAATGAAAAGGCCTAAATCCCTCCGGCGGGCCATTTTTTTTGTCCTATTGTGAGCTGATTACGCAGTTGTCCTAAGCCAAGAAGCCATCTCTCGGTCAGCATCCCCTAAGGAGGAGTCAGTGGAGGGAAATGGTTTCTGTGTACCAAGACGGGAACATTTGCTCCATAAAAGCAGCGTCGGGGGAGAGATAACAAATGGACTGTTTATGAAGACCATAGATGCCGTATTGCTTTGCCCAGTGGCCTGGATCCTATGGTTACAATGACGCTGTGACATATAGGATAGGAAAGTTGTTCCGTTCGGACAGCATTTATGTCATCTATAGCAGAAGCCAATGAAATATCAATGTCTTAATTTTTTTTTTCAATTTCAATTACCAAATTTTGCGGAAATCTTCAGAGAGCGAGAAATGATGACAAAAATATAGACCTAGATTACCTGCATCCAATGTTTCTTTTCTTAAAGGGGGGCTGCACTATTATCAGCATGTATTTGTATAAATTAAGATAGTAAATTAATAAATACTTAGCTTTATGTTCTTTATACCCTTTATACCTGTAATTTTAGTGAACCGTTGTGTGTGTACATAGTACTATTGGTACTATTTCTGGTCATTATATAACTTGTATATGGCATTTTTTACCAGTTTTCCCTTCTGCAGGCTCCATTTCTAATTTCCCCGTGTAGTTTTCCCGTGTAGACTGGCTGCTAGGATGTCTACCATGCACGGCCCACACAGCAGTCTAATCTTTAAAGGGGTACTCCACTGCCCCAGTGTCCAGAACATTTAGTTCTGAATGCTGGGTGCTCGCTACGGGGGTTGTGATGTCATGGCCACGCCCCTTGTGTCATCAGGCCATGCCCCCTCCCATAGACTTGCATTGAGGGGGGTGCCAATGGGCGGGGTCAAGGGGTGGCAAAATTTTGCTTTTTCCTAAGGTGGCAAAAATCCTTGCACCACCCCACAGCTCTGACAGTGCCACCAATCTATGACTATTCCGAGGACTGCAACCAGGTGTTTCCCAGAACCAAAGCTCACATCTCCTGGTGGGACTACATAGCAGTCTTGCCATTGTGAATTGAGTCTTAGAGAAACCACCGTATGGGACCGTATCACCAATCCATAATCTCTCTGACATCACAACTTGGAGAAAGATATTGATTTTAGCAAAAATTGGCCTGCTCGATCCAGATAAAATTAAATAGGATGTGTTGAAAAACAGTGTATCACATTTAGATACAGATGCCCATTCTATGCTGGTTGATGGTCTATGGTCAGTCTCTAAACTGTAGAGAGCAGAGAGAAAGAAACACAGAAACAGCGCTCCAATGGTGAAGATCGTAGGTGACAAAGTAGATTTTTAAGGCTTTATTTCTGGTGCAGAACAACGCATTTTGTGGGGGCACCCCTCTTCGTCAGGTTCATAGCCGCTATGAACCTGACAAAGAGGGGTACCCCCTCGAAACGCGTTGTTCTGCACCAGAAATAAAGCCTTAAAAGTCTCCTTCGGCTCTGTGTCCATCCTCGGGCGTGCGCCTATCCAGCCAAAAGTCGGATTTTCATCGGACATCTGGTTAGCCCTGCCAGGCAACCCAGATACCACATCTGTTAACCAGTCTCTAAACTGTAGCCTTCCTTATGTTGCAAAACGACAACTCCCACCATGCCCGGACAGCTGTTGGCTGTCCGGGCATGGTGGGAGTTGTCGTTTTGCAATATCTAGAGGGGCACGGTTTGGAGACCCTTGGTCTATGCAGTCGATTCTTGTTTATAACCTTTCCAAAGACCAATGGGGAGGGGGCAGCTGGGATAATGAAAATTCGTAAATTATAACAAAAACCGTGTTAGCTGGCTTGGTGAAAAAGGTAAGAAACATCACCTATTAAATAAAGAGAAAAGAAATATAGCACATCACTCGACCTTTCAGCTATACACTTACACTATGTCTATTGCTCATCTGCCAGACTCACAGATGTACAGCATAGCCCCAGGATAGCAGCTTCTTCAGCTACTTCCTCGACGGCTAAAAATATGAAGGATGACCCTTGTGACACGACGGCCATAACCACTGTTGTCGCGTCTGAATGACCTCTTCTTCTCGTGGCTAGCAGAAAAGGAATCCCCCAACAAAGCGATATCTGGCTTTATTATATCCAAATAGTTTTAGACCTATTTATGTTGCGTTTTAGTATTATTGGTACTTGACAAAGAGATAGGTGTCAATGGGATTGTCTCAACCGGTAGACCGTCAGTGTGTCAATGCTGGTCAAGTCCAAGTAACTTCCAAAACTTAAATATCTGTTGAATGTTGATCTGGCGATGTTGCCCACAACCATTTGTTAGGCACGGCCTACATTCATCTCTATGGCCAAAAATATCTGGAAACAATAACAAAATTGGCGGGGTAAAACCAGAGATGTCCATAGTCTTGTCATGGTATTTTGATGTGTCCTCCATCGGTTAGTGATATTGTTGACTTCACCTTCACAGCCCTTCCATCTCTTGATCGTTTTTTGGTTCATGTTGACCATGTAAGGTGCCCATACACATACAGATATACCCGACACCTTCCCAATACATAGACGCGCTTTGTCAAACCATTTGGTTCACCTCTGGCACCAGCTCTGCTTCCGTGAGATCAAAAGGATCAGGCATTGAAACTCAACATCATCTGTCGGGAAGAGTCAAGGTGGGTGGTCTCATTAAAATTGGTGGGTTTTAAAAAAAAATTCTCCAAAGTGTATGGGGGTCTTTATAGGTGGCCTTTAAGGCCTTCAGCACTCAGAGGCTTGCTTAAATGGGCACTGTCATTAAAACTAACTTTTGCTATTGCACTCCTTATGGTAGATAACAAATTTTTCTAATGTACTTTGTTTAATGAAAAATTCTCTTGCACAGACTTTGGAGAAGTCCAAAATCAGGAAATGCAGCCTGGAGTGCTGAGGGGGGGGGGGGGGGGGGTGTGCAGCCTTAGTCAGTCATAACTCATCTCACACACTGAACTGCTCTGGGCTGTGTGTAGCAGAGTGAGGGAGGAAGTTCTCCCCTGTTTGGCTTCAGATGATGTCACGCCTGCTGGGGAACGCCCCTTCCCAGTCTGTGAATCTGACTGAGACTGAGCAGAGAATACAGAGTAATATCAAGGTAGAAAACTACAAAATAATAAAAATAGAGGCAGGGGGTGGTTTATAAAGATGGGGGCAGTGACCTGGGAGGATTATAAATGTAACAAGATTATGAGAGGGACTCTTTAAGCTAGCAGGACATTATAAGTTATCCATACACATCCTGGATGACATCAACCAAAATAACTATTTGTCAGGTGAAAGTTAAAAAACAAGTGATCATTTTAGCCAGGGGTCAAGTCGTGGGAAAAAAAAGTGAGGGAACAATGTTCCTGCTTTGGAAAAAGTGCAGGAACTCCGTTTCCATGCTTTCCTGCAGAACTTGAGCCCCGATTTAAGCCGACCAATACACAACCGTCAAATTTGACAAACGCTCTCGACTGTGAAGATGACATAGAGAAAATGGTTCTTCTCAGTGCGGTGCTCCAAAGGTAGCCAATTAGCGCCTCACTGACAAGTCCCAGAAAGTTAAACAATAGATTTGTAAATTATTTCTATTTAAAAATCTTAATCCTTCCTGTACTTATCAGCTGCTGTATGCTCCACAGGAAATTGTGTAGTTCATTCCAGTCTGACCACACTGCTCTCTGCTGCCACCTCTGTCCATGTCAGGAACTGTGATTCGCTATAGGGATTTGCTCCTGCTCTGGACAGCTCCTAACACGGATAGAGGTGGCAGCAGAGAGCACTGTGGACAGACTGGAAAGAACTACACAACTTTGGAAGAATTAAGATTTTTATATAAAAATAACTCACAAATCTGTATACATTTTTAGCACCAGTTCATTAGAATAATTTTTTTTTTAATCTCTGGAGTACCCCTTTAAGTAGTAAAACACCTACATTGGGTTCACCTGCCCAAAGGTGCCACTTGAAAAACGATTGCCCCAACTTGAACAACCCTCTTAATAATCTGACTTGGCTGAAGACATCTCACCTTGGGTTTGAGTTTGTTTCCCCCAGTAGTCTGCGACTTTAAAGGGGTACTCCCCTGGAAAACATTTTTTTTTAAATCAACTGGTGCCAGAAAGTAAAAAATTACTTCTATTAAAAAATCTTAATCCTTCCAGTACTTATCAGCTGTTGTACGCTCCACAGGAAGTTCTTTTCTTTTCGAATTTCCTTTCTGTCTGACCACAGTGCTCTCTGCTGACACCTCTGTCCATTTTAGGAACTGTCAGGAGCAGCATATGTTTGCTAAGGGGATTTGCTCCTACTCTGGACAGTTCCTAAAATGGACAGAGGTGTCAGCAGAGAGCGCTGTGGTCAGACAGAAAGGAAATTAAAAAAGAAAAGAACTTCCTCTGTAGCATACAGCAGCTGCGAAGTACTGGAAGGATTAAGATTTTTTTTTAAATAGAATTAATTTACAAATCTGTTTAACCTTCTGGCACCAGTTGATTTAAAAAAATAAATAAAATGTTTTCCAGGGGAGTACCCCTTTAAGCGATGGGTTTGGAGAGGTGAAGACGTAACATCTGCAGAGCCCATTAACCCTTCCCGCTAACAATAGACTCCGACAAAAAAAAACGCTAATGAAAGTCGCAAATCATTTTACAATATTCCTTGAATAAATGGCTGCACTCTCCTAGCGGGGTTACGGTGACCAGCTTCTCTCTGCTGCATTATTAATGGCCCCGGCGCTGGAGGTAGCAGAACACAAGACAGTTCAGCGGCTACAGGCGATTATTCTGCACAGCTGTAGCTGCCGGGATCTGCCCTGTCTAGTTATTTTCTTCACGGCAAACGCAACAATTTACCAAAAGAACCGATGAAAAGGAGTGTAAAGCTCGCCATAGTTGCGCAAATTTGTTTTTTTTTTACTATCATTAGCATTTTTTTAGGCAACTTTTAACACGACCATCTGGTCCGACTAGGATTGCCACCTACCAAAACAGCCGGTATTTTGGCCAACTTGCAGGTATTTTTAATGCAATGGACGGTATTTATCCATCCAATCCTCCAACTACCGGAATGTTGCACCATATACTATAGTGTTTCCCAACCAGAGAGCCTCCAGCTGTTGCAAAACTACAACTCCCAGCATGCCCGGACAGCCAACAGCTAAAGGCACTCCTGGTTGGAAAAAAATGACCTATACTATATACTACTATAAAGTCCAACATGCTGGGAGTTGTAGTTTTGCAACAGCTGGAGGCGCCCCTGGTTTGAAAACACTGACCTATACTACTATATAGTCCAACATGCTGGGAGTTGTAGTTTTGCAACAGCTGGAGGTGCTCCTGGTTAGGAAACACTAATCTATACTATATAGTCCAAGATACTGGGAGTAGTAGTTTAGCAACAGCTGGAGGCATCCACTGGTTGGAAAACACTGACCTATACTATATACTACTAGATAGTCCAACATGCTGGGAGTTGTAGTTTTGCAACCGCTGGAGGCGCCCCTGGTTGGAAAACACTGACCTATACTATATACTACTATATAGTCCAACATGCTGGGAGTTGTAGTTTTGCAACAGCTGGAGGCGCCCCTGGTTGGAAAACACTGACCTATACTATATACTACTATATAGTCCAACATGCTGGGAGTTGTAGTTTTGCAACAGCTGGAGGCGCCCCTGGTTGGAAAATACTGACCTATATACTATTATAGTACTATATAGTCCAACATGCTGGGAGTTGTAGTTTTGCAACAGCTGGAGGCACCCCTGGTTTGAAAACACTGACCTATACTATATACTACTAAATAGTCCAACATGCTGGGAGTTGTAGTTTTGCAACAGCTGGAGGTGCTCCTGTTTAGGAAACACTAATCTATACTATATAGTCCAAGATACTGGGAGTTGTAGTTTTGCAACAGCTGGAGGCATCCACTGGTTGGAAAACACTGACCTATACTATATACTACTATATAGTCCAACATGCTGGGAGTTGTAGTTTTGCAACAGCTGGAGGCACCCCTGGTTGGAAAACACTGACCTTTATACTATTATAGTACTATAAAGTCCAACATGCTGGGAGTTGTAGTTTTGCAACAGCTGGAGGCACCCCTGGTTGGGAAACACTGACCTATACTATATACTACTATATAGTCCAACATGCTGGGAGTTGTAGTTTTGCAACAGCTGGAGGCATCCACTGGTTGGAAAACACTGACCTATACTATATACTACTATATAGTCCAACATGCTGGGAGTTGTAGTTTTGCAACAGCTGGAGGCACCCCTGGTTGGAAAACACTGACCTATATACTATTATAGTACTATAAAGTCCAACATGCTGGGAGTTGTAGTTTTGCAACAGCTGGAGGCACCCCTGGTTGGAAAACACTAACCTATATACTATTATAGTACTATATAGTCAAACATGCTGGGAGTTGTAGTTTTTTGCAACAGCTGGAGGCACCCCTGGTTGGAAAACACTGACCTATACTATATAGTCCAACATGCTGGGAGTTGTAGTTTTCGTTTGCGGCAGCTGCTGAGCCACAGGCTGTATTAGGTCATGCTGGGAGTTGTAGTTAGTAACTAACTGCAACTCTCGAATTTAATTAAAAAAAAGCGATCAAGTAGACACATGAAAACAAAAATGGTGCCGTTAAAAACTACAGATCAGGGCGCAAAAAATGATCCCTCACACAGGCCGTATAAGGAGAAATATAAAAGTTATAGGGGTCAGAATAAGACAAAATTTCCCCCGTATATGTGTATCCTGTGATGTCACGCATATATAATTAATTATGCAAATTAGCATGGCCGGTATTTATTTATTTATTTTCCATGAAAGGTGGCGAACCTAGCTCCGGGCTGAAGAGTGATATCCTGAGCACCGTTCACTTATCAGCTGAAATCCCCACGTGCCGACCCTACAGTAGTCATGACGATGGAGGTTGCCATGACTTTCCAACTGGCGGTTATCTTCAATGGCAATATGGGGTGGAAGTGGCGGTCTGTTCCTATAATTAAATGTGAATTAGTCTGGTGATCGGAGCAGGAGGGCACAGCTGGTGAAGTGACTCACGGGCTCCGGCTTGTCCTCACCATCAGGACAGGGACGCTAGGTGAGTTGTCACCTATTCTGTACAACGGCCGGACGGCAGCATCAAACGCACTGGGATTCCGAGGTGTTACCTATAGAGGAGTGAATTCTTTTATAATGTGCTACATTGGCAGTTTTGTCATTTTGCTTTTACCACAGGGTCAAGTCAAGTGGCGGCCAACTGGAAAACACCATTACTAAAAAATTATTTTTAAAAGCAGCAAACAAAACACGTTCCCCTACCGTAGTACGAATAGCGGAAATCCTCCTGCTATTTCCTTTTCTCCTAACCATTACTGTATTTGATATAGGGATATGTCCAGGAGTCAAGTCCTGGAAGAGAAAAGTGTGGGAACTCACCTAGGATTTCCACTTAAAGTGGTATTCCAGGAAAAAACTTTGTGTGTGTGTATATATATATATATATATATATATATATATATATACGCACATATATATATATCAACTGGCTCCAGAAAGTTAAAAAGATTTGTAAATTACTTCTATTAAAAAATCTTAATCCTTCCAATAATTATCAGCTGCTGAAGTTGAGTTGTTCTTTTTCTGTCTGGCAACAGTGCTCTCTGCTGACATCTCTGCTTGTCTCGGGAACTGCACAGAGTAGAAGAGGTTTGCTATGGGGATTTTCTTCTACTCTGGACAGTTCCCCTGAGACAGGTGTCATCAGAGAGCACTTAGACAGAAAAAAACAACTCAACTTCAGCAGCTCATAAGTGCTGAAAGGATTAAGATGTTTTTTAATAGAAGTAATTTACAAATCTGTTTAACATTCTGGAGCCAGTTCCCATGCGTTCCTGCAGGACTTGAGCCCTGGATATGTCGGCACTTCTGTGGAATCTGTGGTCGTGCACGAGGTAGGGTAAAGCCGAAGGTAGAAAAAAGATGATACCCAGCACTCACCAGTGATACACATTGAAGATTTATTATGCCATAGTGTGGTACAAGGACGCGTTTCGGCATGGGAGCCTTCCTCAGCTGTCTGCCTATGGCAGACAGCTGAGGAAGGCTCCCATGCCGAAAGCGTCCTTGTACCACACTATGGCATAATAAATCTTCACTGTGCATCACTGGTGAGTGCTGGGTATCCACTTTTTTCTTATTACTGTATTTGAGGCAGATGTTACGTTACGGTCTCATAGGTAATCTTGATTGCTTAGGCATTTTATTGGTTGGCCTCCCTTTAAAAACCCCCTGGCTTTGTTCACTCTATGTGGGGGTCACTTCCCCCATAAAGGTCGATTGTCTTCCAGTGAAGGTTTATCTCTGCATGTGGATTTTAGTGTTGCTCGCAAATATTCGCAATACGAATTTTATTCGCGAATATCGCATATTCGCAAATATTCGCGAATATAGCGCTATATATTCGTAATTAGGAATATTCGTTTTTTTTTTTTTTTCCACAGTACACATCACAGTGATCACCCCTCTCTGCTTCCAGCTTGTGTGGTGTAAAGAAGGCTCTAATACTACTGTGTGAGACTGGTGTGCGAATTTTCGCATATGCGAAAATTAGCATATGCAAATTTTTGCATATGCGAATTTCTGCTTATGTTAATTTTGTATATGCTAATTTTCGCATATGTTATTTTCGCATATGCGAAAATAAAACAAGAACATTACGAATATGCGGATATTCGCGAATATATGACGAATATTCGTCCATATATTCGCGAATATTCGCGAATTCGAATATGGCCTATGCTGCTCAACACTAGTGGATTTGTTTTAGTGTATTAGAGAAGAGGTATTTTTATAATAAATATAGGTGATAGAGGCATGAAAATTACGCGTACATGGTCAGGATTAGGTACTTTTTTTTGTGGGAACTTATTTTTCCCTGTTTGTCATCATGTTTCTCTCCTGGCTTTCAATCATTCATTTGCATCATCATCAGATCCATCATCTCCTATTCCAGTTTATTTGGCACTATTATAAGTTCTGGGTATAGAAGAGTACTGGGAACAGCATTTTGGTCCCAGGAAAGGCTACTGTTATAGGTGAAGCCCAGTTGTGGCATCTACAACCACCATAACCTATACCAGGCGGAGTGCTACAACAATGCAGCCCGGTTTGTCTGGAGAACAGACATTCGTGTGCTGGCGGCTAATGTTACTGTGGATTCACAGGTTATCAGCGATGATTCCCGGGGGTGCTCTGCTCCAACTGAGCTGGCGGAGGAGACTTAATTAAAGGAGTTTCGTTAGGGAACGCTCCTGATAAAAAGTATGTCATTTTTCAATATCACATAATAACCAAGATTATTAAAGCGGTACTCTGCTGCTTAACATTTGGAACAAACTGTTCCGAACACTGGTGCTGGCGCCGAAAGCTCGTGACGCCATAGCCCTGCCCCCTCATGATGTCACACCCCGCCCCCTCAATGCAAGTCTATGGGAGGGGGTGTGACATTGTGAGGGGGCGGGGCTATGACGTCACAAGCTTCGGGCTCAAGAGTTCGGAACAGTTTGTTCCAAACGCTGAGCAGCGGAGTACCCCTTTAAGTACATGACAACATGACACACTATATACCATTTCAGTATATATGTAACAGGAGAATAGTCATGTCAAGACTTCAGAGAAGTACCATATTTGTAAAGCTAGTAGTATCCAATCAGATAACAATATAGCCATGACATAATGTATACAACCACAAGTTAAATATATATTCAGCCAACCCACGAGGAGGAGATATATACTTTTAATAAACCATATTTGTATATTTATGGATAGTAGACACATGATCAATTAGGATAAACACGCCCACATTTATGAAGGACACACCTTCAATCATGATGGACACACCCATCATTTGAGCATAAGTGGCTCCGGAGAAAGCCAAGAATGGATGGAGGAACCGACGAGGGTCTCCGGGAAGTCGTGTACAGCCCTCCAGCACAAGGAGGATGACAGCTGGAGGAAGCTAACAGGCGGCCATTTTGATGGACATTTCAGGAAGGATCCACCACACTGGATAAAGTACTTAGGAAGAAATCCCAGCTGGTGAGACAAGATTTATGGACATGTCTACATAACCCTCCACCATTATTTACTTATGCTAAGGACGGCCTCTATATGATGATTTCTCGTCATGATGTCAAGAAGATTACAATAAATGTATGTTTTTTTTTATACAAACAAAGATCTCACTCTCTCCATGGTCAGACCGGATTATAATTTAGCGATCCGGTAATATTTAACAGTTCCGAGCATCCCCCGCTAATCAACAAGTCCAAAAGCTCAAAATAATTAGAAGCGGAGACCCCCGGAGAATCCACTCAATCACATTCTGGAGAGAGAAGAAGATACTCAGATGAAGGAATCATCACAGAAATGCGTCCAAGACAATGCGTGCTCGCTTTTAGGCACGTCAATGGCAGTCAACCAGGGCCGGCTCTGCCTATAGGCAAAATAGGCAGCTGCCTAGAGCACCTTCTACATAAAAATCTTAATCCTTCCAGTATTTATCAGCTGCTGTATACTACAGAGGAAGTTCTTTTGTTTTTGAATTTCTTTTCTGTCTCACCACAGTGCTCTCTGCTGACACCTCTGTCCATGTCAGGAACTGTCCAGAGTAGGAGAGGTTTGCTATGGGGATTTGCTCCTACTCTGGATAGTTTCTGATAGGTGGCAGCAGAGAGCACTGTGGTCAGACTGGAAAGTCTTCCTCTGGAGCATACAGCAGCTGATAGGTACAGGAAGGATTAAGAATTTTAATAGAAGTAATTTACCAATCTGCTTAACTTCAATTTTTTTCCACTGGAGTACCCCTTTAAGGAGCAGCTGAGATAACCTAGATAGAGCCCCCACAGTCAAAGAGAACATCATTTCCATGCAGACTGACATAGCGGCCATTGTGAGCCCTGCATCTCTATGCTGTCTTGTTATCTTATTCCAAACCAGATTCGGTAGAATTCTTAGCACAGAGGGCTCCATATCTTTTAATGTTCGGGTATCTGAGGCCAACAGCAGAAAATAAGGCCGTCTCTGCATGGTGTGATTTTAGGCCAGCGCTGCCTAATACATAGATTACACGGCTCTGCACAGTATGTGATTCTGTCTATGGAGCGGAGGGGTGATTGACGCCTATGGGGGGGATGGCTGAGGTCATAGTTTAAATAAAAGTGACATTCGCTTGTTAGCGGGAGAAACTTTTGAAGATGGAGAAGAAGCCGGAGCTGACATTTATTTATAGAAACAAAGCAAAAGAAAAAGAAATGCAAAATCTGTGCCGATAGGTAAAAGTGATATACTGTACCAGACACTGGGCACCTTGGCATGGTACCCAAAATAGAAAAAGCTTTGGCTTGGTTTAGGAATGGTCTACAGGTAAAAATAAGACATTATGGACAAATCAAAATGGGGCCTTTACCCATAGATCGACCCCATTAATGTGGTATTCCGGGATTTTATTTTATTTGACTATGCTACAGGAGCTGTAAAGTAAAAAAAAATGAGTGTTGTCTCTTTTCCCAGGTTGCAGTGCAGCTGGAGACATTACATCACTAGCCAGGTGTTGAAAGGGAGCCTGTCTGTGCTTCAATCGGTGGAGTGACCTCTCGGTGGCAGGGAAATGATTCTCCATAGGGCTGCAGGGAATTGTAGTTTCAAGCACAGCACGCGAGGAAGGGAGAGTGGCTGTGATGCAATAGGTGGGGTGATCATTGTGTGAGAGAGAGATAAGTCACCTATGACTTAGAAAAAAGGGATCTTAGGGATTGTAGATGGAGGGAGGGCACAGAAACAGGAAATAGCCATTTCACACAAAGCAGCAGCATTATGGGGGACACGGGACGCGGCCATTTACCACCAACACAAGTAGGGATCCTTGCTAAGCATGTCCATTACTGTCTGGCAGGTAAGTACTAAAGACACCTTATGTTAGATAACCCCTTTAATACTTAAAAAAGCTCCAAATCCTATACAGACAAGATCGAGTGGTTATCTGTAAATATATTCATGTTGATTTTGAGACGAGAAAGAATAACTTTGCTGAAGGTAAAAAATGTTAGGGTTCTTCTCGAACCTTGGGGTGTCTCACAATGGACAGGATTTATTTTAAGACCACAGTGTAGTGGTGTCCAACGTGTAGATCTTCAAAGAATCTTTAAATGGCTTGAGAGCAATATTCACTAGGGAACTAGACAAACAGAGGTTGTTCAACCTGAGGCCCTATTCTTAAGATGTCCTGACAACTCTTAACATGGCCTCTCAACAGGACTAGATTGAAACTCGACAAAACCTCAAACATCCTTTTTGCTATTGTGAAACTCCAATATCCATCAGCCAAAGGCTGTCAGGGCGGAATGAGAGCTATCATTTTGCACCAGCTGGAGAGCCACAGGTTGGGCATTGCTGCCATAGATGTACAGTGTCTAACCTGTGGCTCTCCAGCTGTTCCATAACTAATGCTCTGACCATGACTGACAGCCTCCAACCGTTAGGGCAGTTTGAGTATTGTAGTTCTGGTTTTCTAACAGCTGGAGAGTCATAGGTTGAAGAGCAATGGTGTCCATCCTGTGGTTTCCAGCTGTTGTGAAACCACAATTTCCATAATAAATGAAGGGTAGCCCAGCCCAGCTGGACCCTATATCTCTTCTTCACCATGGACACCACGGGTGGACCCTATATCTCTTCTTCACCATGGGCACCATGGGTGGACCCTATATCTCTTCTTCACCATGGGCACCATAGGGGGATCCTATATCTCTATTTCACCCTGGGCACCATGGGTGGATCCTATATCTCTTCTTCACCATGGGCACCATGGTTGGACCCAATATCTCTTCTTCACCATGGGAACCGTGGGTGAACCCTATATCTCTTCTTCACCATGGGTGGATCCTATATCTCTTCTTCACCATGGGCACCATGGATGGATCCTATAACTCTTCTTCACCATGGGCACTATGGGTGGATCCTATATCTCTTCTTCACCATGGGCACCATGGGTGGATCCTATATCTCTTCTTCACCATGGGCACTATGGGTGGATCCTATATCTCTTCTTCACCATGGGCACCATGGGTGGATCGTATATCTCTTCTTCTCTATGGGCACCATGGGTGGATCCTATATCTCTTCTTCTCTATGGGCACCATGAGTTGACCCTATATCTCTTCTTCACCATGACTCTGACACAAGAATGAAGAGGGGTAATTTCCGAGGATCACACCTTCTTTATCTGAACAAAATGTTGACTCTTCCTGTCCAAAAATAGATGAAAACTGTTTGTGTTCACCAGAACCTGGATTGAGGGAGCACCAACATTTTTTGCGATGCTACCCCCTGCCCACCATATTTAATTTTCTACAGCGCGGTAGAAACTTGTCTGCGTTGCTACAAACAACATCGCCTTTTTGCTACGTGACTGTTTTTACAAGTGTAACCTTTGTATGCCTCTTCAAAGCTTCTATATTTCCACCTGCTTTGACAAAGCGTCTTCTGTTCACCTTTATCCGTGCATTCAACTTGGCGAACAAACAGCGCCCGCCGCTCAGAAAAAGGAAGAAAGACTTTTTCTTTTTTTGCTCAATAAACAGTGACATTCATTATTTCTAACTAAAATGTCTCCATGTCTTTGGCATAATGTGTCGCTACCTCTCGGCAACACTGGAGCCAGCCCCCTGCCGGCAACTCTCGTTTCCATGTAAATACATATAATACCGCTATATTTCTTTTAGTCATTGATTTTACGTCTGGTAATGCTGTGGAATACAGTTATGATGCCAGGTGCTTGGCCGACTTTCTAACTCTGTGGATTCAGCGCGGTGAGTAAGACTTCCTAAAAAAATATATATGGTATTTGTTTAGCGCGACGGTATGGTAATTTAGGGTTTAAGTTGCAGAGGTCCAGTTGACCAGTCAGTCACTGACAAAGGGAAATGGCCTAACATGAAATCAAGGTGTAAAGAGGACGCGGATCACCGAGACAGGCCAAACAAGAACCGCAGAATGTCTCCCCGATGTTGCCCGCTGCTGCCCGCCTACTCCTGAGGAAATGCTATAATCAGAGGGGCTGAACGCACAGTACAACTCGCCAAACGCATTGACAACAATAAAACAGCAATTTGTGCCTTTTGCAGCCTGTTATTACAAGAACCAACTTCTGAGACTCAGCCCCACGAGAGTTAAATTTGAGAACATAAGATCAGGACGAGGAGAGGGAACAACAAGACCAGGGGAGAGCGGGACATGCGCTCTGGTGTCTGTGGTGATGCCCTAAAGACCAATTCCAGCCAAGTATGGAAATTCCTCAACTCATTCAGGTCAACATTGTTATCAGTAGGAAACAGTATTATAATAGTTATATTCTTGTATATAGGAGCAGTATTATAATAGTTATATTCTTGTATATAGGAACAGTATTATAATAGTTATATTCTTGTATATAGGAGGCAGTATTATAGTAGTTACATTCTTGTATATAGGAGCAGTATTATAGTAGTTACATTCTTGTATATAGAGGGCAGTATTATAGTAGTTACATTCTTGTATATAGGAGCAGTATTATAGTAGTTATATTCTTGTATATAGGAGCAGTATTATAGTAGTTATATTCTTGTATATAGGAGCAGTATTATGGTAGTAATATTCTTGTAAATAGGAAGCAGTATTATAGTAGTTATATTCTTGTATATAGGAGCAGTATTATAGTAGTTATATTCTTGTATATAGGAGCAGTATTATAGTAGTTATATTCCTGTATATAGGAGTAGTATTATGGTAGTTATATTCTTGTATATAGGAGCAGTATTATAGTAGTTATATTCTTGTATATAGGAGTAGTATTATAGTAGTTATATTCTTGTATATAGGAGCAGTATTATAGTAGTTATATTCCTGTATATAGGAGTAGTATTATAGTAGTTATATTCTTGTATATAGGAGCAGTTTTATAGTAGTTATATTCTTGTATATAGGAGCAGTATTATAGTAGTTATATTCTTGTATATAGGAGGCAGTATTATAGTAGTTATATTCCTGTATATAGGAGTAGTATTATAGTAGTTATATTCTTGTATATAGGAGCAGTTTTATAGTAGTTATATTCTTGTATATAGGAGCAGTATTATAGTAGTTATATTCTTGTATATAGGAGCAGTATTATAGTAGTTATATTCTTGTATATAGGAGCAGTATTATAGTAGTTATATTCTTGTATATAGGAGCAGTATTATAGTAGTTATATTCTTGTACATAGCAGCAGTATTATAGTAGTTATATTCTTGTATATAGGAGCAGTATTATAGTAGTTATATTCTTGTACATATGAGCAGTATTATAGTAGTTATATTCTTGTACATAGGAGGAAGTATTATAGTAGTTATATTCTTGTATATAGGAGCAGTATTATAGTAGTTATATTCTTGTATATAGGAGCAGTATTATAGTAGTTATATTTTTCTACATAGGGAGCAGTATTATACTAGTGACAATGCAGTCATTTCTATAGCAGGAGATTATTTAATAGTTACATTTCCAAATTGCAATCTGCATATATACTGCTGTAGTCATGGATTATATTTTTAGAGACCTGTGTAAATATCTTTTTGGTTGAGACAAATGTGGCTCCTCTTTATACCCTTCATTCTGATCAGACAGCAACAGTCTCCAGGGTCCAAATTTGGGAAATGTATTTAAAACCATATAATATACGGGTAGACAGAGAGTAATGACACTAAGGCAGCGAGTACATTTGTCTTCCCCCGTAAGACATCAGATGCATTTCTGGAGATACTTTCATCTGTGTTTATCCTAATTGACTCTCTTATACCCCCCCCCCCCAGCCCAGCTCCAAATTAGCTTGTTCCATCATTCCATGGTCCTTCCCCCCTTCTCTGAGCCTTGCAATGGTCTCCTGTCCATCTCGCAGCTTCTCGGTATGTCCCCCGTGCCTTGTGACTCTATACAGCCAGCTAATCTGTCCCCTGCCTCTATAGCGTTCCTGCCTCCCCCTCCCCCACTGCGATTACCCCCCAGCTGGTACAATAGTTCCCGTGTTGACGTCACCTGCAGAATGTATTATCTATATTTGTCAATGTCACACAATCCTGAAATATCCAGGATATAATGAGACGCAGAGGGGGCAGTCAAAACAACAGACATCCTTTATCTGTGTAGCACTTCTTAACCGCCTCTTTGCTGGTGCGGGTTATTGAAGATCCTATGGGATATAAGGAAGAAAAAAATTCCTATGTTTAACCGTTGCATGCAGTTTAATAGTAGGTCCCAGGGTAGGGTCAGGTTGTAGCTGAATCAATATTCCCAATCTATAGATGCGCGGCTGCGGCAGAGCTACAAGACGTAGCAACCGGGACCAAGGGGCACCAAAGCTATGGGTTTCCTTAGAAGTGGCTACAGCTCCTTATGACCTATTGTAAGCTCCTCGGTTTTAGCCCGTTGATACGGGGGAAGTCTTGGACTGGCTCTTCCTTGTCGGATATTCTTTAGTATCTGCGAAAAGTGGGTCCTGAAATATAACATTTCTCATTGACCAGGCCCCCGTACTCCTCTTTTCTGGATCACTACGGGCATGTGGTCTTCCTAGTTTGGGATAAATCCTCCCAACCATGTCTCCGGGATGTCCTAGAGGGTGGAGACCTGTCTTCTCTAGAGGCCGTCGGCGTGACTTTTTCTGATCGTGCTCTTCCCTGGCTGGATTTTGAACAAGTGCAGTCTTGTCCGGTCTGTTTTGCTTTCTCCTAAATTGTCACCACATGGATCTTAAAGGGGTACTCCACCCCTAGACATCTTATCCCCTATCCCCCCGCAATCTCCCTACTGCCCTCGGCGTTCGCTTCGATCATTGGGTGCAGCGCCGGAGGCTCGTGACATCACGGCCAGACCACGCTTGTGTGGTCATGGCCATGCCCCCTCAATGCAAGTCTATGGGAAGGGAGTGACATTAGCCACGCCTCTTTCCATAGACTTGCATTGAGGGGGCGCAGCCGTGACGTCACAAGTGGGGTGTGGCCGTGATGTCATGAGCTTCTGCCCCGCATTGCCAGTCATCTGGCATGGAGCAAAGTTTGCAGGGCCCCCCGATCAGACATCTTATCCTCTATCCTTTGGATAGGGGATAAGATGTCTAGGGGCAGAGTACCCCCATAACAAGGGTTTCCTCAATGATACTGTGGGACCACATGGCCTTTCCCGCCTTAACCAGCTATGGCTGTCCAGTAGCAATGACTGTAGAGCTCTCAATGTACAACCTATCACTCGGCATGTCTCTGACCTTGCAGGTAAAGGACAATTATAAAATTCTTGTACATTGGTACAGATGCCCTACAGACATCCATTATATGTATCCATTTTATATTTAGAGTCTATTACTAAGATTAATAAGTGAAGAAACTCTATAACAGTGGTCACCAAACTGTGGACCTTTAGTTGTTGCAAAACTAGAGGTCCACTGGACCATGGCTATGGCTCCTTATGACTTTTTGCTGGCTCCAGTTGATAGAGGGGAGATCTAGGACTGGCCCTTCCAGGTCTGACATTTTTTAAGTGGGTCCTCAAATATAACATTTCTAACCAGCAAGGCTTATATACTCTTTTGGGGAACCCCACATTCACTCATGGTTTGTGGTCTTGAGTTTCTCCCATCCACAGCTCCAGGATGTCCTAGAAGGTGGAGCACTGGCATCTCGAGGCATCTCGTGCAACTTATCCTGATGGGGCTTTTCACTGGCTGCATTACAGGCGTTTTGCCTTCTCCTGAGTTTATCTAGTGTCTTTAAGTCAAGCAGGGTAGGTGGATGCAGAAGTGGGTACAGAAACTAAAAGAAGCCATGGCCCGGCACTTGCTGGACTAGGGTATATGAATTACGCTCAGAAGAAAGGACTGGGGTCTCCGGAAATAAAGTTGGTCCCGGAGGTGCAACGTCCAAAGAGGCTTAAACAACTAAGAAGCAAGAAAGAAATGAGACTGCACTCACCATCCAACGCCATTTTATTCTGTCATATGAAGGTGCAGGGGGTGGGCAGTGGAGGCAGGGGCAAACCGGAACAGGCTGTTTTTACGCTAGACTGCGCTTCTTCAAGACGGTATACCAGCTTGAAGAAGCGCAGTCTAGCGCGAAACAGCCTGTTCCGGTTTGCCCCTGCCGCCGGTACACCGGCTTGAAGAAGGACAGTCTAGCGTGAAACAGCCTGTTCCGGTTTGCCCCTGCCTCTGCCGCTGGTAAACCGTCTTGAAGAATCGCAGTCTAGCGTGAAACAGCCTGTTCCGGTTTGCCCCTGCCTCCGCCGCCACACCCACCTGCACATTCATATGATTGAATAAAATGGCGTTGGATGGTTAGTGCAGTCTCATTTCTTTCTTGCTTCTTAGAAGTGGGTACAGGGGTGGTGTAAAATAAGGCATGAGGTCAACTTTCCAGGACTTTTGCCCTGCCAGGGGAACACTCCTTGGAACTTGAGCCTCATTTGCATAGTAACAAAAAGGCTTATATCCCAACGATGGAGAAGACTATTGAACTAAACAGGTATGCCCGGAATCCTGATGACTAGCCCTATATAGCCACGTGCTTATCTACACCCCTGCTTTTCTAGTGACAGGTCCCCTTTTAGACTTGTCTAACTTTTTAGACAAAATATTGGTTGGTTCACTTTGCACCAAAATTAAGTTTGTATCATCTCAGCCATCCCCCTTCCAGTGAAGCCACACTCGTTTTTGTTTACCACCACTCTTAGGCCCCCCGCTATCATACTGATGGCTGAGCTCCCACGATCCCTGCACATGAGATCCATGCCAAGCATGGCCCCCCAGAGACAGCCATTAAAACACATAAAGGCGGTCACTAAGGTGTTAAACAAAACTGCACCAAGACATTAATAAATCTGTCCCATGGTCCCTATGATAACACTGAGTGGCTAGAGAAGAGCATGAAGTCTTTGGCCAGGTCCCTCTTCCCTCCGGCCCTATGTGTGATTATCTCAATGCTCCAGTGATTAAAGACATTCCTGCTAATAAGTTTCCTCCATCGTTTATCATCTCATTTTTAGATCCAACATTCTGCACTGATGAATTTTTTAGTATAGCTTTATAAGCTCCGGACCTCCAAATCCTCTGCATAGATGTAGAATTAAAGGGGCACTCTGCTGTTTTTTCTATGATGAATTTAGCCTTCCATAATCTGCCTGCCATCTCGTCCGCAGCCGTACAAAGTGACAGTACATCGTAGCTTTCAATTAAATCAGGAGCGAAAAAACTGTTTCCAAGATGCCATGCAATAGGTGATGCTGATGGGGGGCCTGATGGGGGGCGCTATTAGTATCTCTAGGAGGAGGAAGGAAAAGCATTGACAGGTAGCGCTAACCGGTAAACAAATACACCGTTTTATAGGCTTTGTATAGTAAAATATTAAAAATTTTCAATGTGTACAACGCGTTTTTAGAGGTCCTCCTCTCTTCATCAGGAGGTGGTGCAGAGGACAGGGCATCGTGACCTCAAGGCCCCGCCCCCTCGTGATGTCACATCCGCCCCCTTCAATGCAAGTCTCTGGAAGGGGCATCACACCCCTCCCATAAACTTGTATTGAGGGGTCAGGGTATGATGTCACAAGGGGGCGGGGCCATGATGTCACGATGCCCCATCCACTGCACCACCCGTCATCAGCCTCAGAGAAAACTTACTACCTTGCTGCTGCAGAGGGGATTGCGGGGGGGTCCCCAGCGCCCCCCCCCCCCCCCCGTGGTCAGACATCTTATTCCCTCCTTTGGATAGGGATAAGATGTCTAACAGTGGAGTACCCCTTTAAATGATATAATTGTGGCTACCTTCAGCCACCATTAGGGGGAGCTTAGGAGTTTTCTGCCTACTACTTCATTGGATTCAATTTGCAGTATGCTCCTCTAGTGTCGGCTGCAGACAGAATGTATCAAATTACTCTATGTATCTATGCTGGGGATTTGGATCAATATAGGTTAAATCAAACAGTACAGGGTGGACATTAACTATAAAGTAGCTCCAAATAATAGCTGGATCAATCTGTGTATATTGGGTGGGTAACAATTCCATATGATTTTACAGATCCAGAATTAGAAAAAAAAAAAATGTTTTTCCAAAAATAGCGCCACTCTTGTCCTCAGTTTGTGTGCAGTATTGCAGTTCACTTCCATTGAAGCGTATGGAGCTGAGTTGCAGTACCACACACAACCTGAGGACAGGGGTGGCGCTGTTTTTTATTTTTTATTTTTTTTTATATATCTAAAACTCTCAAAAGTTTATATGTTTCTCTTTGGTGCTATTTTTTAGTATTAGAATTCAGCAGAAAAAAACATATAAAATAAACATGTGTATTTAATATGTATATTCAGATTTTCTCAATTATAATAACATTTTCAATCAAAAATGTCTTGGCGGTGATGAGTTTCTGTTCTGCCTTTTATATGATTACTTCTTATGGTAATGAGGCACCTGTTCTGCTGATTATACGCTGATTCTAGAGCTTTATGTGGCACAATGTATATATCAGCACCTGTTAGGTGGGGCATCGGCCCGGCAAGTCAAGTCAAACACACCCTATATTAGTGTTTCCCAATCAGGGTGCCTCTGGCTATTGCAGAACTACAACTCCCAGTATTCCCACCCCCCCAGCTGCATCCATGGAAGACCTTCTGGCGTCCATATTTCTAGTGTGTCTGTCCTAATACTGTTTGTTAAATACATCAACATTTATGATCTGATCAATATCTATAATCAGTTCTGTACTATAAGAAGACCCAATGTACTGGTAGTACCGGAATCCATACTTAGGACATGGGGGGGGGGGGATTTTTATCAAAGGATTTATGTGGGTTTTTTTTTATGTAACTTTGGCGCAATACTTTGGCACAGTGTCTTTTTGCGCCAAAGTTTGGCGCTTCTTCTCCACTGTCATTTTTACAAATTTCTCAAAATCACACGGTCCTGTGTGTGATTTTAAAGGAAAACTGTCACATATTTTCTCCCGCACTATCCACCGGTATTGGTGGATAGTGCGGGAGACGCTGATTAAAATGAGCCCTACCATGGTCTGATCCGTGCCGCCGTTCGCCCGCAATTGTAGTTTTAATCTCTGTGTATATCCGGCTGTAACTGGCAAAGGCGGGGCTTCTGCGGGCTAACGGACACTGACGTCAGCGCCGCTCATGAATATTCATCAGCGGCGCTGACGTCAGTGTCCAGTAGCCCGCAGAAGCCCCGCCTTTGCCAGTTACAGCCGGATATACACAGAGATTAAAACTACAATTGCGGGCGAACGGCGGCGCGGATCAGACCAAGGTGGGGCTCGTTTTAATCAGCGTCTCCCGCACTATCCACCAGTACATGTGGATAGTGCGGGAGAAAATATGTGACAGTTTTCCTTTAACTTTAGTCATTAATTCATAATTTGCGCCAATCGATCTTTGGCGCAACTTTGCACCTTTAGGGGTTTTTTTTGGCGCAAATAACCGCCAAGAAATTTTGCACATGGAAAACACACTTAGCAATGTCAGAAAATGTAAAGGCGTCAAAATACATTAAAAAAAAAAAAATTTTTTGTGAAAGCTGCGACGCCTCCAGGGCTGCTCAATACTATCCTGCGACATAGTTGTCTCTGAGGAACCTTCACCCTCCGTTGAGCCACCATTGGACATGGCCGCACAGGTTCAGGAAAGGTAAAGCACTAAAGCAGTGGTCTCCAACCTGTGGACCTCCAGATGTTGCAAAACTACAACTCCCAGCATGCCCGGACAGCCAACGGCTGTCCGGGCATGCTGGGAATTGTAGTTTTGCAACATCTGGAGGTCCGGAGGTTGAAGACCACTGCACTAAAGTAACCAAAAAATAAATAAATAAACTACTCGAGTTGAAAATAAAATCCATTTCACATGGCGGCTATAAACCCCACAAAAGAAAATTACTCATGTCGCTTGCTGATATACTGCAGGAGGGACTCCGAAATGGCTGCTCTACAGGGTAAAATACGCGTCCTCTGTGGCGGTAAGTTGTGTGTAAAAGGCGCTGTGAACAGCTGATCTCAACATTTGCGCCAAAATTACTAACAACGTGCACCAAAAAAAGGGTAAAAAGAAACTGTCAACAGGCAAAATTGATAATATTGGGGGAGATTTATCAAAACCTGTGCAAAGGAAAAGTTGCTCAGTTACCCATAGCAACCAATTAGCTCACGTCTTTCATTTTTAACAAGGCCTCTGCAAAATGAAAGAAGCGAGCTGATTGGTTGCTATGGGCAACAAGGCCTCTGCAAAATGAAAGAAGCGAGCTGATTGGTTGATATGGGTAACAAGGCCTCTGCAAAATGAAAGAAGCGAGCTGATTGGTTGCTATGGGCAACAAGGCCTCTGCAAAATGAAAGAAGCAAGCTGATTGGTTGCTATGGGTAACAAGGCCTCTGCAAAATGAAAGAAGCGAGCTGATTGGTTGCTATGGGCAACAAGGCCTCTGCAAAATGAAAGAAGCGAGCTGATTGGTTGCTATGGGTAACTGGGCAACTTTTCCTCTGCACAGGTTTTGATAAATCTCCCCCATTTTTCTTAACACCTATAGGTTCCTTGTAGTCCTAAATAACCCAGGGTGAAGGTAAAGTATCCCCTTCTATACAGAAGCCTAAAGGGTACGTCCACCTTTAACCATGTGACATGTATCTGACGAGATTATTGTTGGTGGTCACTGAGCTGAGACCCATCCATCAGTAGACTAAGGAGACGGCAGCGTCCTAGGGTTCAGTCTATGGCTTCAGTCTGTGCTTGAAGCGTCGACAGCAATTCCACCAAAATCAATAGGATTGTAAAGCCCCATTAGGCAAAAGGGGGATATTGACTAGAGCGCCACCTCCCCCTCGTTTTAACAGCTGGTGGACATCTCAGCTCCTGGATCTTCACCACGTTCACCCATTTCTCCACCAATTTCTCAGTTTTAAAGGCATTATCTGCTTTTACAATCCTTTTTTCTTAAAGGGATTATCCAAAATAAGGTGACTTTAGTCATAAAGTGTCATACAGTAATGGACATGTTTACCAAGGATCTGTGCTTGTGTTGGTGGTAAATGGCCGTGTCCTGTGTCCACCATCACGCTGCTGGCTTGTTTTTGGCAACTGGAACTGGAACCGGCCTCTCTCAGACTACAATCCCCAGGATCCTTTGTTTTAAAATGGGAGGTGACATATTTAGCTCTGACACAACGGTCACTTTACCCATTGCAGCACAGCCACGCTCCCTTTGATCACACGGCTTGCCTGCCATCACCTGACACACATGCTGTGGATCTGTGTGATGATGAATTCACATTGATAACATCATCAGGGGGCCGGCTTCAGACACAACAGACGAAACAGCCAAGCCCCCTTTTGATGTATTGTCTCGGGTCGCAAAGCAAGTTGGGAAAGGTCCAAGATACCACTCATTTTATAGGCTGCAAAAGGTAAGTGAAATATATTAGTAACTAGACTAACTTTGATGCCCCTGTCTTATCTTTAAAGAATCCCAAATCCCGGAATACCCCTTTAACGAAATGTATGAGATAAAGGAGATGATCACTAAATCTCCTCAATCATCCAGCTGAAATGCCAGCGGGAACCATTTACCTTCTCTGCAGCGCCACCACAGGTGAAATGAAAAATTGCATTGCATTGAAATTAATGGGCTGTACATGGATATGTTGGGTCCTCCAGAGGCTCTTTGTAGTGTAAATTGATAGAGATCCCCTTTATAAACTCTAAGGGAATATATTAAATATATATATATATATATATATATATATATATATATATATATATATATATTTACATACACTATATATATATATATATATATATATATATATATATTTTTTATATATATATATATATATATATATTTATTTATTTTTTTATTTAGTTTTTTTTTTCTTCTTTTAATTCTGTGTTACTATCCCAGTGTTTCCCAACCAGGGTGCCTCCAGCTGTTGCAAAACTACAACTCCCAGCATGCCCAGACAGCCAATGGCATGCTGGGAGTTGTAGTTTTGCAACAGCTGGAGGCACCCTGGTTGGGAAAACATTGTACTGTCCTATCAGGTTGTTATTTTAACACTTTCCATGCTTTATTCTATACCCCTCAATGTTACTCCCTCTTTGACTGACATAAAAGCCAAAATTCGGAGGAAGCGCCAAGAAACGTTATTCCATGACTCATGCATTTAACAAAGCTTTTGCCCCTTTTTTCAAGGACAATTTCTTTTTATGTCATTAAATCTTTAGATGTTTTATTGTAATTCATAGAGATTTTTGAATGTGTATAATTATCCCATTTATATCCAGTAATGGACATTAGTCTAAACTTGGAACAAAATGTGTGAAACTTAACATCTAATGGCCTTACTACTCCACGGCAATATCTAAGACAAGCAGGTTACTGTACAAAGCAAATGTGGTGGCCCAGTACAGGAGTTGCACCCCTGTACCCTTGTCCTGTTGGGCAGACTCCATGTCAGTGACCTCTGGGCCCCCCTGTACTTGCGTCTTATGTATCATCTTAAGTGCCTATATTATTTAGTGTAATGTACATATATTGTTATATGCCTTTAAGTATTATTGTCATGTGATTGTAACCGTGGGAAGGTACCAGTGACCATGTGACCCTCCAGAGTCTCCCCCATATAAACCCTGGGTGGAGCTTCCTCTTTCTCTTTGAGTCTTTGCTGAGCTACAGTGAGGTCAAGTCCTCACTACAAAAGGCTACAAACGGGGTGAAGTCTGTCATAGTCAGTCTCAGTCAAGTCAGTCCAAGTCAAGTCTGTCTCAAGTCAGCGTGGCCCGGCATCAAATTGTCCAAGTCCACTATAAGTCCCAGCAAGCCCTGTGGTTTTTGAAGTCACTGGTCACCTCCGTGGGCCTAGCCAAGCTGTATAGACTGTTACAACTGTCTGACTCAGTGAAGCTGCAGTTGTTCCGTCGTTATTTGCCCCCGTGCCTAGCCCAGGATCCAGCGGTATACCTTCGGGTGGTGTAGAGGTAAAACCACACCCTAGCGTCACAAACACAAGGGGTTAATGCCATCTGCCCCTAGGGTAATTCCATCTGTCCTCATCCCACCCTCTACCATACTGACGCACCAGGAAGTTGTATTTTTTTCAACAGCTGGAGGCAAACTGGTTGGGAAACACTGTCATAGAGCATCATCAATGTTTCAACCAAAGTAACAAGCATCATTGCACCATTGGATTTTGGGGTACCAAGTGAGACAAAGCTTTCTTGGAAACACCATGGCTCCCCATGAATGTGAGGGGGTGTTGGGTGGGCCGAGGAGTGGTTTGTGGTATGATTTCTCTCCATTTGTTATAGGGGAACTTATTAAGATTAGACCACACACAGAGGCGTCACAATCTGCAACAGCGCCCCATGTGCCATTTTTAATACAGTGACCCCCCGACCTACGATGGCCCCGACATACGATAATTTCAACATACGATCACTCTCAGAGGCAGCATCAGCATACGATGCTTTTGTATGTCGGGGCCATCGCATAAACAGCTATCCGGCAGCGCAGACTGCTTCAGCTACCACCGGATAGCCGTTTACGGTTTCCCGTGTGCTCCGGTGATGGTCTCCTACCTGTCCTCGGGGCTCCGGCGCGTCCTCCTCGGGATCCTCTGCATCGCCGGCGCTCTCCATCGTCGTCATCACGTCACTGCGTATGCCGTCCCGTCATCCAATAGGAGCGGCGTGCGTAGTGACGTGATGGCGGCGACGGAGAGCGAGGATCCCGCGGAAGCAGAGACGTTCCGGAGCATCGGGGACACCCCGGGGACGGACGCGGCGACAGTGATGGAGGGCGACATCCAGGGCAGCGGTGACGGTCCGGAGCGGCGGGGACAGGTGAGTATTACTTCCTATACTTTACATTGCAGGGATCCCTCAACATACGATGGTTTCAACAAACGATGGTTCATTTGGAACGGATTACCATGTTGAGGGACCATTGTACTGGTTTCTTATGAGGCAGATATGGAGCCCCAGTGTGACTGTTACCTCTGCACCCCCTATAGTTAAAGGGGTTATCCAGGCAAAAACTTTTTTTATATATGAACTGGCTCCAGAAAGTTAAACAGATTTGTAAATTACTTCTATTAAAAAATCTTAATCCTTCCAATAGTTATTAGCTTCTGAAGTTTTCCGTCTAACTGCTCAATGATGATGTCGCGTCCCGGGAGCTGTGCATGATGGGAGAATATCCCCATAGGAACTGCACAGCTCCCGGGACGTGAGTCATCAGAGAGCAGTTAGACAGAAAACAACAACTCAACTTCAGAAGCTAATAACTATTGGAAGGATTTTTTAATAGAAGTAATTTACAAATCTGTTTAACTTTCCGGAGCCAGTTGATATATAAAAAAAAGTTTTGGCCTGGAATACCCCTTTAAAGGGTTTATCCACCAAAAGGTGACTTCAGGACTTACCTGCCAGACAGTAATGGACATGCTTAGGAAGGATCCGTGCTTGTCTTGGGGCTAAATGGTGTTGTGAGTCCACTATAACTCTGTGGCTATCTTTTTGTGAAATGGCTATTTCCTGTTGGAGTTCCCTCCCTCCAGCTACAAGTCTCATGATACCTTGTTTGTGAGTGTGAGGTCCCTTTTCCCCCTTTCACATATTAGCCACCCCACCAATTGAAGCACACCTGAGCTCCCTTCCATGACCAGTGTTTTCTAACCTGGTTGCTTCCAGCTGTTGCAAAACTACAATTCCCTGCAGAATGATCTCTCTCCCACCCAGCGGTCGCTCCACCCATTGAAGCACAGACAGGTTTCCTTTGAACACCTGACTAGTGATGTAATGTCTTGGGCCACACTGCAACCTGGGAAAACCTGAGACGACCTTGCGCGACCAGCATCAAACACAGGTACAGACTCTATATTATGAATTACATTAAAGGGGTACTCCGGTGGAAAACTTTTTTTTTTTTGTGTCAACTGGTGCCAGAAAGTTAAACAGACTTGTTAATTTTACTTCTATTAAAAAATCTTAATCCTTCCAGTACTTATTAGCTGCTGAATACTATAGAGGAAATGATTTTCTTTTTGGAACACAGAGCTCTCTGCTGACATCATGACTACAGTGCTCTCTGCTGACATCTCTGTCCATTTTTGGAACTGTCCAGAGTAGGAAAAAATCCCCATAGAAAACATATGCTGCTCTGGACAGTTCCTAAAATGGACAGAGATGTCAGCAGAGAGCACTGTGGTCATGATGTCAGCAGAGAGCTCTGTGTTCCAAAAAGAAACGAATTTCATCTGTAGCATTCAGCAGCTAATAAGTACTGGAAGGATTAAGATTTTTTAATAGAAGTAATTTACAAGTCTGTTTAACTTTCTGGTACCAGTTGAATAAAAAAAAAGTTTTCCACTGGAGTACCCCTTTAACTTTACATCCCCTGTAACATAGTCAAATAAAAAAAATCCTGGAATACCCCTTAAAGCCTCTGATCCCACAAAAATATTTACATAGATATAATAGATACAAAGTCAATTCAGGATTAGTGCAGAGCCCAATATGACTGTGTGGTGTCCCGGTACCGTATTGCATACTGTACCTTGTATGGTGGTCCCCAAAGTCAGAGTGACTACGTTGAGGTAGGGTCCCCCAGGTGGGACAGCCCCTAGTCGTCTCCTCCTTTTCTAATTCCATAATGTTTACATATATATATATATATATATATATATATATATATATATATATATATATATATTTAATAGTGTGTATATTTAATATAATGCATATTAGTACACTTACTTTTGTAGCGTCGCAAAACCTTCGGTCATGTGACTATGTTAATTCCTCTATGGTATGTTGGAGGACCTTTGGAGGTCCTAGGGTCACATGGAGCTGTAGCCAATTATCGCTCTCTTGGGTTGCTGCTCTCGTGGATGCCGGACTAGCAGGACGGATCTGCGCAACTTACAAAGACAAGCTAGGCCAGAAACCTACCGGCTTCAGCGTGAACTCAAACCGTGAGTCCTAAACTGAATCCCCGCTAAAGCTAGCATGACTGCTGGACCTCAACTAAATTCTCTAAATCCAGCGGAACAGCGCATATCAGTCTACGGACTCTAAAACGCTTAAGGTCCCAACCACTGTCAATCTCTAAGAGAATTTGCCTATATAGAGACTGTTCCGGTTATGAAGCTTGCATAAAATCTTCAGTAAAAGTTCCGACTGTTTTCAGCAAACTCTCCGGTTGTGGACATACAATTATTTCATACCTCCCTATCGCTCTTGGGAAGGGTGGCGGTAGGACAAGCATTGCAGAGGAGAACCACACCCTGGCGTCACGAAAAGAAAGGGTTAACCAGACACCCTTTAATTATTGCACAGCTACACCCTATATACCCTACACCACCAGGCTATCACAACTGCTTATCCCATTACAGGTGCAATTTAAATGGGTTTTTGGGGCCACATGAGCATAACGTGGTGGGTCGGACACTTCTAATGTGCTGTCAGATCGTATGTTTCTGGATAGGCAATGCCGGGCGCCCGCCCCACCCCACACATCCCATCCTCTCTGCATGGGCGGCCCCCTCATACTGTAATGTCACTCTCGCTATCCATTAACCCCTCATCTGCTGAGCCCCCCTGGAGGCTTGGCTAGGCCCGGCCTGGAAATAAAAAATATAATAAGGCATTTTTGAAGGAATCAATAAGGAATGTGACATTCTTTTCCAGACATGGCTCCCGGTTGTGACAGTGTAAAGCAGAGGGGAGACGTTTGTAATGTAAAAGACAGGCAGTCGCATCTAGAGGGAAATAATGTGAATAGGTACTAGAGATCACCATAGAAACCAGGCCAAGGCTTGGCGCTTCTGCTCGGCTAATCAAAATGTAACTGAGAACTGAACAGGCCCTGTCCTTAACCAGCGATGTGCCGGAACCGGATGGAAAGGCCCTGCCCTTAGCCGTGCTACAAAGAAATGCGCAAGGCCCCTCCTCAACCGTTGCTGGGCTGGGAAGAGACGCAAGTGACCTGCCCTTAACCATCGCTGGACTACAAACCATGCACAGGTAGGGTTGACACCTGGCCGGTATTTTACCGACACAGCTGGTATTTTGGCCATTAAAAATACCAGCCATGCAATGGCCGGTATTTATCTAACCAATCCTCCAACTCCCGGAATGTTGCACCATAACCTATACCAGTGTTTACCAACCAGAGAGCCTCCAGCTGTTGCAAAGCTACAACTCCCAGCATACATAGTTTTGCAACAGCTGGAGGCATTGCTGGTTGGGAAGCATTGACCTATATACTACTATATAGTCCACCATGCTGGGAGTTGTAGTTTTGCAACAGCTGGAGGCACTCCAGTTTGGGAAACATTGACCTATATACTACTATATAGTCCAACATTCTGAGAGTTGTAGTTTTGCAACAGCTGGAGGCACTACTGGTTGGGAAACATTGACCTATATACTACTATATAGTCCAATAGGCAAGAGTTGTAGTTTCGCAACAGCTGGAGGCACTCCTGGTTGGGAAACATTGACCTATATAATTCTATATAGTCCAACATGCTGGGAGTTGTAGTTTTGCAACAGTTGGAGGCACCCCTGGTTGAGAAACATTGAACTATATACTACTACATAGTCCAACATGCTGGGAGTTGTAATTTTGCAACAGCTGGAGGCACCCCTGGTTGGAAAAACTTGACCTATATACTACTATATAGTCCAACATGCTGGGAGTTGTAGTTTTGCAACAGCTGGAGGCACCCCTGGTTGGGAAACATTGACCTATATACTACTATATAGTCCAACATGCTGGGAGTTGTAGTTTTCAGTTTGGGGCAGCTGCTGAGCCACAGGCTGTATCAGGGCATGCTGGGAGTTGTAGTTAGTAACTAATTGCAACTCCCAAATTTAATTTTAAAAAAAGCGATAAAAAAGTCCCATCAAAACAAAAAATGGTTCTGTTCAAAACTACAGATCGGGGCGCAAAAAATGATCCCTCATACAGGCCCGTACAAGGATGAATAAAGTTATAGGGGTCAGACTAGGACAAACTTTCCCCCGCATATTTGTATCCTGTGATGTCACGCATACATAATTAACCCCTTAAGGACCGAGCGGTTTTCGTTTTTCCCTCATCACCTTTTAAAAATCATAACCCTTTCAATTTTGCACCTAAAAATCCATATGATTGCTTATTTTTTGCGCCACCAATTCTACTTTGTAATGACATCAGTCATTTTACCCAAAAATCTACAGTGAAACAAAAAAAAAATCACTGTGCGACAAAATTGAAGAAAAAACGCCTTTTTGTAACTTTTGGGGGCTTCCGTTTGTATGCAGTACAATTTTCGGTAAAAATGACACCTTATCTTTATTCTGTAGGTCCATACGGTTAAAAGGATACCCTACTTATATAGGTTTGATTTTGTCTTACTTCATATCATATCACCGGCCGCAGCAATGTCCCGCCTCGGCTGGTGATAGGCTGAAGCGCCGTGTGACGTACCGGGCTAAGGGAAGTAGGAAGTAGACAGCCCGGCCAACCGATCAACTGTTGCGGAGCTCCGGGGAAACGTAGGAAGGTAAGTGAAAGTTTGTTTTCTCTTTTTTTACAGCCCGGGCAGGATGGAATAGGAATAGTCCGCACCGAACATCTCCTTTAAGTCTTTGCTGAGGTCCGTGCAGTCAAGTCCTAGGTGTGTCTGGAGTCCAGAGGAGGCCTCAAGTCAACCACACAGCCACAAGTCTACAGGTCCCAGTCAGAGCCTGGTAAGCAACAAACGGGGTATAGTCAGTCTCAATCAAGTCAACCTGTCTTCAGTCAGCGTGGCCTGCATCAAATTGTCCCAGTCCACTGCAAGTCCCAGCAAGCCCTAAGGTCTCTGAAGTCACTGGTCCCCTCTGTGGGCCTGGCTAAGCTGTATAGACTATTTCACCTGTCTAAATCAGTAAAGCTACCGTTGTTTCGTAACTTGGCGTCGGAGTCATTATTGCCGTGTGCCCAGCCCAGGATCCAGCGGTATACCTTTGGGTGGTATTGAGGATAAACCACGCCCTGGCATCACAAACACTAGGGGTTAATGCCATCTGCCTCTAGAGCCATTCCATCTGTCCTCATCATGCCCCATACCACACATGCACAGCCCTTGCCCTTAACTATTACTGGACTACTAAGTCATGATCCAGTCCTCAACCATCACTGTGATGGGTAGAAATTTTCAGTCCCTTTCCTTAACATTACTAGACTGCTAAACCATACAGAAGTCTTCTTAAAAATAGTTGGACTACTAAACCATGCACAGAAGCATGGAATGTGTCAGTAGATAAGAACCGCTTGGCCTTACCCTTGACCTTTACTGGGATACTAAAGCACATACACTGGTTCTGTCCTTAACCATCGCTGTGATGGATAGAAATGTACAGGCCCTGCCCTTAAACATTACTGGACTACAAAACCATGAACACTCCCTTTCCTTACCTACTGCTAGACTACAAAACCATGAACAATGGTGTTCTTAACTATTACTTGACTGCAAAACTCTTCCTTAAAGGGGTACTCCGCTGTTAGACATCTTATCCCCTATCCTATGTCTGATCGCGGGGGGCTCACCGCTGGGGACCCCCACGATCCCCCCTGCAGCAGCCCGGTAACTCAGCACCCCGTAGCTAAGTTTTCTTCGAGGCTGATGACGGGTGGTGCAGGGGACAGGGCCCCCTCAATACAAGTCTATGGAGGGGGTGTGATGTCAAGGTGCTCCGTCACCTGCACCACCCGTCATCAGCCTCGAAGAAAACTTAGCTCCAGGCTGCTGAGGTACCGGGCTGCTGCAGGTAGATCGCAGGCCGCTGCTGTATAGAGGATAAGATGTCTAACAGCAGAGTACCCCTTTAATTTGTCGCGCATAGAAATTTGTAGGTCCTGTCCTTAACCATCACTGCACAACTAAACCATGTACAGGTCGTTTTCTTAACCAATACTGGACAACTCAACCATGTACAGGTCCTGTCCGTAACCAAAACTGGACAACAAAACCATGTGAGGTGTCCCAGCACCAAAGGCTGTCCTGTGGCTTCGGGCAGCCCAGCAGTATAGGTGTTGGGCTCACTGAAAGACTTCTTGTTCTATTACAGTGACCCCCCGACCTACGATGTCCCCGACATACGATAATTTCAACATACGATGTTTTTGTATGTCGGGGCCATCACATAAACGGCTATCTGGCAGCGCAGACTGCTTCAGCTGCCACCGGATAGCCGTTTAAGGTGCCCCGTGTGCTCCGGTGATGGTCACTCACCTGTTCCCGGCGCTCCGGACCGTTCTCTTCAGGATCCCCTGCATCGCCGTCGCTCTCCTTTGTCGTCATCACGTCGCCGCGCACGCCGTCCCATCATCCAATAGGAGCCGCGTGAGTAGCAACGTGATGACGGCGATGAAGAGCGATGATCCCAGGCAGCAGAGACGGTCCGGAGCAGCGGGGACAGGTGAGTATAACTTCCTATACTTTACATTACACGGATCCCTCAAAATACAATGGTTTCAACTAACAATGGTTCATTTGGAACAGATTACCATCGTATGTTGAGGGACCACTGTATGTTTTCACTTTATTAAGAAGTAATATATATTTTCTAAGTATTTTGTTGGTTACCCTCCTGTATGTTATTGATATGTTACTGTACCCTTAAGAGAGGAACTGTGTAAACCCCATGTGATCCTGCCTGCCAATGGGAACGCCTAAATTCTAGTTCATATAGTGTAGTGGGGGAGGAGTTGCCCCAGTCTAGTGTAGTCTGAGCATCGATGTGGTAAAGGTGTAAGGTGTGTTGTGTGCTCTGAGGGAAGGTCCAGATCAAATTTACTTTATCCGGTCATTCTGCAAGGATCACCTGCACGGTGGAAGTTCATTCCCGGGCGGAGGAGGCTACAAGACCTTGACAGAACCCTCGCTACCAGGATCAATCTTCAATCCTCTCAAGTCAGTATCAATCCATTTGGTGAAAGCACAAATCCCAGCAAGGCAACAGGGCTCCCAAGGGGTTACGCTGCATCATCTCACTCTGCACCAGACTGTCTGTGTAATACCATCTGCACCCTGCTCAGTAAGGACAGTTATCTGTAACCTGACATCGGTGTGTTCCTTTATGGCCCAGGAGAAACTGTCTCCTACCTCGGACCCTGTATAGGATAACGGTGTCCTGGCGTCACAAAGTAATAAGGTTTTTCTCCTGACACTCCCATGGCTACCACACATGCACAGGTCCTTTCCTTTACCATCACTGGACCAAAAACCATACACAAGTTCTGTCCTTAATTTGTGGGGCATACAAGTTTGTCTTGTTCTTAACCATCACTGCGCTACAAAACTGTGTACCGTTCCCGTCTTTATCCATTGCAGGACTATTATACCAGGTCCTGCCCTTAGCCATCACTGTGCTGAAATGATATGTACCAGCCCTGCCATTAAGTATCACTAGACTGTAAGAGAATCACCAGGTCATATCACCGTGAGGTGTACGGCACTGCCCTCGGCCATTACTATGTGACAGAGAGATGCTATGATCATACCCCATGTTGTGCTGCTGAAGAGATGCATAAGAACAGCCTTAACCATTGTCGTTCTAGAATGACAGGTCTAGTCGATGTTCTTCTTAACCACTGATATTCTGGATACAAGACATGTGTGGCCCCTGGCATAAATTGTAGGGGGCCAAATATTAAACAACAAACCACAAGACTGTTCCGTGGAGCCCTGGCCTTCAGCCCACCATCGGTCATCTACACCCCTTACATATGAGATAGCCCATACACTCTTTACGGGCCACGTGAAGGGGCAATGTTATATGTTATAAGAGGATGGACAGTGTGTAGAGGAGGTTGCATCGATACCTGATTTAAAGGAGTACTCCGCTGCTCAGCATTTGGAACAAACTGTTCCGAACGCTGGAGCTGGTGCCGGGAGCTCACGACGTCATAGTCCCTCAGCAGAGAGCACTGTGGTCAGGCAGAATGGAAATTCAAAAAGAAAATAACTTCCTGTGGATCATAACAGCAGCTGATAAGTACTGGAAGGATTAAGAGTTTTTAATAGAAGTAATTTATAACTTTCTGGCAAAAAAGTTTTCCAGTGGAGTACCCCTTTAAAGGGGTTATCCAGGAATCGAAAAACAGAGATCATTTCTTTCAAAGTCCGCTCCCTGTCTGTCTCCAGGTTTGGTGTGGTTCTGCATCTCAGTTCCATTGAAGTGAATGGAGTCAAGTTGTAATACCACACCCAAAGTGGAGACAGACAGGGAGCGGCCTTTGAAAGAAATTAGGTCTGTTTTTCGATTCCTGGATAACTCATTCAGTAGGGTTGTCCAGACCTTTTCTCCAGTTCGATCAGGCATGCGGAGACACCACTGCATACCCATATAACCCTACCATGTATCGGGCCACATGTTCTGGTCTTACAATAGGACACATGGACACAGGGGAGTAACATCTAGGGGGCCACAGTATTAGACCACTGTTGTAAGGTAACGCCTTCCTACAACCTTTACATTATGAGCTTATTTGGCTTATAGACAACAATAACACCGCTGCCTTAGCCGTGTACTCCTCACATAAAGGTCTTTGGCCTAATATCAAGATTCTGAGCCAGTGGCGACATATTTCCGAATTCAAAGTGATCCCCCTTTTCATTTCCGCCAGCTATTCTTTCCTCCCAAAGCCGTAGACACGCCAGCGACAATTATAGAATGACATTTTCTGTTCTTCCAGATAAAAATTGATGCGGGAACAGCAGAAGGAGACGGAGAGAGAGAAAACAGAGGAAATGAGAAGAGAAGGCTGCAGAGACGACAGAGGCCGCGTGGAAATTAACATTTTCACTGGATAGGCTAATATGATGACAACTTCACCCTTTCACTGCTGGTGTGGAATAATTCGGTGTATTGAATGACCTGAAGAAGTTGGGTAGAATACAGTGTGGTGGCCCAGTACAGGAGTTGTACCCTTGCTGTCCTGTCAGGCAGCCCCCCTGCAGTGTCCCCTGGGCCCCTTCACCTGTTCCCTCTGTACAATTGGTTTTATGCTGTGTATTGTATATAAGAGTATTGTACCTTTAAGAATATTGTCATGTGGTTAACCTGTTGTCATGTGAGGGTAACCCAGTGTGGTGTCAGTGACCATGTGACCTATGGGTGACCTATGGGACCCCACCAGAGTCTCCCCTATATAAGCCCTGGGAGGCTTCTCTTCTCTTTGAGCTCAGCTCCGAGCTTTTGCTGACGTTCAGCCAAGTCAAGTCTGTCTGGAGTCCATAGGAGACCTCAAGTCCGCCCAGCAGCCACAAGTATTCAAGTTAGCTACAATTGGGGTATAGTCAGTCCCATTCAAGTCAGTCAAGTCAAAGTCATCTGTCATCAATCAGCGTGGCCTGCAGCAATATTGTCTCAATCCACTACAAGTCCCAGAAAGCCCTAAGGTCTCTGAAGTCACTGGTCACCTCCGTGGGCCTGGCTAAGCTGTATAGACTGTTCCATCTGTCACTCAGTAAAGCTACCGTTGTTTCGTAACTTGGTGTCAGAGTTTTTATTGCCCCAGTGCCTAGCCCAGGATCGAGTGAAATACCTTCAGGTGGTATTGAGGATAAACCACGCCCTGGCGTCACGAATACAAGGGGTTAATGCCATCTGCCCCTAGGGTAATTCCATCTGCCCTGCATCACACCCTCTACCACAACAGGCATAATTTATGGGGCACTTTTTGTTAGACGCTGTTTATGGGGGCACTTTTTTTAGGCATTGTTTCTGGGGCACTCTGTTAATGGAAACTCTCTCTGATAAGTACTGTTTATGGTGGTGATCTGCAACAAACTCTGTTTATGGGGGCATTATCTAGTAGGGAAGGGGCCCTCTCTGACACGTATAGTTTATGGCGATACAGGGGACCTCCCTGGTAGACACTGTTTATGGTGACACTCAGTTGGGTGCCATAAATGTGGTCACTCTCTAACAGGCATTGTTTATGGGGCACTCTCTCTTAGAAACAGCGGGTCGAAACGTCGCCTGTATGTACTTGCTAAAATGTTGCCTGTATATTCTTGGTAAAACGTTGCCTGTATATTCTTGGTAAAACGTTGCCTGTATATTCTTGGTAAAACGTTGCCTGTATATTCTTGGTAAAACGTTGCCTGTATATTCTTCGTGAAACGTTGCCTACATGTTCTTGGTGAAACGTTGCCTGTATGTTCCTGGTGAAACGTTGCTTCTAGGTTCCTGGTGAAACGTTGCCTGAATGTTCCTACTGTCTACTTACTATTTACTTGTTGGTCTCCCTGACTTGCATCCCAACGACTATTTAGATGCCCACTACAGTGCCGTTGGATCAACTTGTTTTTGAAGACGTCATAGAGTGACGTCAAAAGTTTCGAACAGTCTGGGTGCTGAGACCATCACTGATCACTAGAATGTCTCTATAAAAACCTTCTCCCATAGATTTTAATAGGGGATGGTGGACCGCATGGAAAAAGAAGTGACGCCACATCTTTCCCTGTGGTCCCACTACGAGGCGCCAATTGAAATGAATGGAAGTTTCAGGACAGGACTTCACCCCTTGCACTGACTGTGGTTCAGTGACAGCCATGGCTTAGGGTTGAGGTTTTTGCCTATGTTCACATGCCTTAAAAGGGGTACTCCCCTGCTCAGCGTTTGCAACAAACTGTTTGTGAACGCTGGAGCCGGCGCCGGGAGCTCGTGACCTCATAGCCCCGCCCCCTCAATGCAAGTCTATGGGAGGGGGCGTGACAGCCGTCACGCCCCCTCCCATAGACTTGCATTGAGGGGGTGAGGCGTGATGCCATGAGAGGGTGCGGCTATGACGTCACGAGCTCCCGGCTCCAGCGTTCAGAACAGTTTATTCCAAACGCTGAGCAGCGGAGTACCCCTTTAAGCCAGTGTTTCCCAATCAGAGTGTCTCCAGCTGTTGCAAAACTACAACTCCCAACATGTCTGGACAGCCGATACTGTCCAATACTGTTGGAATTTACCACTTTTTTTGCACCCATCGGCCACCCTCCTGCAGCTTCTTGCTGTAGGTATTTTCCAAGGCTGCAGCTTCTTGCTGTAGGTACTTTCCAAGGCTGCAGCTTCTTGCTGTAGGTATTTTCCAAGGCTGCAGCTTCTTGCTGTGGGTATTTTCCAAGGCTGCAGCTTCTTGCTGTAGGTGTCTTCTTGCATAGCACAATATAACATATCAGTGTTTCCCAACCAGGGGGCCTCTAGCTGTTGCAAAACTACAACTCCCAGCATGCTGGGAAGTTGTAGTTTTGCAACAGCTGGAGGCACCCTGGTTGGAAACACACTGCCTCAAGTAGTTGCACAGAAGAAGACAAGGATTATGATTCAACCACTAAAAAGAAGCCTGTCCTGCGATACGCGCAGCCATAACAATATCGACTCGAGAGCCGTTCCTTTCTATCACGACCAGCTCGCTGACTCGCAGTTACAAGAAATCTTCTTGTCTGTTACGGAGAACCACACCCCGCCGTTCGGTGCCTGCCATCTCTCTCGTCAGCGGCAGCGCATGACGGATAAGCGAGCAATAAATAGATCAGGCCACATAATCACGGTTTTCTTTTTTTCCTCTTTTTTAACATTCCTATTTTTCACTCCCTGACGTCTGTGCCAAGTGAAGGATGTTCTCTTATTTTGTTTTACAGAAGAGAAATTGAAAAGTAATGAGTCATTGCTCTGGATCCCTAGTAAAAAACGAGTCTGCGCGGGTGTGCGCACGTTTGTATGTGTCTTTTATTTTAACCCAAAACAAAAAAAACAAGAAAAACAACTAATCAGCGGTAATTTTCTTCAGAAGGAAACGATGGCAGGAAGCTTGTTAAAAGGCCAGGCGCTTAATTCATGCGTCTGTCTCGGGGGTGACAGAACATGTCAGGCGCAGGGTCCTGGCTGTATGAGGGAGAACGCGCCGGCGCGTTTTTCACTAATGAAAGGTTACCATTAGAGACATGATGATACAGGGATATAACAATGCCGGGAGAAGGACATGCTACAAAGGAAAAACATGTGGTGTCATGGACAGCTCTCGGAAAGAGAGGTGACTCTGCATTGACTGTTCCTACCCAGGGCTAAAGTCCTGCAGGGACGCACGGCAACTAAGTTCCTGCACTCTTTTCACAGCAGGAACACCGTTCCCATTATCAGAAGTCCTGCAGGACCAGTCCTTGAGTGGAAATCTTGGGTGACTTCCCACAATTACCCCGGGTAATGCCCCATTGTGAGACAAAATCCGATCTCCAGAGAGATGGCATTGTTAGCAAACAAGAAGGTGGGGAACTGATCCGTGGGCTACTGTATTGGGCGCCTACACTTCTATATTGGGCGCTTCCATTGCTTTTCCACCATTTATAGGAGACACTACTCTTCTTCAAATAGGACTATATATCCAGCTCCGATATCGACAAATGAAAAAGAAAATGGAATCCTCATCAAAAAGGGATATTCCAGGATAGTTTTTTTTTTTTTTTTTTACTGTGCTACAGGGGCTGTAAAGTTAGTGTAGTTCATTATATAGTGTCTGTACCGGTGTTTGATGGTGGTCTCACAATTCTTTTGTGATTTTCGCCCAAATATTTATTTTTAACAGTATATAAAATTACTCAGGTCTCGGGTTTTCCCAGGTCGCAGTGCGTCGAGACCTAACATCACTAGATAGGTGATGACAGGGAGCCTGTCTGCTTCAATGGGTGGAGCGACCGCTGAGTGGGAGAGAGATCATTTTGCTGGTTAGAAAACACTGATCTTTTGAAGGGAATGAAGCTCATTTGTGTTTCAATGGGTGAAGTGGCTGATGTGTGGGAGGAAGGAAAGTGACCTCATACTTCCATAACTATGGAACTATGGGATATGTAGTTTGAGAACCAAATCCAACAGGAAATACCCAGTTCACAAAAAGATAACCACAGTGTTATGGTAATCTCACAACATAGCCATTTAGCCCCAAGACAAGCACAGATCCTTCCTAAGCATGTCCATTACTGCCTGGCTTATGACCAATTGGTCAATACCCCCCCCCCCTCCATTAAAGGGATATTCCGGGCTAATACATCTTATCCGCTATCCAAAGGATAGGGGATAAGATGGAAGATCGATTGGGTTCAACCGCTGGGACCCCGCAATCTCGGTGCAGCCCCCAGCAGTCTGTGCCTAGAACTACCTCCGAGACTGAGACATGACGTCACACCACGCCCCCTCCATTCATGTCTATGGGAGGGGGCGTTTCACGCCCCCTCCCATAGACATGAATGGAGGGGGCGTGTCTTGAGGTCACGACAGGGGGCCTTAGATCTTACCTCTTACCCCCTATTCTTTGGACAGGGGATAAGATGTATAAGGCCGGAATATCTCTTTAATCTGCAGACAATACAGTTCCCTGGAGAAAGGAGTTCCGCACAGTTACCAATATGGACCAACCATGTCAAGGGCCTCATAGCAGCCAATATGGTTTGTATGGCCTTGGGTGGAAAAGAAAAGTACCAAATGGAGATTAGATCTGTTCAATTCGTTTCATCACGAATGCATATTCGTACGAATTTTACCAAATTTGCATGTTCGGACCGATCCAAATATACGAAATAACTTTTTCGAATATTTCCGAAAAAATCTATAATCCGAACAATGCACTGCCGAAAGCTGAAAACAAACTAACGAATGAATTCGTTAAATGTGTATCGGCAGTAATGAATTCATTTGATTTATTTCATTCGTCCTTTTTTTTTTTTTACAAAAGGATCATTAAAAGTTTGTTCAAAAGGTCAGGCCTGGCCTATCTGCTAAATCTCTTTGGCCGTTTCCGTTATTAGTTAAAATAACGAATCTATCCGAATAACAAATTCGGACGGATAAGTCATAAAACTTGAATGACGAATAGATCCTTGTGTCTGAAGACAGAATGAAACAAATTATTCCATCCCAAATATTGAGCAGAACCGAATTTTTTTTAGCCGAAAATGAAGGTAACGTAACGAAACATCATTTTTTGGTTCTGCACAAGTCTAATGGAGATCAACACTGGTCAACAAGTCCATTGCACAAATCCATAACATATTGGTGCGGATGATGTCATCAGATTCCCTAATTCACACTGACCTAATATCTAAAACCATTTTCTTTAAAGGGGTTATCCAGGAAAAACTTTTTTTTATATATATATATATATATATATATATATATATATATATATATATCTCAACTGGGTCCAGAAAGTTAAACAGATTTGTAAATTACTTCTATTAAAAAATCTTAATCCTTTCAGTACTTATGAGCTGCTGTAGTTGAGTTGTTCTTTCCTGTCTAAGTGCTCTCTGATGACACCTGTCTCGGGAACCGCCCAGTTTAGAAGCAAATCCCCATAGCAAACCTCTTCTACTCTGTGCAGTTCCCGAGACAAACAAAGATGTCAGCAGAGAGCACTGTTGCCAGTCAGAAAAGAACAACTCAACTTCAGCAGCTGATAATTATGGGAAGGATTAGAGATTTTTTAATAGAAGTAATTTACAAATCTGTTTAACTTTCTGGAGCCAGTTAATCTAAAAAAAAAAATATATATATATATATATATATATACCCCTTTAACTCTTCACACACCCTCGGTGGTGGGTCAGATAATGGAAGGCCATATACATCCTCCCAGGCCGCAATAAGGACAATGGGGTTTGGCCGATAGATTACCGCACACTAATTACAATCTGATTCCCAAGGGGTTCTGCAGCAGCTGCCATTGTGTGGTGTTTTGCTAATGGATAAGAAAAAAAAAACTAGTTTCACTTACTGCGGCTGCGAGCGGTCTCCCATCGCCCGCCATATTATTGTAATGTGTTATCGCATTCAGGAATGAGATGCAGAAGCGCTCGCCGGCGGATAAGGGGTGAGGATGTTCCTATTAGCCTTGGAACGCTGCTACAAATCAGTCCCAATCCCCTGCTCCTCCTGATGTATGCGGATCACTGGAGAATAGACCGTCTCCATTACCACAAAGGGAAACAAGGCGCCCTGCTTAGCGCTGATTAACTGCAATTACCAGGTCCGCACGTGCTCAGAAGGCGCTCACCTGTACGCAGGATTCTCCTTCTACTGATGCCCATACTGCCAGGGGGGCGCTGAGCCGGGTCAGTAAATTTACTGACAGGTAAAAAAAAAAAGAAGTCACATAGTAATCATGATAAAAGGGCAGATTAATGAAATCCACACTGGCTGTAAAAATAAATAACTATATAACTAAATAAAAAAATAAATAAACAAATGTATAAATAAATAACTCAATAAATAAATGTATACATAAATAAATGTATAAATAAATAAATGTATAAATAAATAAATAACTCAATAAATAAATAAAAGGATTTGTCTAATCTGATTTTACCAAATTTCACCCTATAAGAGTACGTTCACACACGCAGATTTTTTAGCGGGTTTTCCGCTGCGTATTTGAAAGTGGGCGGGCTCTTCTCGGCTGTCCACACAGATTTGCCACAGTCCCTACTGACTTCAATGGGGCTTGCGGTTGACTTTCCGCAGTGTACATTCCGCCGTGGAAAATCTGCTGCAGACAGCCGAGAAGATCCCGCCCACTTTCAAATAGGCATCTGGGAATAAGGAGCATAATAAACTTTAAAGGGGTACTCCGGTGGAAAACTCTTTTTTTTTTTTTTGGTGCCAGAAAGTTAAACAGATTTGTAAATTACTTCTATTAAAAAATCTTAATCCTCCCAGTACTTATTAGCTGCTGAATACTACAGAGGAAATTTTTTTCTTTTTGGAACACAGAGCTCTCTGCTGACATCATGACCACAGTGCTCTCTGCTGACATCTCTGTCCATTTTAAGAACTGTCCAGAGTAGGAGAAAATCCCCATAGCAAACATATGCTGCTCTGGACAGTTCCTAAAATGGACAGAGATGTCAGCAAAGAGCACTGTGCTCGTGATGTCAGCAGAGAGCGCTGTGTTCCAAAAAGAAAAGAATTTCCTCTGCAGTATTCATCAGCTAATAAGTACTGGAAGGATTAAGATTTTTTATTAGAAGTAATTTACAAATCTGTTTAACTTTCTGGCACCAGTTGATTTAAAAAAAAAAAAAAAAAGCTTTCCAACAGAGTACCCTTTTAACAGACAGGACTTCTCTCCCGCTCCCCTGGATAGGCACAGCTTGAGAACGCTCTGCCAGTAAAGCGGTTTTCGGAAGTGAACGCGTTCTTCATTTTCCTATTTCTAATCATGCAGAGTGGTGTGTGACTGAGATGAGAAGGGACAGACGCAAAGAGGCAGACTGGGTTCTATATCCTGGGAAATGTGTCTCCTAACCGGCCCATTATGCACTAATCCTACAAGAGTCCCGAGCTGTGTCCTGATCGCAACACACTGTTCTGCCACACAGCATTACCTTCTGCTAGTGCCTGTGGATACAGCCTGCCGCAACCACTGGAGTCAGGAGAGGTGAGCCCGGGCTCGATGATGTGTGACTGGATGGCGGAGCGAAGGGGGGATTCAGCGGGCCGCCATAGGGCAGATATGGATAATAAGTGCACCGCATCAATGGGCCTAGATATGGCAGGAATATGGTCTGATCTTCATCTCTTTCCAGGCCTAGAGCTCTATCAGTTCACATCACCACAATGTACGCTATGTCTTGGTGCGTCGATATATCTGGATATTATGGACCCTCTATAGGTTCTTATGATGAAATGAATTAGTCCAGACTATAAGCCTTTCACTATGGGACTAGCAATGGTCTTCTCCATCCATGAGGTCTATCACAAAGCCATGATGGCCACCTAGAAGTGATCTTGTAGTCAGGGACACATAGACTTAAGGATAGGGGATAGGATATCCTTAGGATAAGTTTTTCAGGACTGGACTACTTAAAGGAGTAGTCCAGTCCTGAAAAACTTATCCTAAGGATATCCTATCCCCTATCCTAAGGTTTCAGATCGCAAGGGGGGTCCAACCGTTGCCCCCCCCCGCGATCTCCGGTGCGGGGTCTTGGCTCGCTGGCCAGATAGCGCGTGTTGACCACTCTATCCAAAGGATAGGGTGTAAGATGTCTGATCATGGGGTCCTGCCGCTGGGGACCCCCGCGATCTCGGCTGCAGCACCCCAGACATCCGGTGCACACCCCCTCCCATAGACTTGCATTGAAGGGGCATGGCCGTGATGTCACGAGCGGGGTGCGGCCATGATGTCATGAGCCTCCAGCACTGCACCTGACGCTCTAAATGAACAGGTGGGACCCCCGCAATCAGACATCTTATGGATAGGGGATAAGATGTCTAGCGGCGGAGTACCCCTTTAAGATGTTGCAAAACTATAACTCCGGGCACGCTCGGAGTTATAGTTTTGCAACATCTAGAGGTCTACAGCTTTGAGACCACTGGTCTAGGGTACTACAATGTCACTTCTAAGTGGTCAACATGGCTTTGTAACAGACCACATGGAAGGAGAAGACCTCCGCCATGTGTGACTGGATGGCGGAGCAAGGGAGGGATTCAGCGGACCGCCATAGGGCAGATATGGATAATAAGTGCACCGCATCAATGGGCCTAGATATCAGTTCACATCACCACAATGTACTTGGTGCGTCAATATATCTGGATATTATGGACTCTCTATAGGTTCTTATGATGAAATGAATTAGTCCAGACTATAAGCCTTTCACTATGGGACTAGCAATGGTCTTCTCCATCCATGAGGTCTATCACAAAGCCATGATGGCCACCTAGAAGTGATCTTGTAGTCAGGGACGCGCACTCATAGACTTAGAGGAGTAGTCCAGTCCAGAAAAACTTATCCCCTATCCTAAGGATAGGGAATAAGTTTCAGATCACAAGGGGGGGTCTGACCGCTGGGGCCCCCCCGCGATCTCCTGCACGGGGCCCTGGCTCGCTGGCCAGATAGCACGTGTTGACCACTCTATCCAAAGGATAGGGAATAAGATGTCTGATCGTGGGGTCCTGCCGCTGGGGACCCCCACGATCTCGGCTGCAGCACCCCAGGCATCCGGTGCACGGTGTGAACTTTGCTCTGTGCCGGATGACTGGCGATGCGGAGGCTCATGACATCATGGTCACGCCCCGCTCGTGACTTCACGGCCGTGCCCCCTCAATGCAAGTCACGGCCGTCACGCCCCCTTCCAATAGACTTGCATTGAGGGGGTGTGGTTGTGATGTCCCGAGCCTCCAGCGCTACACCTGATGCTCTAAATGAACAGGTGGGACCCCCGCGATCAGACATCTTATGGATAGGGGATAAGATGTCTAGCGGCGGAGTACCTCTTTAAGATGTTGCAAAACTATAACTCCGAGCATGCCCGGACAGCCAACTGCTGTCCGGGCATGATCGGAGTTATAGTTTTGCAACATCTAGAGGTCTACAGCTTTGAGACCAATGGTCTAGGGTACTACAATGTCACTTCTAAGTGGTCAACATGGCTTTTATAACAGACCACATGGAAGGAGAAGACCTTTGCTAATGCCATGAATCGGAGGACTCCATTGTGACTTTGTGGTGCCCCTCTCTCCTTGTCAGGACACGCAGCGGCAGACACGATGTATTGGATGGCGCGTATCGTATATAACTAGAATTGAGTGTTTCCAGCCTCTCAATATTCTGTTTGGTAAAACGCTTTGCAGAATGAAGAAACAGTTAATAGGTGTCCCGATCAATGGAGCAGAAAGAGACGGTAATATATGGAGCCTGCATCCTGCCGCGTATAGAGGCCGACGGGGAATGGCGGAGTATTATGATACAAACTTTTAAATCAGGGCAGAAATGATGAAGAGACTGGGGCTCTGGCATCCACTTTAATGTGCTATAAATTATCTCTCCGGATCTAATGGACATTCTGCAGAGCATCGCAGAGGGAGTGGGAAGAGCGATCCTACAGCCCTGCAAACAGATGAAACGCCATAGACCAGGCTGCTTCCCCCATGTCACGCTCTTTGTCTGTTATCTGAAATTAGCATATATCAAGAAGCGTGCGTTACCCGGCTCTGTAATATACACCAAATGCTGGCGTATTTACACTTAAAGGGGCACCATATCTCAAGTCGGCAGCCTATATACCACAGCGCAGCTAGAGTGGCTAATATCAGACACAACAAGGAGCGGGGAATGATTCTTAAAGGGGTACTCCACTGGAAAACATTTTTTTTTTTAAATCAACGAGTGCCAGAAAGTTAAACAGATTTGTAAATTACTTCTATTAAAAAATCTTAAAGAGGTACTCCACCATAAAGTGATTTTAGTACCTACCTGGCAGACAGTAATGGACATGCTTAGGAAGGATCTGCGCTTGTCTTGGGGCTAAATGGCTATGTTGTGAGATTACCATAACACTGTGGCTATCTTTTTGTGAACTGGTATTTTCTGTTTGAGTTTTCTTCTTTGCCTACAAATCCCACAATTCCATTTTCCTCCCTCCGACACATCAGCCACCCTACCCATTGAAACATAAATGAACTGCATCCATTAAAAAGACCTGTGCTTTTCAATCAGGGTGCCTACAGCTGTTGCATTAGTTGCAGATTGATCTCTCTCCCACCAAGCGATCCCTCCACCCATTGAAGCAGACAGGCTCCCTGTCATCAGCTGACTAGTGATGTTAGGTCTCGGCCGCATTGCAACCTGGGAAAAATCTGAGACAACAGTCATTTTGTATGCTGTTAAAAATAAATATTGGGGTGAAAATCACATAAGAATTGTGAGAAACTGTCACACACAGGTACAGACACTATATTATGACGTACACTGACTTTACAGCCCCTGTAGCATAGTAAAATTTAAAAAAAATCCTGGAATACCCCTTTAATCCTTCCAGTACTTATCAGCTGCTGCATGATCCACAGGAAGTTCTTTTCTTTTTGAATTTCCTTTCTGTCTGACCACAGTGCTCTCTACTGACACCTCTGTCCATGTCAGGAACTGTCCAGAGCAGGAGAGGTTTGCTATGGGGATTTCCTCCTACTCTGGACAGTTCTTTAAATGGACACAGGTTTCAGCAGAGAGCACTGTGGTCAGACAGAAAGGAAATTCAAAAAGAAAAGAACTTTCTGTGGATCATACAGCAGCTGATAAGTACTAGAAGAATTAAGATTTTTAAATAGAAGTAATTCATAAATCTGTTTATCTTTCTGGCACCGATTTTCCTGTGGAGTACCCCTTTAAGGGTCTCTGAAGAAAAGATATGTGACATTACGGAATGAATTGGGGGGGCATACACCTGCAACTTGACGAAGGGAGATATACCTACCGAAACGCGTCAGGGACACTGCATACAAATTATGTTATTTTATTTTGTTTCAATAAATTTAATGATACGTTTTATCCTGAAGTCTTTCGAGGGTATCTTCTAAGCAGCGCCATTTTGGGGAACACCTGCACCCAGTGATGTATTTCAATTTTCTGCTGCCCCCTTTTCTCTACCCTCTTTGGTTGGCACTGGCAGCCAGAGAGGGAGATGTGACATGTCAGCTGACCTGACATTAGGGGCATCTTCTAGCAGATGTGCCTGTGCATGGCACATCTTCTACCCTCCACCACTACCAGCATCCACTGGTCTTAAAGTGAAAGAGGCGCACCTAATCTTAAATTGGTAATGGCAGTCCTAGAGTGAACAAAGAGAGTGGGGTGAAAAGAGTGGCCTCAGCCTTCTAATAAAGTGCTGTGCGGCCTTAGGCATGGGCCTTGTTGGCCTAGTGGAAGATACGCCACATGAAACATATATATATATATATATATATATATATATAACCCTATAACTCCTCCTCTGCTCTGTGTGTAGTTTTGTGTGTATTTGTGTTTGTTGTGGGTACATTCTGTCACTTCACATAAGGAGTGATAACATTTACAGGTGCGATTCCACTAAACAATGTCTGTTGTGTCTGGGAGGATCCATTCTCTGCTATGTGCCGCCCCGGAGAAGTCTAGAGTTCCTAAAACAGACATACGCAGCAGATGGGGAGCCTGGATGTGTGGGCACTAAGTTCTAAACAAGTTTTCACTTTGGACATGACTTCCGACGCATTTCTTTTTTTAATCTTCATACTTTTTTTTCTTTAAGCTATTTAATGGCTGAGAATTACACATTGCAACGAGATATCCCTCCTGTTACTATAGCGGCAGAACACTGAGGGGAGATGAGGGGACACTAATGACTGTGACACACAGGGAGCGATGAGGGGATACTAATGACTGTGGCACACCGGGAGATGAGGGGATACTAATGATTGTGGCACACCGAGAGATGAGGGAATACTAATAACTGTGGCACACCTGGAGATGAGGGGATACTAATGACTGTGGCACACTGGGAGATGAGGGGACACTAATGAAAGTGGCACACCTGGAGATGAGGGGATACTAATGACTGTGGCACACTGGGAGATGAGGGGACACTAATGAAAGTGGCACACCTGGAGATGAGGGGATACTAATGACTGTGGCACACCTGGAGATGAGGGGATACTAATGACTGTGGCACACCGGGAGATGAGGGGATACTAATGACTGTGGCACACCGGGAGATGAGGTAATACTAATGACTGTGGCACACCTGGAGATGAGGGGATACTAATGACTGTGGCACACTGGGAGATGAGGGGACACTAATGAAAGTGGCACACCTGGAGATGAGGGGATACTAATGACTGTGGCACACCGGGAGATGAGGGGATACTAATGACTGTGGCACACCGGGAGATGAGGGGATACTAATCACTGTGACACACCGGGAGATGAGGGGATACTAATGACTGTGACACACCGGGAGATGAGGGGACACTTATGACTGTCACACCAGGGGAGATGGAGGGCCACTAATGACTGTGACACACCGGGAGATGAGGGGATACTAATGACTGTCACACCAGGGGAGATGGAGGGCCACTAATGATTGTGACACACCGGGAGATGAAGGGATACTAATGACTGTGACACACCGGGAGATGAGGGGACACTAATGACTGTTACCAACAGGGAGCGATGAGGGGACACTAATAACTGTGACATCCATGGAGATGAGGGTACTTTAATAACTGTGACACAAAGAGAGGAGGAGACACTAATGACTTTAACAAAGGGAGAAATGAGGGGACACTAATACCTGTGACACTCTGGGAGATGAGGGGACATTACTGACCGTGACACACCAGGAGATGTCGGGGCATGCTAGGAGTTGCAGTTTTGCAATATATGTAGGTCTAAAGTTTAAAGACCATTGCTCTTCATGTTCCTTTAAAGGGGTACTCCGGTGGAAAACTTTTTTTTTTTTTTTTAAATCAACTGGTGCCAGAAAGTTAAACAGATTTGTAAATTACTTCTATTAAAAATTCTTAATCCTTCCAGTACTTATTAGCGGCTGTATGCTACAGAGGAAATTCTTTTCTTTTAGGATTTCTTTTCGGTCACGACCACAGTGCTCTCTGTTGACATCTCTGTCCATTTTAGGAACTGTCCAGAGCAGCATATGTTTGCTATGGGGATTTTCTCCTACTCTGGACAGTTCCTGACACGGACAGAGGAGAGGTGTCAGCAGAGATCACTGTGGTCGTGACAGAAAAGAAATCCCAAAAGAAAAGAATTTCCTCTGTAGTATACAGCCACTAATAAGTACTGGAAGGATTAAGATTTTTTTTTTATAAAAGTAATTTACAAATCTGTTTAACTTATTGGCACCAGTTGATTAAAAAAATAAAAATAAATAAAAGTTTTCCACCGGAGTACCCCTTTAACTCGCGACCTACAATAAACTACATTTGACATATGCACCGGGAAAGCTCTTGGCACACACAGTGACTTTGTCCATATGCCCTCATTCACCCGGGGTATGCCAAAAGGACACCCGCTGTATAGAATAGAGCTGTAGACTACAGTACTATGGTATTCTATGCAGAGAAATCTGATAAAACATGTATATAGAAAATGAATTAGTGCACAAAACACCAATATTGAAAATTCAAAATTAAGCAACTTTATTAGAAAAACACATAAAATCACAAAGGGAATTAAATAGAAAAAAGCAGGAAGAAAGGCGGGTGGGTAAAAGAACTGGAGATATTGATAAAATGCAGCACAGATCAGCAGTATGATCGTTTCGCTGTAAAGATGCTTCCTCAGGGGGCATTGCACGCCCCCTGAGGAAGCATCTTTACAGCGAAACGATCGTTGGGGTCTGGTGGGTAAGGTCTGGCATCCTTCCTAAGCATGTCCAATACTGTCTGCCAGGTACGTACTAAAATCACCTTATGGTGGAGAACCCCTTTAACCAACTTTATTAGAAAAATACAAAAAATCACAAAGGGAAAGGTAAAGGAACTGGAGATATTGATTAAATGCAGCACAGTTCAGCAGTATGATCATTTCGCTGTAAAGATGCTTCCTCAGGGGGCGTTGCACGCCCCCTGAGGAAGCATCTTTACAGCGAAACGATCGTTGGGGTCTGGTGGGTAAGGTCTGGCATCCTTCCTAAGCATGTCCATTACTGTCTGCCAGGTACGTACTAAAATCACCTTATGGTGGAGAACCCCTTTAACCAACTTTATTAGAAAAATACAAAAAAATTCACAAAGGGAAAGGTAAAGGAACTGGAGATATTGATTAAATGCAGCATAGATCAGCAGCACCTGGACTATAAAGGCATGTACCGTGATGTAATGTAAGTCCTATGTGCCAATACACAATATGTAACAGGCAAGAAACAAACAATATAAGGGTACGTTCACACGGGCTGATTACCTACGGAATTTCCTCAGTGAATTTGTTGCGGAAAATCTGCAGCAGATTTTGCCACCATTGGTTTCAATGTGTCAGCAGAAAATCCGTTATATATAGGCAGATTTGCTTTTTTTTTTCTTTTTTTCAGACCAATTAAAGTCAATGGTAGCAAAATCCGCTGCAGATTTTCCGAGGCAAATACGCTGCGGAAATTCCGCAGGTAATCAGCCTGTGTGAACGTACCCTTATATTGTTTGTTTCTTGCCTGTTGCATATTGTGTATTGGCACACAGGACTTACATTACATCACGGTACATGCCTTTATAGTCCAGGTGCTGCTGATCTATGCTGCATTTAATCAATATCTCCAGTTCCTTCCCCTTTGTGATTTTTTTTATTTTTCTAATAAAGTTGGTTAAAGGGGTTCTCCAGCATAAGGTGATTTTAGTACGTACCTGGCAGGCAGTAATGGACATGTTCAGGACGGATCTGCGCTTGTCTTGGGGCTAAATGGCTATGTTGTGAGATTACCATAACACTGTGGATAGCTTTTCGTGAACTGGTATTTCCTGTTTGAGTTTTTCTTTTTTTGACTACAAATCCCACAATTCTATTTTCCTCCCTCCCATACATCAGCCACCCCACCCATTGAAACATAAATGAGCTGCATCCATTCAAAAGACCTGTGGTTTTCAATCAGGGTGCCTACAGCTGTTGCATTAGTTGCAGATTGATCCCTTCACCCATTGAAGCAGACAGGCTCCCTGTCATCAGCTGACTAGTGATGTCAGGTCTCGGCCGCATTGCAACCTGGGAAAAATCTGAGACAACAGTCATTTTATGTGCTGGTAAAAATTAATAGTGAGGTGAAAATCACAGGAGAATTTTGAGAAAACCGTCACACACAGGTACAGACACTATAGTATGAACTACACTAACTTTACAGCCCCTGTAGCATAGTCAAATAAAAAAAATCCTGGAATACCCCTTTAAGTTTAAATTTCCAATATTGGTGTTTTGTGCACTAATTGATTTTCTAATCAGAGTTACTAGTTTGTTGTGCACATTTACTTTCGGTATAGCTTTCGGTGGTCAATTGGAGGCTAATACGGATATGACCATACAACGGCGCACAACGCAGCCCTCCTAAGGAGTGACTGATCCGTCCAAAGTCTCCATCCAGTCAACAGATCAGATTATTATTTTAATATAATTTTAATCAGGCTTTGTGTTTTAGGTTCGGTGATGTGATGTCACTCGCCCATTTACCGTCCCGTGGCCTACTATGGATTTATGACGGAAATCGCGCCATATTTCAGTAAGACACGCAACTGCAAAGTCTATTGTGTCTTTCTGATTTATGTCTGTCTGGAGAGGAGTCCCTGAGAGGCACAAATCAACCATTACATGACAGATTATTACAGTGCACACCGGCAAGAAGCATCCAGATATTGCTGAGAATGGCGGGGGTCTGCCTTCTTATGTAGTGTCCCAGTACAGAACATAGTCCTGCACTACACTTAGTCCCTGTCAGGTTGAGTCCCTCAGCGACTCTCCTGCAGTGTCTCCCCTGCTGTTGGTACAATGTTATTTATTGTAATAGGTATATGCACTTCCTGCAGACTGCCGCGGCCCCATCCAGGAGATCCCAGGGCCCCAGCGCTCGGACCCCCCGCGATCTATAACTTATCCCCTATCCGAAGGGTAGGGGATAAGTTATGTTGCGCTGGAGTGCTCTCTGCTGACATCTCTGTCCATTTTAGGAACTGTGCAGAGCAGCATATGTTTGCTATGGGTATTTTCTCCTACTCTGGACAGTTCTTAAAATGGACAGAGAGGTCAGCAGAGAGCACTGTGGTCATGATGTCAGCAGAGAGCTCTGTGTTCCAAAAAGAAAATAATTTCCTCTGTAGTATTCAGCAGCTAATAAGTACTGGAAGGATTAAGATTTTTTTAATAGAAGTAATTTGCAAATCTGTTTAACTTTCTGGCACTAATTGATTAAAAAAAAAAAGTTTTCCATCAGAGTACCCCTTTAAAACAAAGGACTTGGATGGGGGAGGGGGATGGTACACTTGTCTATTGGTAGGACATAGAGATATTCATCTGCATTCAGTTTACTGAGCAGCAGAATAGACAATAATGTGCCGCTGGTTTGACTCGGTGCTCGTGAATATCTCACTCTTGGGCAGATCGGACGGTTTGATGGAGACTGTCACATCACATTTGTAGCTCGGACGCTGTGAACTGCCACCTGCTGCCCACAGGTATTGGCCTCCAGTGACTCAGGACTCCCGAATCCTTGGTGCAGTGTATCATGAGCGCCCGCAGCTACCCAGGGTGAGGAGGTCATCTCTCTGTTTGTTGTCAGTGTTTGGCCAAAGAGAGACGGCAACGCAACAATAATCCAAGAACGCCGGCCATCTGTCCTCCACCAGAAAACCTGCCGTATGAATCCAGGAGACGATCTCACCAATGTACGGATGGCGGCGTTAGATTATAGGATGATCTTATTCCGTATCATTGATACAGTAAAGTAGATTAGACACGCACGGACGCTCACCAGTTCAGAGAACAATGGACTCTTTGCTTTACGTTCTATACAGTGAATGTTTTAAATATCTGGTTTCTTCCAGGCTGGTCCATCTTGGATCATATCATGTTGGACTGAAAATCTCTATTAGGTACCTATTATCCTATGGGGGCTTCCTGCGCTGTAAGTAGAACATTGATCTGGGTCAATCTATAACCAAAGAACCATAACAAACTCCTGGAGACTGCGCTTTCTCCTAAAAGAAGGTCCTAAACCGATGGTATTGAAGCTCGTCTATTTGTCTATTACGCGTTTCGAGAATGTAACTTCCCTTCTTCAGATAGCAGACAAGACATTGGCCCTGATTTACTAAAGTCCAACCGACTTTTTTTTCTCGGTATATGCGCTTAAATTTTTGTCGCACCATCCGTGCCACTAATTCTGCGCCCAAATTTTACACCGCACAACCTACACTTTTGAAAAAGACTCGGAGTGTTTATTTTATTACAAGAAAATGGGCGTGGTTAAGCAAAAAATGGGCGTGTTCCCGACAAAAAGCAGAAATTACTCGGAGTACTTCCAAAATCACTCCTGAAAAAGCGTGAGTTTGGCTCACAGAATAACTGACATCTCTGCTGACATCTCTGTCCATTTTAAGAACTGTCCAGAGTAGGAGAAAATCCCCATAGCAAACATATGCTGCTATGGACAGTTCCTAAAATGGACAGAGATGTCAGCAGAGAGCACTGTGTTCAAAAAAGAAAAGAATTTCCTTTGTAGTATTCAGCAGCTAATAAGTACTGGAAGGATTAAGATTTTTTAGTAGAAGTAATTCACAAATCTGTTCAACTTTCTGGCACCAGTTGATTAAGAAAATAATTTTTTTTCCACCAGAGTACCCCTTTAAATCTTGTGTTTTGCTTGTTTGGTTTGGCACATGCTATTGATGATTTGTATTCTATACCCACGTTTTTTTTTGTATTTTTTAAACTTTTTTTCTTTTTTTTGCGACACATTAGTAAATCAGCTCCCAGAAAAAGAGGAGTGAAATCTAAAACACTCCAGAAAGTACACTCGTACTTTAGTAAATCGGGGGCCATTATCACGGTTCTACTGGGTTATTGTTTTTTTCATCCCAGTCTGCGAATAGGATCGGTATTCATGGTTGTTGAGCAAACGGCTCCTCCCTGTGGAACCAAAGCGTTCCAACCTGTTGGTTCATAAGGCACAGATATTAGTAATGGCTGCTCACCACCAACCAAGGTAAGAACCATTTTATTACATCCAACAAGAATATAATAAAGAATGGAGCACCCACCCGATCTGAATGAACAACGTACTTCTTTATTTCGTTACAGCACAGTAGCTGACGGAAACAGAGGGGTGGGGGAGTGGGATGGGCGACGGTCCGTATCGCGCAATCAGCGCTTCGTCAGGCCCCTTTCAGGGGCCTGACGGAGCGCTGATTGCGCGATACGGACCGTCACCCAACCCACTCCCCCACCTCTCTGTTTCCGTCTGCTCTCCCACATGTGTTGGAACGTTACTGTGCTGTAACACAATAAATAAGTACGTTGTTCGTTCAGACCGGGTGGGTGCTCCATTCTTTATTATATTCTTGTTGGATGCAATAAAATGGTTCTTACCTTGGATGGTGGTACTTTTTTAGGACACTGTGTACTGTACAGGACCCTGAAGAAGCTCCTGTCCTCTACATAGACAGTGATTACAGCTCCCAGCAGATCTGTATTACTTTTATATGTAAGGATTTGCTTTATCTGTATTAGTTATCTACTTATTTTTGTTTAATCCTCACTTTAAACTATTTTTGGATGACATTTTGAGGCTTCAGAACCAATAGAGTTATAGTTTCCATAGAGTTATAGTCTCAGCATAGAATGGTCTCAGCATACAATGGTCTCAGCATACAATGGTCGTCTTGGAACCAATTAATATTGTACCTTGTGCCTCTTCCTATTGTCCTGCCTGTCATTGCCTTTGCCATATCTTGTGAGCCTTAGTTGCAGATGATTTACACGATTGGCTTCCACCAATAATCAGCCCATTGCCATTTCCAGAAAAGGCGTTTTCAGAAAGTGAAAGGAAACGAGAAGAAGTAAAAAAGAGACTTTGAATTTGGCGAATGTTCCTAATCTACCCCAAAGTACTATTCATTAATCATATGACAGGGTGGTACCGTGCCAGGGAAGAAATGTCATTAACTGTACTTCACTTTAATTGTCAGAAAATGGCAGGTCCGGCGATCGGAGAGAAATCTGCTTTATAGCGCTCAATACTTTGGGATAAAACATCCGCCTCCACTCTGTGCCCGTTCCAATCTGTCTCGGCAGTACCACATGCTCGACCCCTGCTGCATTGGACATTCAGTGTTGGACTTAAAGGGGTACTCCGCCCCTGGCATCTTATCCCCTATGCAAAGGATAGACCACAGGGCTTGCTGGGACTTATGGACTTATGGTGGAATGGGACAATTTGCTGCACAGCCACGCTGACTTGAGACAGATTGACTTGGAATGACTTGACTGAGACTGACTATACCCTGTTTGTAGCTTAACGGGTTTTGACTTGGACCTGGGGGGTAGTGGACTTGTGGATCTGTGGCTGCGTGGTAGACTTTAGGCCTCCTCTGGACTCCAGACACTCTCTGACAGGACTTGACCTCACTGCAACTCAGCTAAGCAGAAAGAGACTCCACCCAGGGCTTATATAGGGGAGACTCTGAGGGGTCCCATAGGTCACCCTGTAGGTCACAAGTCACTGGTACCTTCCTGGGTTATAATCACATGACAACAGGTCTTAAAGCTATAACACATTTTATATCCAATAAACTATACAACACAGGCACTTTGGAATATACATAGGGTACAGGTGCAGGGGGGGCCCAGGGGTCACTGTATGGAGGCTGCCTGACAGGGCAGCAAGGGTACAGGGGTGCAAGTCCTGTACTGGGCCACCACAATGTGTTCTAAAGCAATTTCCATTGGTTGGAACCCACAGATTCAGCATCACAGATATAACGGTTACCACTGATAGTGGACAGAACACTTGTTCTATCTATAAGAAATAAGCGACAAGACAGACTATACAGACTCCTAACTCAACAGGATGTAAAAACATTACACCCAACAAAACAACGACTTGGAACACTAAGCCTAACACACAAGAAAGCGTCCACCATGTCATATCACACGGGCTGCACTTCCTCTGGATCAACACTATAGAGCACTAGGCGGAACACTATAGGATCATAGGCTGAACTGGATGGACATACGTCATTTTTCCAGCCATACAAACTATGTAACTATGGCCATGAAGTAGACCGCCATGTTGTAGGCCACTTCAATATGATGAACGTTCACCCAATGGATCCTCTAGTAACTGGCGACAGCCTTAAAGAACGAAGCACATGAAGGAAACGAGGCCGGCTTTCATGAATAGAAATCCTTTAATATTATATCGAGTAAAAGATGAGTCACCGGCATTTGGATGTCCCATATGTATGGCTTGTTACATGGAAACATTTGGAAGCAGTCTTCATACAGTGTAAATATTGTTAGATGAGTTTCATCAGGCTTACAATTATCTCAATAACAAAGTCAGTAAGGCGGAACGCAGAGGGATTCTCCATTTTATGCTACAGATTTCTTTTACCTTTATTCAAGATGCTCGGAAGCTATGTGAGGTTAAAATGTTTCTCCCATTGGTAGACCTATAGGACATGGACATGATCGAAATCTTAAAGAGACAGAGAATCAGCCTCACATGAGATCAGGTTACAGCTGCTGCCCATATAAGTCAATGGGGGAGAAGGGCAGATTCAGTGAGTTGCACAGACACACAGAGGCTTTTTCTGCTGCTTCTAGTTAGTGTTCTGTCTCATTCAAGTTTTTTAAGTTACAGTAATACTGCTCATTACTGCTCTATAATGTCATCAATGCTGCTGCTCCTGCTTTTGCATGTCAGAAATAGTGTATGGGAAGCAGGATCTCCTCTTCTGTGTGCGGAGTTTGAGAGACATCATAGCAGCTAAACTGAGCTTGAGGAAACTTTTGGAGAGTTTTGTTTTTACTAAGTGCACTTTATGGTAATACTGACCTGTTATCTTCATTCTGTGGGTCAATACGATTAAAACAATATCTATGGTTAAAAAAAACACAAACTTTTTAAATAAAATAAAAAATATGTTTAAAATCTGTAGTTCCTGTTGGTACCACTGAGATATAATGTGACCAAAAATAGCAATTTTAGAATTTGGTATCTTTTAACGTTTATGCCGCTTACAGTATGGGATCATTAACATTATATTATAATAGTTCAGACATTTCCGCACACAGCGATACTAAACATGCTCATTTTATATTTTATATTTTACAGTATGATTTTACTATGGTGTTGGTCTGGAGGTAAAATATTTAAATATCAATGATCACTGCCAATGCATAAAACTGAACAGCAATAGCAATCCAAAGACTTCTCTCCTTAAGTATGATTTAACTCTCCGGACATTCCACATTGGACTTCCGGTACATCTCCTGATCGCATTACTCTCTTGCTGCTGAGATTGCCCAGGAGATTTAAACATCCTGCCACCGGACCTGTCTCCTGGTAGCGCCTCCATGCTCTGGACACTACGCTGACAGACACAGCAAACCTTCTTGTCACAGCTCGCATTGATGTGCCATCCTGGATGAGCTGCACTACCTGAGCCACTTGTGTGGGTTGTAGACTCCGTCTCATGCTACCACTAGAGTGAAAGCACCGCCAGCATTCAAAAGTGACCAAAACATCAGCCAGGAAGCATAGGAACTGAGAAGTGGTCTGTGGTCACCACATGCAGAACCACTCCTTCATTGGGGGTGTCTTGCTAATTGCCTATAATTTGCACGTGTTGTCTGTTCCATGTGAAATTGATGGTCAATCAGTGTTTCTTCCTTAGTGGACAGTGGGATCTCACACAAGTGTCAGTGACTTGGAGTTACATTGTGTTGTGTAAGTGTTCCCTCTATTTTTTTGAGCAGTGTATTTTCTTCAGGAGACTGGGAAAGCTGTGTAGCAGGCAGTACACAGTACAGGGCTCATGGTACTCCCGCAGCTTCCCCAGTCTCCTGAAGAGATTATCTGTCCGGTGAAGCAGCCATATTGGAGCTCTTCATGAGACTGGGGAAGCTGGGTGGCAAGCAGTATGCAGATGTTGGGTACTCAGCTAGTTTATAATAATATTCTGCCACCTTCTTTACTTTGTCAGTGAAATATTCACAGATTTTATAGACATATAAACAAAAAATGTTTGCGCAACCCAATCCAAAATGAACAGTTCAGCACTACAAGGCGGCATACGGACTCTCTGTCACTACGTCTCGATGTGGGTTCTTCTAAGGCTCTAGGGATAGCTGTTCGTCAATAGGATCCCCCTTCAAGGAGGATCGGGCTTGACCCCATGCCAACCTCGTGTCGAAGACTTCACGGTAATAGTCGCAGCAGAGCAGACAGGACAGGAAAGTCAAGCGATGCCAAACCTCAACCAAAACAACTGAGAAACATAGATAACCGAACGAGCCAAAGTCAAACCGAGACAACGAGATTGGAGGCCGCAACCGGGAACTGATCAAGATGGCAGATCGCAAACACAACACTCAATGGGGGGAGATTTATCCAAATCATTGACCAGCTGCCCATAGCAACCAATCAGATCGCTACTTTTATTTTTCAGAGGCGTCTTGGAAACTGAAAGAAGTGATCTGATTGGTTGCTATGGGCAACTGGTTGCGGTGGCCCAGTACGGGATGGTGTTTCCCCGTACCTTCCCTGCCCTGTCAGGCAGTGTCCCTCAGTGTCCCCAGGGCCCCCTGCAGTTGTTCCCCCCATGTAGATAGGTTATGTATTATCCAATTGCATGAAGAGAAGAATAAGTGCACGCACCACAGTTTCTGCTTCATCCATATAATTTATTCGATATCCATAAAAACGAACAGTGCAGGGAGGCGACAAGGAGAGGAGGTGAGCATGGGCTACTGACCTGTCTCGCGCTACAGCCTTATGAAGCGCTTTTCGCGCGAGACGGGTCCATAGCCCACACTCACCTCCTCTCCTTGTCGCCTCCCTGCACTGTTCGTTTTTATGGATATCGAATAAATCATATGGATGAAGCAGAAAATGTGGTGAGTGCACTTATTCTTCTCGTCAATGCAATTGGATTGTGGACTGTGTCTTTATGCTATAATAAGTTTTGCACCACCACCTACTGCTCATGAAACTAAGCTGCGGTATTGTGTCCACCAATAAGACATCCAACAGGTGTATGTATTAGCAGTGCCAAGCCAGCTTGCTCTTCTATGTTTTAGGTTATGTATTTTATTGTGTATTGTACCTTTAATAAATGTACCATGTGATTGTTACCCAGGAGGTACTAGTGACCAGCTGACCCCAAAGGTGACCTATGGGCTCCCTGCTAGTCTCTTTCTCTTTTAGCTCTGCTCTCTTTTTGTGATGAGGTCCAGTCCAGTCAAGTCGTGCCTATAGTGTGTGTCCAGAGCAATGGAGGCCACAAGTCCAGTCCTGCAGCCACAAGTCTAGTCCTGCAGCCTCAATTCAAGTCCTGCAGCCTCAAGTCAAGTCCTGCAGCCTCAAGTCAAGTCCTGCAGCCTCAAGTCCAGTCCTGCAGCCTCAATTCAAGTCCTGCAGCCTCAAGTCCAGTCCTGCAGCCTCAAGTCAAGTCCTGCAGCCACAAGTCTGGTCCTGCAGCCTCAATTCAAGTCCTGCAGCCTCAAGTCCAGTCCTGCAGCCTCAAGTCCAGTCCTGCAGCCTCAAGTCAAGTCCTGCAGCCTCAAGTCCAGTCCTGCAGCCTCAATTCAATTCCTGCAGCCTCAAGTCCAGTCCTGCAGCCTCAAGTCAAGTCCTGCAGCCTCAAGTCCAGTCCTGCAGCCTCAAGTCCAGTCCTGCAGCCTCAAGTCCAGTCCTGCAGCCTCAAGTCAAGTCCTGCAGACTCAAGTCCAGTCCTGCAGCCTCAATTCAATTCCTGCAGCCTCAAGTCCAGTCCTGCAGCCTCAAGTCAAGTCCTGCAGCCTCAAGTCCAGTCCTGCAGCCTCAAGTCCAGTCCTGCAGCCTCAAGTCCAGTCCTGCAGCCTCAAGTCAAGTCCTGCAGACTCAAGTCCAGTCCTGCAGCCTCAATTCAATTCCTGCAGACTCAAGTCCAGTCCTGCAGCCACAAGTCAAGTCCTGCAGCCTCAATTCAAGTCCTGCAGCCTCAATTCAAGTCCTGCAGCCACAAGTTCAGTCCTGCAGCCACAAGTCAAGTCCTGCAGCCTCAAGTCAAGCCCTGCTGCCTCATGTCAAGTCCTGCAGCCACAAGTCCAGTCCTGCAGGCACAAGTCCAGTCCAGCAGCCACAAGTCTAGTCCTGCAGCCTCAAGTCCAGTCCTGCAGCCACAAGTCCAGTCTTGCAGCCTCAAGTCCAGTCCTGCAGCCACAAGTCCAGTCTTGCAGCCACAAGTCCAGTCCTGCAGCCACAAGTCTAGTCCTGCAGCCTCAAGTCAAGTGCAAGTAAGCTGAAGTCACTGTCCTGTCAGTCAAGTCAAGTCTTCTGTCTACTCAGCATGGCCTGCACTAAATTCTCCTACCTACTACAAGTCCCAGCAAACCTGCGAGGTCTCTGTGTCACTGGTTACCTCCTTGGGCCCTGGCCGTACTGCATAGATTGTAACAACTGTCTACCCTCAGTAAAGCTACCGTTGTCCGTAACTTGGCATCGGTGTCTTCATTGCCCCCGTACCTTGCCCAGGAGCCAGCGGTATACCTTCGGGTGGTTAAGGCTAAACCACGCCCTAGTGTCACGAACACAAGGGGTTAATACCATCTGCCCCTAGAGTAACAACATCTGCCCTGCACCTCAAAGAAACTGTTAACCCCGCCATTTCCTTGGCACAGGGGGGGAAAATCTTTGGCTGCGGCCCAGAAATAAATTGTAGTGAGATTCCACTATGAAGCAAAATCATTCCCTCTTTCAAAGATGTCACTGCGTGAAGTGCCGTACATTTTTTGAAAAACCAAGAAACACAACAAAAAAAAACTAAAAAATATTCAAAGCTTCAGAAAATCGGGACAACCAAAACCGAAATGGGGTCTGGCAAGTACATGGGCAGTCTCAATAGCAACATGCATAATAGTTAGTCATGATCTTAAAGCTGTGTTTCCCAACCAGGGTGCCTCCAGCTGTTGCAAAACAATAACTCACAGCATGCCCGGGCAGCCAAAGGCTGGTTGAAAAACACAGCCTTAAAGTAACACTAAATGCTGAAGATGCAAAGATCAGCCATATCCCTCCTCCTCAGTGTCCTGTCAACTGGCTGCAGCAGGAGCCTCCCCCCCCCCCCCCCTCTGCCCAGTCTGCAGTAGGATAAAAAAAATGACTTATCCCCACCTCCTTAGCTAAGTCCACACTCCCTCAACACTGGTGGATGATTAAAGGGTGGTGGACGACACCAGGTAAAAAAAAAAAAATGATACAGAGGCATATAGCAATGCTCACCTGACTGCCCCAGTTTTAAAACCATCTAATATACATTTATTATGTCAGATAATCACTGCGCTTCCTGGTTGAGCAGTTGCCCAGTACTACAATTCCCAGAATGCAATGGTTTGTCATCACAGCTCTCCTCCCTTTCACTCCCCTCCCACAACAACAGGCATGGCAGTTCCCCACCCAGAGCTGCGGCAGAAGATTGCTCTACAAGCAGGCTTTCTCTCCACACAGAAAGTCTGCAGCACCTGCCTTATTCATTCCCTGTCTGCTTCTCTGAGTGTGGAATTGATCAGCACAAGGCAGCATGCTGTTACCACATCTTATTCTTCCCTATATGTACCAATAAAGAGATAAATGTGTACATGACAGGCAGATGGTGATGTAGCTGTAGGGTGTGGTCAGAAGTGGTGACATCACTCAGAGGGCAGGGCTAGAGCTCAGAGACAAGAACCAGCCACGTCCCCTGAGTCAGCAGGAGATGATGCGTTGCAAAGAGAAGGGGCATAAGAGCAGCATCATACTGACAATGAGAGGACTACATAACTTTCTGTCAGGAGAAAGGGAGGATCTGTGGAGCTGCTGAGACAACACCGCACTGACAATGAGAAGACTACATAACTTACAGTCAGGAAAAAAAAGGGAGGAGCATGAAACTGCTGAGACAACACCAAACTGACAATGAGAGGACTTCATAACTTTCCTGTCTGGAGAGAGGGAGGAGCTGGAAAGCTGCTGAGACAACACCACACTGACCATGAGAGGACTACATAACTTCCTGTATTACAGAGCTTAACAAATCCCTTTGCCAGTGTTACCCAACCAGGGTGCCTCCAGCTGTTGAAAAACTACAACTTCCAGCATGCTGGCTGTCTGATCTTGCTGGGAGTTGTAGTTTTACAACAGCTGGAGGCACTCTCGTTGGGAAAAACTGCCTATTTCCATAGCCTTTCTATGCTAAGTTGGTAAAAATAACCATAAAGAGCCCCCACTACAATGGAACTAAAAATACCTTCTTGGAAAAGAGGACAATCTAATAGGAATGGCCGTCCAAATTGCGCGGCTGTGATGAATTTGTTTGTTCAGGATTTTTTTTTTGTGTATTTTTTTTTTTCCTTTTTCCACCAAATGAAATTCTATTACAGGGGACAAAATCTGCAAAAGAGAGATCCCCAGCTGATGGGGGCGGAGGCGGGAAAACTTGATAAAATGGGATAAAATAACTCGCAAACCAATGCAGAAAATAAAAGAGGCAAAAAAACTTGGATCCTTAATAGAGAGAAGTTAATACAGCTGTCTAGTTAGCTCTTTCTAGAGAATGAATAGGCGGCGGTGCGCTGGTTGTTGGGGGGTATCGGGCTCATCAATTCTACTTGTTTTGTTCCCAATCTCAATAACACTATAATTGCTGCATTCACTATATGAACATTCGCAGCTGCCAAAAAATCCCAATACTAGAATCCATGAGTGGCCTTCCCCCCCTGCTTCTTTCGTATCCCAGTTAAAAATTAGATCAAAATAGCTTTCAAAGCGTCTCTTGCTCTCACAGAGCAAAGGCAGCTGTACAGGTGGAAATATTCTGCTTAAAGTTTTATACGCCCATCGCAATTCACACCAGAGCGGAAGATCAACCGAAAAAAACACGCAGGACTAGGTGGAAATTCAGTGCAGGCAAAATGAGACCTTTTTGTCTAAAATCTGACCTAAAGCCATTGAATATTATCCCGGAACCTACCTACTTCTAGATGTGGAAAGGGGTTCTCCTCCTATTATAGCCTCCTACGCATGGATATATAGGGGCAACAATAGGGCACCATTCCAAGTTGGTTGGTTGGTGAATAGCTGTGCAGGGATGTGGTCTCCTTAGATTCCACAATGTCATCTTATAGAGATGAGCAAATCCATTTGGCACTAGTCGACATTATTCAGAATTTTTCCAAAAATTCTGAAATTGAGCATATCCAAAAAAATTGAGTTTTTTTCAGATGAGACTCTCAAAATGTCGGCTACTACTCTTTTAGACCTCCACAGCCCCTCTTCTCCAATGTTGTCCACCATATTCCATACTCTACTACTGCTATCGCTTCTACTAACCCTATAATTCCATATATCTCCTGCCTTGTCCATCTTGTTCTATACTCTACTGCTGCTATCACATTTCCTATCCCTACACCACCATATATATCCTACCTTGACCATCTTGTTCTATACTCTACTGCTGCTGCCGCTTCTACTAGCCCTACACTTTCATATATCTCCTACCTTCTCCATCTTCTCCATCTTGTTCCTTACTCTACTGCCGCTGCTTCTACTAGCCCTACACCGCCATACATCTCCTATCTTGTCCACCTTGTTCCCTACTGTACTGCCACTTCTGCTTCTACTAGCCCAACGCCATTATACATCTCCTACCTTCTCCAACTTGTCCATTGTGTTCCATATTTTACTGCTGCTGCCACATCTACTAGCCATATACCGCCATATATCTCCTACCTTCTCCAACTTGTCCATCTTGTTCCATACTGTACTGCTGCTGTCGCTTCTACTAGCCCAACACCGCCATACATCTCCTATCTTGTCTATCTTGCCCATCTTGTTCCATACTCCACTGCTTCTGTTGCTTCTAGTAGCCCTGAACTGCCATATATCTCCTACCTTGTTCACCTTGTCTATCTTGTTCCATACTCTACTGCTGCTGCTACTTCTACTAGCTCTACCCTGCTATACATCTCCTAAGTTGACCATCTTGTTCCATTCTCTACTGCTCCTGCTTCTAACAGCCCTATACCACCATACATCTCCTACCTTGCCTGCCTTGTCTATCTTGTTCCATACTCTACTGCTGCTATCACATCTACTATTCCTACACCGCCATATATCTCCTACCTTGTCTATCTTGTTCTATACCCTACTGCTGCTATCACATCTACTATTCCTACACCGCCATATATCTCCTACCTTGTCTATCTTGTTCTATACCCTACTGATGCTATCACATCTACTATCCCTACACCACCATATATCTCCTACCTTGTCTGTCTTGTTCCATACTCTACTGCTGCTGTCGCTTCTACTTGCCCTACACGCCATACATCTTCTACCTTCTCCAAATTGTCCATCTTGTTCCATACTGTACTGCTGCTGTCGCTTCTACTAGCCCAACACAACCATATATCTCCTACCTTGTCTATCTTGCCCATCTTGTTCCATACTCCACTGCTGCTGTTGCTTCTACTAGCCCTGAACTGCCATACATCTCCTACCTTGTCTATATTGTTCCATACTCTACTGCTGCTACTTCTACTAGCCCTACCCCGTTATACATCTCCTAAGTTGTCCATCTTGTTCCATACTCTACTGCTGCTGCTTCTATTAGCCCTATACCACCATACATCTCCTACATTGTCTACCTTGTCCATCTTGTTCCATACTCTACTGCTGCTGCTTCTACTAGCCCTATACCACCATACATCTCCTACATTGTCTACCTTGTCCATCTTGTTCCATACTCTACTGCTGCTGTTTCTACTAGCCCTATACCACCATACATCTCCTACCTTGTCTACCTTGTCCATCTTGTTCCATACTCTACTGCTGCTGCTTCTAACAGCCCTATACCGCCATACATGTTCTACCTTGCCTGCCTTGTCCATCTTGTTCCATACTCTACTGCTGCTGCCACGTCTACTATCCCTACACCACCATACATCTCCTAACTTCTCCATCTTGTTCCATACTCTACTGCTGCTGCCACATCTACTTGCTCTACACCACCATACATCTCCTACCTTCTCCATCTTATTTCATACTCTACTGCTGCTGCCACGTCTACTTTCCCTACACCACCATACATCTCCTACTTTCTCCATCTGGTTCCATACTCTACTGCTGCTGCCACGTCTACTATCCCTACACCACCATACATCTCCTACCTTCTCCATCTTGTTCCATACTCTAATGCTGCTGCCACGTCTACTTGCTCTACACCACCATACATCTCCTACCTTCTCCATCTTGTTCCATACTCTACTGCTGCTGCCACGTCTACTATCCCTGCACCACCATACATCTCTTACCTTCTCCTACTTGTCCATCTTGTTCCATACTCTATTGCTACTGGAAACCTGAGTAAATATAAAAATATCTAAAAGCTTGGAGACTTCAGAGTGTCACACGACTTTTCAGGGCAATCATTGCATAGGCAATATTTTATCAGACCCAAAATTAATTTTGGGAAAGGTGCTCATCTCTATCAGCTAATAAGATGGTAGGAGAGCCCCAAGAGCCCATATTGTGAGTGGTTAGGGACATGAGGGTGGGTGCCGGTGCCTGATGGTGTCAAGCAGCACCTGTTAGGCCCATCACTCTTATATTTTCTATAGGCCGCCCCCTATTATGTGAGCGGCTGCTCCCGTGCCCTCCATATATCTAGGAGTCTTAGACAAGCGCTTTACAGTGAATCCAGCTGTGAGTAAAAGCACACATCGCTGGAAGCATGCATATTTTATGCTGCCATTTCCAGCGAGCGTGCAGAGTTGTCAGCAGGAAAAAGTGTCTGATGAAAGGACCTCTCTGAGACTCCAGACCTCCACACGAATCCTGGGTGGATCACTTGTAAGGTTGTATGTCATAAGGACTGTATGGCCATAGCATTTTTTTCCAACCAGTGCGCCTCTAGCTGTTGCAAAACTACAACTTCCAGCATGCCCGGACAGCCGGAGGCTGTCCGGGCATGCTGGAAGTTGTAGTTTTGCAACAGCTGGAGGCATCCTGCTGGAGACATCCTATTCAGAATAGATACCAACTAAATCTAGTCTACTCTACAACACTTGAATTTTTGAAGACTATGAAAGCCTTTTGCTGGGTCCAAGATCATACAGTTGAAGTTTAAGAGGTGTCCCCGCAGACTGGGGACCTGGTTTGTTGAGAACACGGCTCCACCTGAGAGTCATCTGATCTTAAAGGGGTTCTCCGGTGGAAAACAATCAACTGGTGCCAGAAAGTTATACAGATTTGCAAATTACTTCTATTTAAAAATCTTAATCCTTCCAGTACTTATCAGCTGCTGTATACTAAAGAGAAAGTTCTTTTATTTTCGAATCTCCTTTCTGTCTGACCACAGTTCTCTCTGCTGACACCTCTGTCCATGTCAGGAACTGTCCAGAGCAGGAGAGGTTTGCTATGGGGATTTGCTCCTGCTCGGGACTGTTCCTGATATGGACAGAGGTGTCAGCAGAGAGCACTGTGGTCAGACAGAAAGGAAATTCAAAAAGAAAAGAAATTCCTCTGTAGTATACAGCAGCTGATAAGTACTGGAAGGATTAAGATTTTTAAATAGAAGTAATTTACAAATCTGTTTAACTTTCTGGCACCAGTTCATTTATAAAAATTAAAAAAAAAATGTTTTTTACCGGGGTACCCCTTTAAGGATCTGGTGGAGCTGAGTTGAAGAATTAAAGGGGTATTCCTTGATTTTTGGTGTTCTGAAAGTAAGAAAAAGGCAGCAAAGTTAGTCTAGTTACTAATATACTTTGCTTACCTGCGTTTGGTGGCTGGTATCGAATTACTATGTCTTTCTTTTCCCCTGAAGTTCATTTTTCGCAGCCTACAAAATGAGTGTCATCTCTGACCCTTTGCCAATGTGTGGGAAGGAAATTAGTCACCTCTAACCTTGAAACAAAGGATCCTGGGGATTGTAGTCTGAGGGAGGCCATGGAAACAGGAAGTGGTCAGTTCCCAAAAACAAGCAGCGTGATAGGGGAAACACAGGACATGGCCATTTACCACCAACACAAGCACAGGTCCTTGGTAAGCGTGTCCATTACTGTATGACAATCACTAAAGTCACTTTATGTTGGATAACCCCTTTAAAACCCGTCAAGCCAAGGCAAGAGTTACATGAAGGATTTAAGACCTGTAGAATGGAATATACCATGATGTCTTTCCTATTTTTGGACCATGGATACGTTTTGCTGGGTCCAAGATCATGCAGTTAATTGTGGACCTGATTTGTTGAGAACATGGCTCTACCTGACTTAACTGGACCATTCTTGCCCATTCTTGTGTGGAGATCAAAGGGAGCATGGCTGTGCTGCAATGGGTGGGGTGACCGATGTGTGGGAGGGAAATAAGTCACCTCCCACCTTGAAACAAAGAAGCCAAGGGATTGTAGTTTTATCAAGGCCAATTCCCAAAAACAGAGTCATGGGGAACACAGGACACGGCCATTTACCATTTGAACTTGATGGACGTATGTCTTTTTTCGACCCCCCCGCCGGTTTATCAGCCCAGCGCTGCACCCCACATCGGGGGGCTAATCGTACCGTATGTCACCCTCGAGCGCTGCTTCTCTCCCCCACCTGCCAAATAATTATCAGCCACTGCGCTGTACTTGTAAAGTAGCATGAAGGGCCCACATATACACCTGAATGTTTTTAAGTAGCACACGCCTCTATACTTCTAAACACTGGCCAATACCTTTGCGCCAAAAGAGCAGTTAAGTATTCTTGTGCACGGGCTGCAAATATTAAAAAACAAACTTTGACTTACCTTCGTCCTCCGTTCCCGTGTTGCTGAGGAACCGGCCTCATGGTCCGTCCGCTGTTCTTGCTGCGGTCCTGGGGATGGGAACGTCCCAGAGCCTCTAGCCTATCACCGGCCGCAGCGATGTCCCGCCTCGGCCGATGATAGGCTGAGCCCACTGTCATGTAAGAAGCCGGCCGACTCCTTACATGACAATGCGCTCAGCCTATCATCGGCCGAGGCGGGACATCGTTGCGGCCGGTGATAGGCTAGAGGCTCTGTGACGTCACAACACCAGGAAGCAGCAAGAGCAGCGGAGGACAGTGAGGCCGGTTCCTTAGCAACGGGGGAATGGAGGATGAAGGTAAGTTAAAGTTTGTTTTTTAATATTTACAGCCCAGGCATTGCCTAGATCAGTGGTCTTCAACCTGCGGACCCCCAGATGTTGCAAAACTACAACTCCCAGCATGCCCGGACAGCCAACGGCTGTCCGGGCATGCTGGGAGTTGTAGTTTTGCAACATCTGGAGGTCTGCAGATTGAAGACCACTGGCCTAGGTCTTATTTTCGGGGTAGGGCTTATATTGCAGCCCACCCCAATAATCCAGCTAGGGCTTATTTTCGGGGAAACACGGTAAAACTAAAGTCACTTTAAGTTGAATAACTCCATTAAAAACTGTCCAGCCAAGGCAAGAGTCACATGAAGACTTTAAGACCTGTAGAATGGTATATACCATAATGGCTTCCATATTTGTGGACCATGGATACGTTTTTTCTGGGTCCAAGATCAAGCAGTTGAAGGGTCAGTGGTGTTTGCACACATTGGGGACCTGATTTGTTGAGAACATGGCGCCATCTGACTTGAGAGTCATCAGGTCGCAGGATAGGGGATAGGTGTCTGAACGTGGGGGGGCTGAACGCTGGGACCGCCGTGATCTCCTGTACGGGGCCCCGGCTCTCACAATGCAGGAGGTGTGTCGGCTGCAACATGATGCCGCGGGCGACATGCCCGCTCCATGTATCTCGTTGGGAGAGGCGGAGATGCAGCGTGAGGGCGACGACGCGAGCATTAGGTCGTGAGGTTGGCGACACGAACATTAGCCACGCAGAGCTGTGGCACTGCCGATCCCCGTACGGGAGATTGCGGGGGTCCCAGTGGTCGGACCCCCCCACGATCAGGCACTTATACCCTATCCTGGGGGATAAGTGTCTATGGCTGCAGTACTCCTTTAAGAATTTGGTAGAGCAGAGGGTGAAAATTGAAAACAGTCCAGCCAAGGTAAGAGGTTTATACTGTAATAGCTACTTTAAGGATGCAAGAGATATTGTATTAAAGCCAGGACAAGCCACCAGCTACCCCAACCATGGCATAGGGTAAGGTTTACCATCATTTAGGGAATAGCTCTGAGCTGTTACAATCCACTACAGTGATCCCTCAACTTACAATTGCTTCAACATACAATAGTTTCAACATACAATGTTTTTTTCTGGACCATCGTAACTTGAAACCAGACTCAACATACAATGTACGGACAGTCCAGATCTGTGATACCTGTCACAACTGGAGGAACTGACCAATCAGAATGGGCATTCACTGGTAAATCACCTGTATTACTGAAGTGCATGCATTGACTGGTGTCTGGTAGCGCCCCCTACAGTACAGGGAGGAACTACAAGTTCTGTACTACTCCTTACCTGTGCCAGGGTTAGCTGCTCTTTTGAACACCAAGTAAGGGCGGCTCCATTTGGGACACTGTGTGTACTGTATAGGACCCTGAAGAAGCTCCTGTCCTCTACATAAACCAGTGTTTCCCAACCAGGGTCCCTCCAGTTGTTGCAAAACTACAACTCCCAGCATGCCCGGACAGCCAACGGCTCTTTATTCCTCACTTTTTCCTATTTTTGGATGACATTTTGGTGGCTTCAGAACCAATTACAGTGATCCCTCAACTTACAATGGCCTCAACATACAATAGTTTCAACATGCACTGGTCATTTCTGGACCATTGTAAGTTGAAACCAGACTCAACATACAATGTTACGGACAGTCCAGATCTCTGAAACGTGTCAATGGCCGGAAGAAGTGACCAATCAGATTGGGCAATTTACTGGTAAAACACCTGTATTACTGAAGTGTATGCACTGACTGGTGTCTGGTAGCGCCCCCTACAGTACAGGGAGGTATTACATGTTCTGTACTCTTTACCTGTATTACTGAAGTGTATGCACTAACTGGTGTCTGGTAGCGCCCCCTACAGTACAGAGAGGTATTAAATGTTCTGTACTCTTTACCTGTACCAGGGTTACCTGCTCCTTTGGACACCAGGTGAGGGCGGCTCCATGTTACTTTTTTAAGACACTGCGTGTGCTGTACAGGACCCTGAAAAAGCACCTGTCCTCTACATAGACCAGTGTTTCCCAAGCAGGGTGCCCCCAGCGGTTGCAAAACTACAACTCCCAGCATGCCCGGACAGCCTTTGGCTGTCCGGACATGCTGGGAGTTTTAGTTTTGCAACAGCTGGAGGCTCCCTGCTTGGGAAACACTGACATAGACAATGATTTACAGCTCCCAGCAGATCTTTCTTACCTTTTTATGTAAGGATTTGCTTTATCTGTATCAGTTATCTACATATTTTTCTTTAATTCTCACTTTTTCCTATTTTTGGATGACATTTGGCTGGCTTCAGAACCAATTACCAGGTTTCCATAGAGTTCTGGTCTCAACATACAATGGTTTCAACATACAATGGTCGTCCCGGAACCGATTAATATTGTAACTTGAGGGACCACTGTATATACAGAGTCACGTATGACTAAAACATAAAGCCAATGGACAACAGGTTACGAATAAGAAGTAATCTACATGAAGGAGATCCGTGACCATTGTATTAGACATAGACAGGGAAAGCGATGCCCCAATATCTGATCCATAACCAATGAGATGTGGACTCGCCTTGAATAGAGACATTAGCATCACATAAGAATGATATAGAAAGATGTGCACTTACCCCGTGAGCACAACCACAAAGTCCATGACATTCCATCCGTTGCGGAGGTACGAGCCTTTATGAAATACGAAGCCTAAGGCGATGATCTTAATTCCGGCTTCAAAACAGAATATGCCAATAAAATACGGTTCGGTATCGTCCTGCAAAAAAAAAAAATATTACATCAGTCCTTAAAGGACCCAGTACAGTACTTAAAAGATGCATTTGTTTCACATTTAACCGATGTGTTACTTGCAGTACCAAGTCTAACCACATGGCGTGCTGTTATGTGGGACTCAATGCTGTGAGTTATAGAACATAAAGCACCTCCACTCACAGATGTAGCACAATATTCTACAGCACCTCCTAGTGGTCAAAGGGATTGATACAGTACTAGGGTATGTTCACACTGCGGAATTCCGTGAGTGGAATTCCATGAATACAAGTCCGCACTGTGAACATTATCATTAGTGTGAATGGGTCTTCCAAGAGACCCATTCCAACTGCGGAATTGTTCAGCGCAAAGAAAGAACACGTTTATTCTTTGCGGAGAATTCCGCGAGTACTGCATAGCCGTCAATGGTGGCAACGCAGTGTCCCGCAGTCCTTCCGCCGAAGTGTCTTCGGCGGCGGCCGCAAGCGGAGATTCCGCAGTGTGAATGTATCACAACTCAGGAAATAAATTATACTAAATAATAATACTGGGCAGTATAAATAAATTTTTATCATTGTTCAAATGAAAAAGAAAAAATATTTATATACAAATAAAATGACTAACAATAAATATTTAATATTGTAGAGCGGTGATCATTAACCTACGGATCACCAGGTGTTGCAAAACTACAACTCCCAGCATGCCCTGATAACTTTTATGCCAATTAGGTGCATTGGATGCAGGTGCAAGCAGAGGTATATAATGCATTAGATATATGAAAGATAGATAGATATGAGATAGATAGATATAAGATAGGTAGGAGATAGATAGATAGATATGAGATAGATAGATATGAGATAGATAGATATGAGATAGATATGAGATAGATAGATAGATAGATAGATATGAGATAGATATGAGATAGATAGATATGAGATAGATAGATATGAGATAGATAGATATAAGATAGATAGGAGATAGATAGATAGATAGATAGATAGAAGATAGATAGGAGATAGATAGATATGAGATAGATACATAGATAGATAGATAGATGAGATAGATATGAGATAGATAGATATGAGATAGATATGAGATAGATAGATAGATAGATAGATAGATGAGATAGATATGAGATAGATAGATATGAGATAGATAGATAGATAGATAGATAGATAGATAGATATGAGATAGATAGATATGAGATAGACAGATATGAGATAGATAGATATGAGATAAATAGATATTAGATAGATAGATAGATATGAGATAGATATCAGATAGATAGATATGAGATAGATATCAGATAGATAGATAGATATGAGATAGATAGATGAGATAGATAGATAAATATGAGCTAGATAGATAGATATGAGATAGATAGATAGATATGATATAGATAGATATGAGAGACAAAGATAGATATGAGATAGATAGATAGATAGATATGAGATAGATATGAGATAGATAGATATGAGATAGATAGATATTGTATATTGAAGTAGTCCAGCACAATATCGGAAGCTTCAGTCCCTTCCAGGTCCTGGTGTTTATCTGACAATTCCTTCCGTCTAATGAAGATGTTTCCATCTCGCCCATGATACTGAGCGTCCCCTGAAATTACGGCTCTGACTCACAGGATCTGAGCAGTCGCCTCCCCTTCATTTCCAAGGAGTATTTATAGACTTTCATTTTTAAGAATGGGAGAAGAGGAGAAAACCATCATGGTCTTTATTTAGGCTGTTGTGATAAAAATAGGACAATTGGTTTAGTAAAGCGGCCGTAGAAATTCTGGTGGAAGATCTCACAGGTGGATTTCTACATTCCCCCCTGGAGATAAGCGTTATCAGAGGGATGGACACTTATCTCTCTATTAGGCTGTCAAAAATAGGAATGATCCATCCAATAATCCTTAAATTCAGGACTATGAAGCTATGTGGTGGGGACCAAGGAAGCAACATGTTATTGCAATGTATTTGGAAAAATGATATTCCACTTTTTACAGTGTGATCCATGGTGTATATTCCAACTGAAAACAATTTGCACATTTCTTTAGCCATGGGAAGGACCTCAGGCAATAAAGGTAACCCACACTGCTGCTAATGGGCTATAAGAAAAAGGGGCCCATCAGACCTGTACCGGCCTCCCGAATGCACTATAACAATATTGTATCTGGACACAGTAAGAGACTGTGTCCAGATATATGTAAGACACTGTGTCCAGATGTATGTAAGAGACTGTGTCCAGATATATGTAAGACACTGTGTCCAGATATATGTAAGAGACTGTGTCCAGATATATGTAAGACACTGTGTCCAGATATATGTAAGACACTGTGTCCAGATATATGTAAGAGACTGTGTCCAGATATATGTAAGACACTGTGTCCAGATATATGTAAGAGACTGTGTCCAGATATATGTAAGAGACAGTGTCCAGATATATGTAAGAGACAGTGTCCAGATGTATGTAAGAGACTGTGTCCAGATGTATGTAAGAGACTGTGCCCAGATATATGTAAGAGACTGTGTCCAGATATATGTAAGACACTGTGTCCAGATATATGTAAGAGACTGTGTCCAGATATATGTAAGAGACAGTGTCCAGATATATGTAAGAGACTGTGTCCAGAGATATATAAGAGACTGTGTCCAGATATATGTAAGAGACTGTGTCAAGATATATGTAAGACACTGTGTCCAGATATATGTAAGACACTGTGTCCAGATATATGTAAGACACTGTGTCCAGATATATGTAAGAGACTACGTCCAGATATATGTAAGAGACTGTGTCCAGAGATATATAAGACACTGTGTCCAGATATATGTAAGACACTGTGTCCAGATATATGTAAGAGACTGTGTCCAGATATATGTAAGAGACTGTGTCCAGATATATGTAAGAGACTGTGTCCAGATATATGTAAGACACTGTGTCCAGATATATGTAAGAGAATACATCCAGATATATGTAAGGGACTACGTCCAGATATATGTAAGAGACTGTGTCCAGATATATGTAAGAGACCGTGTCCAGATACATGTAAGAGACTGTGTCCAGATACATGTAAGAGACTATGTTCAGATACATGTAAGTCACCCGAAATGCTGCGACTTGTAGTGACACCACACCTGTAATAGGTACACGATGGCAGTTTGGGGGTTAAGGATTTCATTACTCGTAGCTCTGGGGTTTATTAATCATGTTTTGGCTTGGCTGTGCCCCGGCTGTTCTTTCCTCCCGCAGGGAAAGGGTTAATGCAATTTGTGGCTCGGCTGAAATGAAAGCCTCTGCGAGAGGTTGAGCCGCAATGATGGGAAGAAGCTGTTTTCTTCTAGAGGAACTTTATATCAGAAGGTAATTTGTGACTGTTTTAAGTGTCTGTGGTGGGAATGGAACTCACAAGCTATTAGCTAAAGAAGAAAAAGGGGGGGAAAAAGAAGAGAAAAGAAGAGATGAGAAGAGAAGAGATGAGAAGAGAAGAGAAGAGATGAGAAGAGAAGAGAAGAGAAGAGATGAGGAGAGAAGAGAAGAGATGAGAAGAGATGAGAGGAGAAGAGATGAGAGGAGAAGAGATGAGAGGAGAAGAAAAGAGAAGAGATGAGAAGAGAAGAGATGAGAAGAGAAGAAAAGAGAAGAGATGAGAAGAGAAGAGATGAGAAGAGAAGAGATGAGATGAGAAGAGATGAGAAGAGATGAGAAGAGAAGAAATGAAAAGAGAAGATATGAGAAGAGATGAGAAGAGAAGAGAAGAGATGAGAAGAGATGAGAAGAGAAGAGAAGAGATGAGAAGAGATGAGAAGAGATGAGAAGAGATGAGAAGAGAAGAAATGAAAAGAGAAGATATGAGAAGAGATGAGAAGAGAAGAGAAGAGATGAGAAGAGATGAGAAGAGAAGAGAAGAGATGAGAAGAGAAGAAATGAAAAGAGAAGAGATGAGAAGAGAAGAGATGAGAAGAGATGAGAAGAGATGAAAAGAGATGAGAAGAGATGAGAAGAGATGAGAAGAGATGAGAAGAGAAGAGAAGAGATGAGAAGAGAAGAGATGAGAAGAGAAGAGAAGAGAAGAGATGAGAAGAGATGAGAAGAGAAGAGATGAGAAGAGAAGAGAAGAGATGAGAAGAGAAGAGATGAGAAGAGAAGAGAAGAGATGAGAAGAGAAGAGATGAGAAGAGAAGAGAAGAGAAGAGATGAGAAGAGATGAGAAGAGAAGAGATGAGAAGAGATGAGAAGAGATGAGAAGAGAAGAGATGAGAAGAGATGAGAAGAGAAGAAATGAAAAGAGAAGAGATGAGAAGAGATGAGAAGAGAAGAGATGAGAAGAGATGAGAAGAGAAGAGAAGAGATGAGAAGAGAAGAGATGGCTTTTATGTTCAGAGTGAAACCTCCAACTATCTGTCATTATATATAAGATAACATGTACCGTGCCTTTAATATGGCTTCTGATGGTCAAGATTTCTCAATGGGACTGTATTGGATAGAACTGAAGTGGAATCTGGGCCTGTAATGAAGAAAATTGTGTCCCTGTAGGGGAATGTGACCCTCCACACAGGGACACCTTTTTCTGCTTTACAGCCGGCTCCCTCTCACTCCCTAATCCTAACCCCTAATCCTAACAACTAACCCTTATTCTATCCCTAATCCTAACTCCTAATCCTAACAACTAACCCTTATTCTATCCCTAATCCTAACAACTAACCCTTATTCTATCCCTAATCCTAACCCCTAATCCTAACAACTAACCCTTATTCTATCCCTAATCCTAACCCCTAATCCTAACAACTAACCCTTATTCTATCCCTAATCCTAACAACTAACCCTTATTCTATCCCTAATCCTAACAACTAACCCTTATTCTAATCCTAACCCCTAATCCTAACAACTAACCCTTATTCTATCTCTAATCCTAACCCCTAATCCTAACAACTAACCCTTATTCTATCCCTAATCCTAACAACTAACCCTTATTCTATCCCTAATCCTAACAACTAACCCTTATTCTAATCCTAACCCCTAATCCTAACAACTAACCCTTATTCTATCTCTAATACTAACCCCTAATCCTAACAACTAACCCTTATTCTATCCCTAATCCTAACAACTAACCCTTATTCTATCCCTAATCCTAACAACTAACCCTTATTCTAATCCTAACCCCTAATCCTTACCCCTAAATTTTACCCCTAATCCTAACCCCTAATCCTAACCCCTAATCCTAACCCTAACCCCTAATCCTAACCCCTAATCCTAACCCCCTAACCCTAACCCCTAATCCTAACCCCCTAATCCTAACCCCTAATCCTAACCCTAACCCCTAATCCTAACCCCCTAACCCTAACCCCTAATCCTAACCCTAATCCTAACCCCTAATCCTAATTCTAACCCTAATCCTACTCACATTCAGCTACAGGTCACAGTTTTTTTCACTTCACCGACACTTAGCAGTCCTTGACAGATACCGGGGGGAGCCCACATCAGTCTGTGAGAGCATTGGGATTATCTTGCTTCAGCGACTAAATATAATTCTTTGTATAATGAAAAGTTATACAATTCGCTATCTGTGTTCTGTATCAATTTAAAGGGGTACTCCGCCCCTAGACATCCCCCAGCGATCTCATTTATGTTTAGAACGCCGGCTTCGGGTAGCCATGGTCGTGACGTCACGTCCCCTTCATTCATGTCTATGGGAGGGGGCGTGACGGCTGTGCCGTCACGCCCCCTCCCATAGACATGAATGGAGGGGGGTGACATCACGACCACGGCTGCCTGAAGCCGGCATTCTGAACAAAAATGTTCAGAACACCGGGGTGTCAAGCCAGAGATCAAAAGAGTACCCAGGGAGAGGGCCCCCCCCCACGATCAGACATCCTCTCCCCTATCCTTTGGATAAGATGTCTAGGGGCGGAGTACATCATTAAGTTCCAATTTAACATCTTATTTTAGAACATTAGATGATAATCTGTCCTGGTCATGTGATGATCACAGAGCTGCAAGGCTAGTTACAGTACCATTATCAGAGACTGTAACAAGTGTGGGAGATTAGCTCCACAGAACCAGGCAAATAGCAGCAAAACAGCAGTCATAGGCAGGGACACAGTAGTAACATATAAACAGGGCTTCTCTTGTCTTTATTTTTTAGTAAGAAATTAAATACAGGGTTCAACTTCAGGCACAAAAAAAATACAAAAGAAATCCTGCGTTATCTACATATAATCTCCATCTCTGTACCGGTGGCTTACTACCAGCCACCTAACACAACAGTCACTGAAAATGTGTTTACTCGCTTCTTAAGAACTCCAATTCTGATCAAAGGTTCCTCTCAGTGCAGACTTGTGGGACCTGTAGGACCTGTGATGATGTCACTATCACATGTTGGGGGCGGAGCTTAGCTGTGGAGGAGAAGAGAGATTGTGGCTGAAGGACCTGTGTGATGCTGCGGAGGAGGCGGAGCTGAGCTGGAGGAGACATGTCACCCCAGTAGTAAGGAGATTACATGAGGAGGGGTTTGTTACAGTGTGTCACCCCAGTAGTAAGGTAATTACATGAGGAGGGGGTTTGTTACAGTGTGTCACCCCAGTAGTAATGATATTACATGAGGAGGAGGTTTGTTACAGTGTGTCACCCCAGTAGTAAGGAGATTACATGAGGAGGAGGTTTGTTACAGTGTGTCACCCCAGTAGTAAGGAGATTACATGAGGAGGAGGTTTGTTACAGTGTGTCACCCCAGTAGTAAGGAGATTACATGAGGAGGAGGTTTGTTACAGTATTTCACCCCAGTAGTAAGGAGATTACATGAGGAGGGGGTTTGTTACAGTGTGTCACCCCAGTAGTAAGGAGATTACATGAGGAGGAGGTTTGTTACAGTGTGTCACCCCAGTAGTAAGGAGATTACATGGGGAGGAGGTTTTGTTACAGTGTGTCACCCTAGTAGTAAGGTAATTACATAAGGAGGAGGTTTGTTACAGTGTGTCACCCCAGTAGTAAGGAGATTACATGAGGAGGAGGTTTGTTACAGTGTGTCATCCCAGTAGTAAGGGGATTACATGAGGAGGGGGTTTGTTACAGTGTGTCACCCCAGTAGTAAGGAGATTACATGTGGAGGAGGTTTGTTACAGTGTGTAACCACAGTAGTAATGATATTACATGAGGAGGAGGTTTGTTACAGTGTGTCACCCTAGTAGTAAGGTTATTACATGAGGAGGAGGTTTGTTACAGTGTGTAACCACAGTAGTAATGATATTACATGAGGAGGAGGTTTGTTACAGTGTGTCACCCCAGTAGTAAGGAGATTACATGAGGAGGGGGTTTGCTACAGTGTGTCACCCTAGTAGTAAGGTAATTACATAAGGAGGAGGTTTGTTACAGTGTGTCACCCCAGTAGTAAGGAGATTACATGAGGAGGAGGTTTGTTACAGTGTGTCATCCCAGTAGTAAGGGGATTACATGAGGAGGGGGTTTGTTACAGTGTGTCACCCCAGTAGTAAGGCAATTACATGAGGAGGAGGTTTATTACAGTGTGTCACCCCAGTAGTAAGGAGATTACTTGGGGAGGAGGTTTGTTACATTGTGTCACCCCAGTAGTAAGGTGATTACATGAAGAGGAGGTTTGTTACAGTGTGTCACCCCAGTAGTAAGGAGAATACATGAGGAGGAGGTTGTTACAGTGTGTCACCCCAGTAGTAAGGTGATTACATGAGGAGGAGGTTTGTTACAGTGTGTCACCCCAGTAGTAAGGAGAATACATGAGGAGGAGGTTTGTTACAGTGTGTCGCCCCAGTAGTAAGGAGATTACATGGGGAGGAGGTTTGTTACAGTGTGTCACCCCAGTAGTAAGGAGATTACATGGGGAGGAGGATTGTTACAGTGTGTCACTCTTATACTCCGTAGGCAGCTTAATGCCTGTTGCCTGTAAGAATCCCGGAACTGTGCAGAATGTAAAGTTTTTAGCTTGGACATTTTCGTGTTTTTTGGGGGGGGTTTTATGCGTAAACTGGGGGGGGGGGTATTAGAAATCTTGGGTGAGTTCCCACACTTTTTTCTCCAGGACTTGACCCCTGCTTATCCCCTATTCAAAGGATAGGGGATAAGATGTCTGATCGCAGGGGTCCCGCCGCTGAGGACCCCGCGATCTTCCTGCTGTACCCGGCGTTCGTTTAGAGAATCGGGTGCAGCACAGGAGGCTTATGACATCACGGCCACGCCCCCCCAATGCACAGACCATGCCCCCTCACTCCATGCACCAGATGTCTGGGGTGCCGCAGCCAAGATCGAGGGGGTCCCCAGCAGCGGGACCCCATGATCAAACATCTTATCCCCAATCCTTTGGATAGGGGATAAAATGTCTAGGGCCAGAGTACCCCTTTAATCTAATTTTATTTATAACTTTTTATACATTTTTAGACACTGGATGACTGCAAGCAGAGATCTTAAAAAGCATGAGGGATTGCGATGGAAAGTACGCTGTAACTGAATTTTGTTGTAATAAACTTTATTTATAGCAATTTTAACACCCCTTTACCCGAAAGGTCGCAGCCCTGGTGCACCAATATTATAGACAGGCTACTTCCTACCGTGTTTCTCCGAAAATAAGACCAGGTCTTATATTAATTTAAGTCACAAAAAACACACTAAGGCTTATTTATTTACGGTATGTACCGTGAACAACATGGGGGGGCTTCCACACTGCTACAGCCCCCCATCCTCCCAAAGCCCCCCCATCCTCCACACTCCTGCAGTCCCCCATCCTCCACACTCCTGCAGCCCCCCATCCTCCACACTCCTGCAACCCCCCATCCTCCACACTCCTGCAGCCCCCATCCTCCACACCCCTGCAGCCCCCCATCCTCCACACTGCTACAGCCCCCCATCCTCCCCTTCCCCTGTCGTCCTGCACACTCCTACAGTGCCCCCCACCTGGCAGTCTGCCAGTTGATTACCCCTGGCCTAGGTCTTATTTTCGGGGTAGGGCTTATATTGCAGCCCACCCTGATAATCCTGATAGGGCTTACTTTCAGGGTAGGGTTTATTTTCGGGGAAACGGGGTAGCTTTGCATTAGACATGTCACTTACTTCACTCCATCAATGAACTATAAACATGAATGAAATATTTTCTCACCATAAATGTGAATAGAATTTTTTTTTTATAAATTAAAAAAATAAATAAATAAATAAATAAATAAAATATATGCCAGCCTCAAATCTCTTGGCGGAGATGGGTTTACACTGAGGCCCGGCCTTTCTAATAACCGTATGTTATTCTGTACCGAGCTTAATGGTTAAACCCAGTTCCTAACCAAAGTACCACCTGCTGTTGCGGGAGGAATATTTTGGTGCAGGGCAGCAGTCACAGTACATTTCAATGCAGATATATTTTCATTCCAAAAAGATGAGTCAGGAGATGCCGGGCTATCAGGAGCACTCTCCCGTCTACCCTCTCGGTGCCATTCAGAGCGCGGCACAGCGGGGGTTCGAGTACTAATCCAATTAATGGCGAATCGCTCTCTCTTTTCGTAACAAGCTCCAGCTTTGGGGTTTTCCTCTTGCCTTGTCTGTAATGCCTATATAACAGACTGTTCTCGGTAATAACCGAGCTGGCAATACCAACCGAACGGAAAAAGTTCTTCGTTAAATTGGCTCCGAAACCCTATTAAAATCCACTCAGTTTTGAAGAGTATTATTTAGCTGTATACAAAACTTGCTTCCGTACATCTACTAAATGTATCCTGCTAACAGAATTCGGCATATGGAGTTGCACAAGGACTTTTTGAATTAATGAAAGACAGTAAAAGTAGAAAAAAATACTGGGCACTCACCATTAAAACGTCGTCTTTTTTTTCCCATGGTAAAAATGCTCATGGGCGGGGAAACAAAGAACGACCCCAGCAGCCGCCGTTGGCGGCTGCTAGGGTCGTTCTTTGTTTTCCCACCTGTGAGAATTTTTAATATAGAGGAATAAGGGCTACATTTTAAAAGTGAGTGCCCAATGTTTTTTCTATTTTTACTGTCATTACGGATTTACTTTGTTCACACATGAGCACCAAATACTGCATTTTCTAAGTTGAACTGCCAGTACCCGCTGGCGACTGCTGAGGTTGTTTCTTGTTTTTCCGTCCATGAGCATTTTTAATATGGAAGAATAAAGGCTACGTTTTAATGGTGAGTGCCCAATGTTTTTTCTACTTGTACAGTCATATATATATGCCAGCCTAAAATCTCTTGGCGGAGATCGGTTTACACCGAGGCCCGGCCTTTCTAATAACCGTATGTTATTCTGTACCGAGCTTAATGATTAAACCCAGTTCCTGACCAAAGTACCACCTGCTGTTGCGGGAGGAATATTTTGGTGCAGGGCAGCAGTCACAGTACATTTCAATGCAGATATATTTTCATTCCAAAACGATGAGTCAGGAGATGCCGGGCTATCAGGAGCACTCTCCCGTCTACCCTCTCGGTGCCATTCAGAGCGCGGCACAGCGGGGGTTCGAGTACTAATCCAATTAATGGCAAATCGCTCTCTCTTTTCGTAACAAGCTCCAGCTTTGGGGTTTTCCTCTTGCCTTGTCTGTAATGCCTATATAACAGACTGTTCTCGGTAATAACCGAGCTGGCAATACCAACCGAACGGAAAAAGTTCTTCGTTAAATTGGCTCCAAAACCCTATTAAAATCCACTCAGTTTTGAAGAGTATTATTTAGCTGTATACAAAACTTGCTTCCGTACATCTACTAAATGTATCCTGCTAACAGAATTCGGTATATGGAGTTGCACAAGGACTTTTTGAATTAATGAAAGACAGTAAAAGTAGAAAAAAATACTGGGCACTCACCATTAACACGTCGTCTTTTTTTTTCCATAGTAAAAATGCTCATGGGCGCGGAAACAAAGAACGACCCCAGCAGCCGCCGTTGGCGGCTGCTAGGATCGTTCTTTGTTTTCCCACCTGTGATCATTTTTAATATAGAGGAATAAGGGCTACATTTTAATGGTGAGTGCCCAATGATTTTTCTATTTTTACTGTCATTACGGATTTACTTTGTTCACACGTGAGCACCAAAAACTGCGTTTTCTTAGTTGAACTGCCAGCACACGCTGGGGGTTGCTGAGGTTGTTCTTTTTTTTCCCACCCATGAGCATTTTTAATCTAGAGGAATAAGGGCTACATTTTAAAGGTGAGTGCCCAATGTTTTTTCTATTTTTACTGTCATTACGGATTTACTTTGTTCACACGTGAGCACCAAATATTGCGTTTTCTAAGTTGTTCTGCCAGTACCCGCTGGCAACTGCTGAGGTTGTTTCTTGTTTTTCCGTCCATGAGCATTTTTAATATGGAAGAATAAAGGCTACATTTTAATGGTGAGTGCCCAATGTTTTTTTCTACTTGTACAGTCATTACGGATTTACTTGGCCTTTGTTCACACGTGAGCACCAAAACTGCATTTTCTTAGTTGAACTGCCAGCACACACTGGCGGTTGCTAAGGTTGTTCTTTATTTTTCCGTCCATGAGCATTTTTTAATATGGAAGAATAAAGGCTACGTTTTAATGGTGAGTGCCCAATGTTTTTTCTACTTGTACAGTCATTACAGATTTACTTGGACTTTGTTCACAGCTGCACTGCCTGCACCTGATTGTCATTTTTTTTTGTCTCTTGGCGGAGATCGGTTTACACCCAGGGACGGCATTTCTAATAACTGTATGTTATTCTGCACCTCGCTTAATGATTAAACCCAATTCCTGACCAAAGTACCACCTGCTGTTGCGGGAGGAATATTTTGGTGCAGGGCAGCAGTCACACACAGTACATTTTAATGCAGATATATATTCATTGAGCCTTTCATGAGCCTTTTTTAATTTGGAACAAAAAAGACTACATTTTAAAGGTGAGTGCCCAATGTTTTTTCTACGTTTACTGTCATTACGGATTTACTTGGACTTTGTTCACAAGTGAGCACCACCAATTGCGTTTTCTAAGTTGAACTGCCAGCACCCGCTGGAAGCTGCTGAGGTCGTTCTTTGTTTTTCCATCCATGAGCATTTTTAATATGGAAGAATAAAGGCTATGTTTTAATGGTGAGTGCCCAATGTTTTTTCTACTTTTACAGTCATTACGGATTTACTGCACTGCCTGCACCTGATTGTAATTGTAATGGTGTTTTTATTTTGTCTCTGAAAAGTTTTTTTCTGTAGCAGTGCCGCCCGTATTTTCTTCTGAGCCTAGCGACTTTTTGGACTAATTGTGTTTTTGAGGACAGTAATGGGCAATACTGTGGTTGTAAAATAATAGACTGTTCGGCATACAGAGCAGTACCAGACATCTGATCCCCATAGACGTCAGTGATCAACGGTGATGATTCCACCACTACCGTAGAAAGGAGTGCCGTCATTGCCCATTACCGTGCCCAAAAAACACAATTAGTCCATTAAGTTATTAGGCTCAGATGAAAATATGGGTGGCACTACTGCAGAAAAAACTTCCCAAAGACAAAAAAAAAACCACCCTCAAAATTACAATCAGGTGCAGGCAATTCAACTGGTGGTGCTCACATGTGAACAAGGTCCAAGTAAGACGGAGGCTACTAGAGGTCATCATTTTTCCATCCATGAACATTTTTTAATATAGAAGAATAAGGGCTACATTTTAATGGTGAGTGCCCAATGTTTTTTCTACTTTTACGGTTGTTCATTAAGAATTTACTTGGACTTTGTTCACAGGTAAGCATCACCAAGTTAAACTGCCTGTCACCTGATGTAATTTTGAGTCTTTTATTTATTTTTTTTCTTGGAGTTTTTCCTGCAGTAGTGCCGCCAGCATTTTCTTCCGAGCCTAGTGACTTTTTGGACTAATAGTATTTTGGGGCATGGTAATGGGCAACGGCTGCGCTCCTTTCTACCTTGGTGGCAGGACCATCACCATTGATCACTGACTTCTATGGGGATCAGATGCCTGGCACAGTAGTATAGTCGTATTATTTTACAGCCATACTACTGAGTCAACAAGTGTTTTCCTACCAAAACCTCTTTGGTCTGTGGGGTACGACCTTCGTAGCCGATGCCCAGAATGTGTTCAACCAGTACTAATTGTTGGCTATGTTCACCTATGTTTGGATGTGCTGACCAACTTTTTTTTTTGCATTGCATTGCATGTGGGGGGGGGGGGGGGGATGGCTGCCTCCATGGTCACCTTATTGTGGTGGGATGATACACACTATTTGGCCAAATGGTAATTTTTTTCTGTTTCCATTGCACTGAGCCAACAATTAAGGTGGTTTTCCAACCAAAACCTTTCCATTCTGTGTCGGTATGATGTGGCAGATGTCCAGAATGGGTCAGACCAGTACTCATTGTTGGCAATGTTCACATAAAGGGGTTACCCCGAGATCACAATGTATCCCCCATCCACAGGACAGGGGGTAACTAGCTGATCAGTGGGGGATTACCACTGGGACACCCTTGAAAATCAACCACGGGGGTCTTTTGTCCCCTAATAAAATGGAGTGGCAGCCTGCAAACTCAGCCACCACTCCATTTAATCTCTATGGAACTTCCAAATGTGGCTAAACTCTGAAGTCCTTTAGCCAGGGAATGGGGCGGTGGCTGAACATGCACATTCCTTCATGGGACAACTCACCTCTGTTCTTGAGATTGCTCGGGTCCCAGTGGTGATACCCCCACGATCACCAATCCTGTAGACTTTTAATCTTGGGATAACTTTTTTAAAGGAGTTCTCCAGGACAACAAAACTAAAGAACTATCATTATGATAGTTCATCAAATCAGTGGTGGTCTGATCCGCTGCAACCCTTCTGACTAATGGGGTGTCCCCGCCACTGTTTTCCAGGCACAGCTCCATGCTTTTGGTAGTGTCTGCTATAACAACCTTGAGCAGCTCGATCCCATTCCAATCCCATACCAATAAAAGGAACGGAGATGCAATACAAATCGCAACCTCTAGCAGAAGTATGGAGCTGTTTCTGGTAAGCTGTGATGGGACTATGTCCCCTTCAATCAGGGGTGCTGAGATTTTGACCCCCCAATAATGTGATGTTGATGTTGAGAACTCTTTTACCTGTTTTCGTATTTTGCTTTGGCATTCATAGATTTGGTGTATAACTGAGGCCACTTCTCATCTGTGAATATTAACATTTTTGAGAGTTCCAGTGGGTCGAGAAGACCCCCACATCAAATATTTAGCCACCACCATTATGTTACTGGGTTTTGTCAAGCCGAAGGGCCTGGAGATGGTTCCAAACTTGTTCCTCCCTTGTTGTTTGGAGAGAGGCGTCCTACACATGCTCAGGCTCCCTAATAACAAAGGGTATGGGAACAATCATGATGGGGGCTTCTCTTGGACCCCATGGCCGGCCTCTATGGAAAATACGCCCTAGTTAAGCGCCACTCCTCTCTAAAAAATATTCTATTGGCGTCCCTTGAATCCACTCAGTAGCATATATATATATATTTACGGAATATCTTTGTATGAATAAACTGGGTCAAATTTTCAGAATTTTTAGTTCTCAATACAGTAACCTTCTCTGGCCTCTTCTCTACCTTGAGGCAGCCTGTTTTTCTGCAGACATTGCTCCTCGCTCCTTACAGTTCTGTCATTTTTGCAGACAGAAGACTTGTTGTGACAACAGGAATGACACCGGGTGTACGCAGGAGGATGAAAAGTGCTGTCCAAAGCTTAAAGAACAATTCTACCCTATGAGCGGGATCACGTAACACCATAACACACGGTGCGGCAACTGCATATGTACCAGGTAACAGGATGGTTAAACAGTGGGAACCATGGTGGGTGCCAATCTGGCCAATACGAAGCTACGGTAGAGAAGTGGATCTAGGCTTTAAGGCCTCTAGAGGCCGGTCTCTTCCGCTGGCAAGCCCACGGAGTGACATTATTGTGCGCATCCAGAAGGTAGAGATGCTGCCGGCCTCTAGTGGCTGCCGGAAAAATCTGCCTGTGGCCTAGGAGTAGGAGAAGATAGCGGTGACTGCAGGGGAGCTGAGGTATGGGGTGTTTGTTTATTTTTGAAATATTCGGGGTGGTCCTACCTACAGGAGCAAAACTACCTATAGGGTGGTCCTACCTGCAGGGGGCAAACTACCTATAGTGAGGTCCTACCTACAGGAGCAAAACTACCTATAGGGTGGTCCTACCGGCAGGGGGCAAACTACCTATAGGGGGGTCCCACCTGCAGTGTGCAAACTACCTATAGGGGGGTCCTACCTGCAGGGGGCAAACTACCTATAGGGGGGGTCCTACCTACAGGAGCAAAACTACCTATAGGGTGGTCCTACCTGCAGGGGGCAAACTACCTATAGGGAGGTCCTACCTACAGGAGCAAAACTACCTATAGGGTGGTCCTACCTGCAGGGGGCAAACTACCTATAGGGGGGTCCTACCTGCAGTGGGCAAACTACCTATAGGGGGGTCCTACCTGCAGTGGGCAAACTACCTATAGGGGGGTCCTACCTGCAGGGGGCAAACTACCTATACGGGGGTCCTACCTGCAGGGGGCAAACTACCTATAGGGGGGTCCTACCTGCAGGGGGCAAACTACCTATAGGGGGGTCCTATCTGCAGGGGGCAAACTACCTATAGGGGGGTCCTACCTGCAGGGGGCAAACTACCTATAGGGGGGTCCTACCTGCAGGGGGCAAACTACTTATAGGGGGGTCCTACCTGCAGGGGGCAAACTACCTATAGGGGGGTCCTACCTGCAGGGGGCAAACTACCTATAGGGGGGTCCTACCTGCAGGGGGCAAACTACCTATAGGGGGGTCCTACCTGCAGGGGGCAAACTACTTATAGGGGTGGTCCTACCTACAGGGGATAAACTACCTGTAGGAGGTCTTGACGTTTTTAAGGAGTTGCTAGGTAAAGCTAATAACAATTTGGCTCTGTTTACTTTAATGGACCCGATCGACAATACCACACACAACCTGAGGACAGGGGCGGCGCTGTTTGTAATAAAAATCAGCTGTTTTCTAATCCTGTATCATGACATAGGTAGTCTAACAACCTGCAGAACTACAACCCACACCAGTTATCACTTCCTGGAGGTTAAGGGGCCAGTCAGACGCAGCGGAGCGCCGCACTCCGTCATCCGCCGCGGTCTGTACTGCGTTAAGCTGTCATATAACATTTACTGTGACATTTCTTAAGAGGCAATAAAATCGGGAGGTAAACAGCTGGAGCTCGAATCCTCCTCCATCAGACGACTGCGGAGACGAGACCGATAATAACCAAGAATGAACGTCATTGTCTTAACCTGCTATTGTAGAACTATAAGTCCCAGCAGGCAAGCTCACACTGTAGAAGAACATATTGGTGTACATAGAATAGAAGGAGGTCTATAGCATTGATCTCCAACCTGTGGCTCTCCATCTGTTGCAAAACTACAACACCCAGCATGCTCGGACAGCCTTTGGGCATGCTGGGAGTTGTAGTTTTGCAACTAATGGAGAGCCACAGGTTGCCGGGCCCCTATTGTGGCCACCAAACTAGCAGTATGGCGTTTCTTTGGGGGGCATTTGTGGACTCAGGGCTCACAGCATGCTGATGGCATGGTTAACTTTTTTTTTTCATAAACGTTAGCGCTTTCCCCCTATAGACTTCTAGGGAAGGAAAAAAAACGCCAAAAAAAAGCAACGTGAATTTGAAATTTTTAATTTTTCCAGAGGATTCCACAAAAATGGCTGCATTCACCTAGCAACAGCGCCCCACCTATCCAAGGGTTGAGTCTGGTATTGCAGCTCAGGTACTTTGGCATGAATAAGCTTACCATACTACTCACAACCTGTAGACAGGTGGCGCTGTTCTTGGAAGAAAAGCAGCCATGTGTTTTTTTTTTTATCCTGGACAACATAGTTGCTTTCTTCCAGAAACAGCGCCCCCACCTGTCCCCAGGTTGTGTGTGATATTACAACTCTCCTGCAATACCACACACAACCTGTAGATAAAAGTGGCGCTGTTTCTGAAAGAAAGCAGCCATGTTTTTCTAATCCTGGATAACCTCTTAAAAAAAAAAACTAGTTTTTTCAGATGCATAGAAAGCTCAAGGACACTTTCCCATGCAACTTATTTTTGGTGGTTTTATATTTTTTTTACTTAAAAAAAAGAAAAAAAAACACCACAAAAAAACTGCCCCCTCATTTTGCACTCCAAAGATGGTCTTACTCTTGGTTTGTGATAATGTGATTCATTTGTCCATTACAAGTCATGTGATTCATTTGTCCTCCCCCCCCCCCCCCCCCCCCCCAATAAAAATAAAAAAAACTATGTTAAACCCACATTGTGTTTTTCTTGGCATTTTTTTTTCATCCCATAGTAGTCTATGGGAGAAAAAAAACATACACAAAAAATAAAAAAACACCGGCTGTCTAAAGGTATGCTTCTTGTAGCTTCTTTTTTTCAAGAAACAGCACCATTCGTGTCTTCAGGTTGTGTGTGGTATTGCAGCTCAGCTCCTTTTTAAAGTGAATAGTCAGGTTGTAATAACACACACCACCTGAAGACAGGGGTGGTGCTGTTTTTGGAAGAAATCAGCTCTGTTTTTCTAATCCTGGGTAACCCCTTTAACCAGTATTTTTCAAACAGTGTGCCTCCAGCTGTTGAGAAAATACAACTCCCAGCATGCCCGGACAGCCAACATCTGTCGGGGCATGCTGGAAGTTGTAGTTTAGCAACAGCTGGAGGCAAAGTGTTTAGAAAACACTCCCTTTATCCATCCTCTATACTTTGTGTTTTAATTGTTGTAGTTTAGCAACAGCTGGAGGCACAGTGTTTAGAAAACACTCCCTTTATCCATCCTCTATACTTTGTGTTTTAATTGTTGAAGTTTAGCAACAGCTGGAGGCACTGTGTTTAGAAAACACTCCCTTTAACCATCCTCTATACTTTGTGTTTTAATTGTTGTAGTTTAGCAACAGCTGGAGGCACGGTGTTTAGAAAACACTCCCTTTAACCATCCTCTATACTTTGTGTTTTAATTTTTGAAGTTTAGCAACAGCTGGAGGCACGGTGTTTAGAAAACACTCCCTTTAACCATCCTCTATACTTTGTGTTTTAATTGTTGTAGTTTAGCAACAGCTGGAGGCACGGTGTTTAGAAAACACTCCCTTTAACCATCCTCTATACTTTGTGTTTTAATTGTTGAAGTTTAGCAACAGCTGGAGGCACGGTGTTTAGAAAACACTCCCTTTAAGCATCCTCTATACTTTGTGTTTTAATTGTTGTAGTTTAGCAACAGCTGGAGGCACGGTGTTTAGAAAACACTTCCTTTAACCATGCTCTATACTTTGTGTTTTAATTGCTGAGCTTCTTAAGATCTCTGTCTGCTGTCAGTGAATGGGAATATTGTAGCCCTGATCACACAGTGGATGTTTCGTTACATTGTCTCCAGTCTGGGTCGTCCTCTGTGCACTGATACATTTTACCTGCGCTGACACAATTGTGGCAAATTATCAGGACACAGGAGAGATATATTTCTTTGCTGCTGGTGTATATAGGTCACTGAGGACTGTCTAGACTGGATGTAACTGTATCCACCCCATAGCTGTGAGCAGCGCTCTGGATAGAACAAAGACTGTGTTCATTCACTGAAAGCAAGCAGGAGATCTGCATAAGGACATTGAAAAAAACACATAAGGCAAACATTCCATAGGGGGAATTCTATTTTACGACAACACAATGTATTCTACTGCTAAACTTTAAACCCCACAGTACCCAGCTGTATTAAGGCAGTGGTCTCCAAACTGTGGCCCTCCAGCTGTTGTAAAACTACCATTCCCAGCCTGCCCAGACAGTCAACGCCTGGAGGTTGTAGTTTTTGCAGACCATTATATTAAGGCGGTGGTCTCCAAACAATGGACCTCCAGCTGTTGCAAAACTACAACTCCCAGCAATGCCCGGACATTCAATTTGATTGTAATATACACATCAGCAGTGTTCATGCAAAGTTAAAGAGGTACTCCGGTGGAAAACTTTATTTATTTATTTATTTATTTTTTTATGAACTGGTGCCAGAAAGTTAAACAGATTTGTAAATTACTTCTATTAATAAATCTTTACCCTTCCAGTACTTTTTAGCAGCTGTATGCTACAGAGGAAATTCTTTTCTTTTTGATTTTTTTCATTTTTGTCTTGTCCACAGTGCTCTCTGCTGACACCTCTGTCCAGAGCAGCATAGGTTTGCTATGAGGATTTTCTCCTCCTCTGCACAGTTCCCGATACGGGCATCAGGTGTCAGCAGAGAGCACAGTGGACAAGACAAAAAATAAAAAATTAAAAAAGAAAAGAATTTCCTCTGTAGCATACAGCTGCTAAGAAGTACTGGAAGGGTAAAGATTTTTTAATAGAAGTAATTTACTAATCTGTATAACTTTCTGGCACCAGTTCATAAAAAAAATAAGTTTTCCACCGGAGTACCCTTTTAACTTTGCATGAACACTGCTGATGTGTATTTCACAATCAAATTGAATGTCCGGGCATTGCTGGGAGTTGTAGTTTTGCAACAGCTGGAGGTCCATAGTTTGGACACCACCGCCTTAATACAATGGTCTGCAAGAAACTACAATCTCCAGGCGTTTTCCACCAGAGTAGCCCTTTAAGGGTTAACGATTCAACATTGCTGCAACAAAGTAGCATTTGGGTCCCTAAAAATGTCTATACCAATAGTAAAAATCTGCTACCTATCCCGGGGCTTCCCAACCAGGGTGCCTCCAGCTGTTGCAAAACTACAACTCCCAGCGTGCCCGGACAGCCAACGGACGTCCGGGCATGCTGGAAGTTGTAGTTTTGCAACAGCTGGAGGCCCACTGGTTGGGAAAAACTGCTCTGGTAAATAGTTGGCATATGCCATTGATGTATAAAGTATATGTGAGTGTGCTCCGAACACCTACTCAAGTATGAAAGGAGAATCCCAACATGGCATATGCCAGCTGTACCCAGTCCCACCTATATTGAAGCCAATGCCCCTTAGACACTTATTCTAATAACAAAAACAACATAAACAACATAAACTACACAGAGAGCAGTCACATTCTCACTTACCAGTCTCTCCGACATATCGGTTTTGTCATGTTCCGGCAAATGTTGTTCCAGCGCCAACACAATGCAATTGGCAATGATGGTGGCTAAAATCATATATTCGAATGGAGTAAGAAGAGTTAAGGAAAAAAAGAGAGAGTATACGGAATAAAATACAAGTACAGTATATGAAGACAAAAAATTATGGGCGCCATGTAGTGTTCCCCAAACCTGCGGCTGTTGCTGCACTACAACTCACAGGCTGCCGGTTCTTATTGGAAGTTGGAGTGTCGCAACAGCCGGAAGACCCTCAAGTTGGGTCTCACTGTAAAAAATGAATTATAGTAATATAATAAAGTCCTGTGGAATCTATAAATATTATTCTAATTATTACTATTATATTATTACAAAAAAGTATTATATTATTATAAATATTTTTATTATAGATTTATTATTATTATATTTTTATTGTTATTGATATATTATTATTATTTATATTTTTCATTATCATTATAATTATTATTATTAGAAATATTACTATTATATTATTATAAATATTTTTATTATAGATTATTATTATTATATTTTTATTGTTATAAATATTATTATTATTTTTAATTATCATTATAATTATTATTAGAAATTACTATTATATTATTATAAATATTTTTATTATAGATTTATTATTATTATATTTTTATTATTATTGCTATATTATTATTATTTATGGTTTTAATTATCATTATAATTATTATTATATTAAATATTACTATTATATTATTAGAAATATTTTTATTATAGATTTACTATTATTATTAATATTATTATTAGATTTTTATTGTTATTGATATATTATTATATATGTTTTCATTATAATTATTATTATTATTATTATAAATATTACTATTATATTTTTAGAAATATTTTTATTATAGATTTATTATTATTATAATTAGATTTTTATTGTTATTGATATATTATTATTATATATTTTTTTAATTATAATTATTATTATTATAAATATTACTATTATATTTTTTAAGCATAAATATAATAAATAGTATTTAAAAAATGTATTATATTTTTATTGTTATAAATATTATATTTATATTTTTATTATTATTATTAGATTAAATATTTAAGTATTTATGATTCCAGATTTTAAGACAGTGTTTCCCAACCAGTGTGCCTCCAGCTGTTGCAAAACTACAACTCCTAGCATGCCCGGACAGCCGGAGGCTGTCCGGGCATGCTGGGAGTTGTAGTTTTGCAACAGCTGGATGCACCCTGATTGGAAAACACTGTTTTGAGATGCCGGATCATGGATTTTGGTAGCGTTCCCCAGTTTCAGGACCCCCCCCCCCCCTTTTATGAATATCCGTGGACTTTGGCACCGCATTGTCAATATAACCGCATTGTTAGTCGTCCCATGGACTTTATCCTTTTCAATGAAGAGAAACATTCAAGATACATAGCAACAGAGGCAGCGGATATTGTCCCACGGAAACACGACTGTCCTGTCTTATATTATAGTCATTCTATACAGGGATGAGAGTCAGTATATACCTGTATATACCTACAATGGCATCCTTTAAATAAAATGCCCTTTATCTCATATGTAGCCACTTATTTATTTATTCATTCATTTATATACTATATACCAGTGGTCTTCAACCTGCGGACCTCCAGCTGTTGCAAAACTACAACTCCCAGCATGCCAGACAGCCAACGGCTGTCCGGCATGCTGGGAGTTGTAGTTTTGCAACAGCTGGAGGTGCGCAGGTTGGAGACCACTGCTATATACTATAGTATATTTCACTACATTATACAATATAACGCCTTTTGATACTAAATTAACTACACCATGTTGCATTATATGACGGTATACTATACTATGATGTGCTATGCTGGTTTTATGTTATGCTATATTTTATTGTAATGTGCTATAGTATGTTATAATGCACTATTACACTATAGAATACAATATAATCTATTACAATAATAGGATATGCTACACTGTTTAATATTATGCTATATTATATTAGAATATGCTATAGTATCTTATAAAGTATTCAATATTTTATAAATGTATATATATATATATATATATATATATATATAAATGTATAAAATATTGTATACTTTATAACATACTATAGCATATTCTAGTATAATATAATATAGCATAATATAAAACGGCGTAGCATATCCTATTATTGTTATATTAATGTACTATATTATATACATTATGTAATATTGTATTATATTGCACTACTTCACGGTGTTATATAGTATAGATTAGTACATTACACTTTATATATATATATATATATATATATATATATATATTATACACTATGATATATATTATATAGTATAATATATATATATATATATATATATATATATATACTATATATACTATACCTAAACTACACTCTGCCATACTTTACTATAGCCATGCTGACATATAATACGATACTATATTGCATGCTATAATATATGCATATAGTTATTCCATTATAATACAGTATGCACTAGTATATTATAGAGCAGTGGTCTTCAACCTGCGGACCTCCAGATGTTGCAAAACTACAACTCCCAGCATGCCCGGACAGCCAACGGCTGTCCGGCCATGCTGGGAGTTCTAGTTTTGCAACATCTGGAGGTCCGCAGGTTGAAGACCACTGTCATAGAGCATGATTAAAGTGATATATAATGCTATACTATACTAAACTATTCCATTTACTATGCCATGGTATAATATGGCCACATAATACTATACAATACTAACTATTCCTTGCCACACTATATCACACTATAATAAGTTATGCCTTGCTAAATTATGTTACATTATGTTATGGTGCCTTATACTATGCTACATTAAGCTATAATATATTATAGAGCATGATACAGGTATTATAATGCTATATTACCACACTAAGCTTTATCATGTTGTGCTATGCTATGGTATGCTATAACATTTTCACCATATTATACAATATCATGCCATATAATACTATATCATATTATACTAAGCTATCGTATGTCATGTTATATTACATTATGTTATGTTACATTATACTACATTATGATATTATATATTTTTAGCCCTATACAGTATCATAAAAGGCTGTATACTATACAGTGTTATACTCTATTATAGTTATTATATAAGGCTGTATACTATACAAGGTTATACTATATTATGGTTATTATATAAGGCTGTATACTATACAATGTTATACTATATTATGGTTATTATATAAGGCTGTATACTATACAATGTTATACTATATTATAGTTATTATATAATCTTGTATACTATACAGTGTTATACTCTATTATAGTTATTATATAAGGCTGTATACTATACAGTGTTATACTCTATTATAGTTATTATATAATCTTGTATACTATACAATGTTATACTATATTATTATATAAGGCTGTATACTATACAATGTTATACTATATTATGGTTATTATATAAGGCTGTATACTATACAATGTTATACTCTATTATAGGTATTATATAAGGCTGTATACTATACAATGTTATACTCTATTATAGTTATTATATAAGGCTGTATACTATACAATGTTATACTATATTATGGTTATTATATAAGGCTGTATACTATACAATGTTATACTATATTACAGTTATTATATAAGGCTGTATACTATACAATGTTATACTATATTACAGTTATTATATAAGGCTGTATACTATACAATGTTATACTCTGTTATAGTTATTATATAAGGCTGTATACTATACAATGTTATACTATATTATGGTTATTATATAAGGCTGTATACTATACAATGTTATACTATATTATGGTTATTATATAAGACTGTATACTATACAGTGTTATACTCTATTATAGTTATTATATAAGGCTGTATACTATACAGTGTTATACTCTATTATAGTTATTATATAAGGCTGTATACTATACAATGTTATACTATATTATAGTTATTATATAAGGCTGTATACTATACAAGGCCATACTATATTATAGTTATTATATAAGGCTGTATACTATACAATGTTATACTATATTATAGTTATTATATAAGGCTGTATACTATACAATGTCATACTATATTATAGTTATTATATAAGGCTGTATACTATACAATGTCATACTATATTATAGTTATTATATAAGGCTGTATACTATACAATGTTATACTATATTATAGTTATATGAGGCTGTATACTATACAATGTCATACTATATTATAGTTATTATATAAGGCTGTATACTATACAATGTTATACTATATTATAGTTATATGAGGCTGTATACTATACAATGTCATACTATATTATAGTTATTATATAAGGCTGTATGTATACTATACAATGTTATACTATATTATGGTTATTATATAAGGCTGTATACTATACAATGTTATACTCTATTATAGTTATTATATAAGGCTGTATACTATACAATGTTATACTCTATTATAGTTATTATATAAGGCTGTATACTATACAATGTTATACTATATTATGGTTATTATATAAGGCTGTATACTATACAATGTTATACTATATTATGGTTATTATATAAGGCTGTATACTATACAATGTTATACTATATTATGGTTATTATATAAGGCTGTATACTATACAATGTCATACTATATTATAGTTATTATATAAGGCTGTATACTATACAATGTTATACTATATTACAGTTATTATATAAGGCTGTATACTATACAATGTTATACTATATTATGGTTATTATATAAGGCTGTATGTATACTATACAATGTTATACTATATTACAGTTATTATATAAGGCTGTATACTATACAATGTTATACTATATTATGGTTATTATATAAGGCTGTATACTATACAATGTTATACTATATTATAGTTATTATATAAGGCTGTATACTATACAATGTTATACTATATTACAGTTATTATATAAGGCTGTATACTATACAATGTTATACTATATTATGGTTATTATATAAGGCTGTATGTATACTATACAATGTTATACTATATTACAGTTATTATATAAGGCTGTATACTATACAATGTTATACTATATTATGGTTATTATATAAGGCTGTATACTATACAATGTTATACTATATTGTGGTTATTATATAGTGTTGTATACTATACAATGTCAAACTATATTATAGGATGTTATTATGAGAAATTATATACTGCATATATATATGATTTTACTAATATCCCCATTTCCTCTGCCTGATCCTTGGATTTAGCACCATGGACAGCAGCAGGGGCCATAAAGTGACTTCACACCCATAGACAGGCACCACCCCACCCCCACCCTACACCCTGACACATCCCAGCCCTCTCCTTCCTGACTGTCTCCATAGCTGACCTGACACATCATACAATACCTGGATGTCTCAGGCCTCCCCCCCGCACCTCCCCCTGACTTCTCCTAAATCCTCAGTAGTCACTGACTAATGTGACCATATCTGCCCCCCTTGGGGTATCCCTCACATGACGTCCCTACAATCCCACCCTTCTCCTCCTCTGCATGGGGTTCCCTGGTCACCATAACCTATAGCCCCCCACATCTGCTTGTTACATAGAGGAATGACAGGTTGTGGGGGGGGGGGGGGCAGCTTCTTCATTTAAATGCACTGGAGAGAGGGGGTGTAGACTGAGCAGATGAATGGTGAGGGATGGGGTTGCTAGGTTTCTATGAGGAGGCCCTGATGGCTCATACCATACAATCAATAGGTGTGGGATTTCATAACCATGGACGCCCAGGGCTGATCCCAGCGACTACACACCCAGAGACCTCCTGTGGACGGCTGTGCCGGCAGCTGCTGGAGGTTGGCATTCCATACATGATCAATGACAACCCCCTATAGATCCTTCCAGCATCTCCACCATATACCCCCCCACTACCATACCTACATACCCTGTCTCCAATGCTATGAGATATTACACCCAGAAAGGGGTCCAACCATTAACCCTTACAAGGCACTGATATCAGTGCTATATTACATTATATTAACTACACCAGGGGTCCAGCCATTAACCCTTACAAGGCACTGATATCAGTGCTATATAACATTATATTAACCCTTCTGTTGCCAGGAAGGCTTAATGGATGTCCACCCCCCTAGGCCTTTCCTTCCCAGCACAGTAAGGGGGTTACAGTGCTATCCCCCCTAAACATGTCACCTGCATGCTGGCCTGTGCTTTTAACTCTTCCCAAACCAAGATGCATGTGGGCTCCACCACTCCAGGCCTTGGCAAGACAAGAGTTAAATCCCAGTCTTGCCCCCCCCTCCCCCACATCACCACCACCACCAATGCAATGCAACCCGGTCCCAGTTCAAATGCTGTACGGAATTCTCCTGCCACCCTCCATGCCCTACTTGCCCAGGTGAAGGATATGGCCACTCTGTGATCCTTTTGGCATATTTCCTGATGACATTGTCTTCACTGAAGATGAACAGGGACCTGTTAACGGTGAAGCAGTTCTGTTTGACAGGGATGGGGTTATACAGAGCCATGGTCCTCGCCCTCTGTGCCATGGACTGCTTGTACATCCTTTGGCCAGGTTGGGGTCCACCTTGGCGGCTGCTCCCTCTTCCAGCACCCCCTGGCACCCCAGTTCCATAGCGGGTGGGCAGATCATCTCCGAACCGGGCCATTCTAGAATTGCACAGGAGCAAGTGTTAGAATCCAAAGTGGCAGCCAAGGTTGGGGGCTGTAGACGCATCCCCATGCACTGAGCCCCTCACACTTCGCTTCCTTTCATGGATCAGGGCTGGAGCACACAGGGCTTCTTCTTCTTCTTCCCACCCTCAATCCTGGAGCCCAAGCCCTGGAGCAGATGAGAGATCCTCAAAAAAAAAAAAGAGTACAAAGCAATGCAAAAATAATAGCAATAATGATACTATTATCTCCAATGTATGAGCCTCAGATGGTGGAGACAGTGTCCTTGGCAGCTCCTGCCCTCCTCATGTGCTGGATGCCTCCTCCAGAGGGATTGCCCTCCCTGCTCCAATGATGCTTCCAGCGCAGGGAAGGAGCTGGTCCCTGCACAGACACTTAGTTACCAGATGAACACAGTAAAGCAGTTTGTGAACCTCAGCCCCTATAAGAGGCAAGACATGTGATCCACAGGAGCCAATGAGCCGGGGACTCCACCTAAGCCAACAACCCCTGGAATAAGCAAAATATTCCTCTCCCAGGCATATACTCTGCAGCCCTTCCCCCTTTGCTTAAGAAAGACCCCCAAATCCAAGTGGGAATACATGCGCCTCTTGCAAAGCAACTCAATGCAAATTGCACATAAGCTTGTTATTTATTTATTTATTTTTTGGAAAGGAAAACACAGCACTGGGCTTGCATGGGTTAAATGCACACTCCCTCCTCCCCCCCTCTTTTCTCTTCCTCCTTCCTTTTGCCTGTAGACATAGAAATCTCAAGCACTAGGTTTGCTGGTCATGGAGGAAGCTAATTCACTAGATGGGATTACTGATTAATTGGGGTTCCTATGAAGGGATGGGTGACAATGTGCCAGGGAAGGGTGGGTGGGGGGGGGGCTGGTGCCCTATAGAGATGCCAGGGTGGAGCCTGCACACTTCTGGGAGCTGTCCAGATGCTGAAAGCTGTCACCGACGCCCCAACTAGAAGTGGTCATTACTGTCAGAGCCATAGGAGACGCCTGGGGTGGGCTACCAGACCCCCCCCCCCATAGGGCAGGTTCATTGATGCTAAGCCAGGCTTCGAGACGCAATTAGCCGAGGGGGCTCATAGACTGGAGATAGCAATTTGTGGCTTTGTTGTGACAGATCGGAATTAAGGGGTGAGGAGATAGTTGGGTGGGTGAATCGGTCGTGCAGCACAATGGGTGACACAGTAGTATACGCCAATATGTGCACAGGTTAAACGGGAAGCAGTGCCGAAAGCTGGGGTGGAGGAATCGGACTGAAACAACATGAGGTTATCACCCAAAAAACTCATGGCAAGTGTAATCTTCTGTATGGTACCATCTTCTGGGGCGAAGAATTCCAAACAGGTCATAAATGCGTCCAGTATAATGCGGCTACGTGAATGGGATTTTTTGATGGACTTTTCAGGACTTTTTGCCGGGAGTAATAATCAAGGTTTTTTCCAGGATGATACCCGTAGTGTGAAAGGGGCCGAAGGCCCCTTTCACACTACAGGTATCATCCTGGAAAAAACCTCCGTTATTACTCCCGGCAAAAATGTCCTGAAAACGGTTTTAGGCCCCTTTCACACTACAGGTATCATCCTGGAAAAAACCTCCGTTATTACTCCCGGCAAAAATGTCCTGAAAACGGTTTTAGGCCCCTTTCACACTACAGGTATCATCCTGGAAAAAACCTCCGTTATTACTCCCGGCAAAAATGTCCTGAAAACGGTTTTAGGCCCCTTTCACACTACAGGTATCATCCTGGAAAAAACCTCCGTTATTACTCCCGGCAAAAATGTCCTGAAAACGGTTTTAGGCCCCTTTCACACTACAGGTATCATCCTGGAAAAAACCTCCGTTATTACTCCCGGCAAAAATGTCCTGAAAACGGTTTTAGGCCCCTTTCACACTACAGGTATCATCCTGGAAAAAACCTCCGTTATTACTCCCGGCAAAAATGTCCTGAAAACGGTTTTAGGCCCCTTTCACACTACAGGTATCATCCTGGAAAAAACCTCCGTTATTACTCCCAGCAAAAATGTCCTGAAAACGGTTTTAGGCCCCTTTCACACTACAGGTATCATCCTGTAAAAAAAAAACCTTTGTTATTACTCCAGGCAAAAAGTCCTGAAAACGGTCGTCAAAAAATCCCATTCATGTCAATGGGATTTTTTAAACATCCTTTTGCATCAGGCATGTCAGATGGTGCCTGATGGGTCTGATGGTAGTAGTAGTAGTGGTGGTGGTGGTAGTAGTAGTAGTAGTGGTGGTGGCATTAGTGGTGGTGGTAGTAGTGGTGGTGGTGGTAGTAGCAGTGGTGGTAGTAATAGTAGTGGTGGTGGTAGCAGTGGTGGTGGTGGTAGTAGTAGTAGTGATGGTGGTAGTAGTGGTGGTGGTGGTAGTAGTGGTGGTGGTTGTGGTAGTAGTAGAAGTGGTGGTTGTGGTAGTAGTAGTAGTGGTGGTGGTAGTAGTGGTGGTAGTAGTAGTACTGCTGGTTGTGGTAGTAGTAGAAGTGGTGGTTGTGGTAGTAGTAGTGGTGGTGGTGGTAGTAATAGTGGTGGTAGTAGTAGTGGTCGTGGTAGTAGTGGTCGTGGTAGTAGTGGTGGTAGTTGTAGTAATGATGGTGGTGGTAGTCGTGGTGGTGGTAGTAGTAGTGCTGGTTGTGGTAGTAGTAGAAGTGGTGGTTGCGGTAGTAGTAGTGGTGGTAGTAATAGTGGTGGTAGTAGTGGTAGTAATAGTAGTGGTGGTGGTGGTAGTAGTAGTGGTAGTAGTGGTCGTGGTAGTAGTGGTGGTGGTAGTAGTAGTGGTAGTTGTAGTAATGATGGTGGTGGGAGTAGTGGTAGTAGTAGTAGTGGCAGTAGTAGTGGGAGTAGTAGTGGTGGTGGCAGTTGTTGTAGTAGTGATGGTGGTAGTAGGAGTAGTACAATTGCAGTAGTAGTAGGAGGAGTGGTGGTAGTAGTAGTGATGGTGGTAGTAGTAGTGGTGGTGGAGGTAGAAGTAGTAGTAGTAGTAAAAGTGATGGTGGTGGTAGCAGTTGAAGTAGTGATGGTGGTAGTAGTAGTAGTGATGGTGGTAGTAGTAGTAGTAGTGGTAGTATTGGTAATAGTGGTGGTGGTGGTAGCAGTTGTAGTAGTAGTAGTGATGGTGGTAGCAGTTGTAGTAGTAGTGATGGTGGTAGCAGTTGTAGTAGTAGTGATGGTGGTAGTAGTAGTAGTAGTAGTGGTAGTATTGGTAATAGTGGTGGTGGTGGTAGCAGTTGTAGTAGTAGTAGTAGTGATGGTGGTAGCAGTTGTAGTAGTAGTAATAGTAGCGGTAGTGATGGTGGTAGTAGTAGTAGTAGTGGTAGTATTGGTAATAGTGGTGGTGGTGGTAGCAGTTGTAGTAGTAGTAGTGATGGTGGTAGCAGTTGTAGTAGTAGTGATGGGGGTAGCAGTTGTAGTAGTAGTAGTAGTGATGGTGGTAGCAGTTGTAGTAGTAGTAATAGTAGCGGTAGTGATGGTGGTAGCAGTTGTAGTAGTAGTAGTAGTAGTGATGGTGGTAGCAGTTGTAGTAGTAATATTAGTGGTAGTGATGGTGGTAGCAGTTGTAGTAGTAGTAGTAGTGATGGTGATAGCAGTAGTAGTAGTGGTGGTAGCAGTTGTAGTAGTAGTAGTGATGGTGGTAGCAGTTGTAGTAGTAGTAATAGTAGTGGTAGTGATGGTGCTAGCAGTAGTAGTAGTGATGATGGTGGTAGCAGTAGTAGTAGTAGTGGTGGTAGCAGTTGTAGTAGTAGTAGTAGTGATGGTGGTAGCAGTAGTAGTGGTGGTAGCAGTTGTAGTAGTAGTAGTAGTAGTGATGGTGGTAGCAGTAGTAGTGGTGGTAGCAGTTGTAGTAGTAGTAGTAGTAGTGATGGTGGTAGCAGTAGTAGTGGTGGTAGCAGTTGTAGTAGTAGTAGTAGTAGTGATGGTGGTAGCAGTTGTAGTAGTAGTAGTGATGGTGGTAGCAGTAGTAGTAGTAGTGATGGTGGTAGCAGTAGTAGTAGTGGTGGTAGCAGTTGTAGTAGTAGTAGTAGTAGTAGTAGTGATGGTGGTAGCAGTTGTAGTAGTAGTGATGGTGGTAGTAGTGGTGGTAGCAGTTGTAGTAGTAGTAGTAGTGATGGTGGTAGCAGTAGTAGTAGTACTGTATCGAACATGATGGACAAGGTAGAAGATGTGTGGCTGTGTAGGAGTAATAATTGTAGTAGTAGTAATAGTAACAGTACATTATGGAACATGATTGATAATACATAAGTATATAGGTATATGTGCACTGTATATGCATCTGTGTGTATATATGTATACGTGCATTGTATATGTATGTGTGTGTATATATGTATACGTGCATTGTATATGTATGTGTGTGTATATTTGTATATGTGCACTGTATATGTATCTGTGTGTATATATGTGCATTGTATATGTATCTGTGTGTATATATGTATACGTGCATTGTATATGTATGTGTGTATATTTGTATATGTGCACTGTATATGTATCTGTGTGTATATATGTATATGTGCATTGTATATGTATCTGTGTGTATATATGTATACGTGCATTGTATATGTATGTGTGTATATTTGTATATGTGCACTGTATATGTATCGGTGTGTATATTTGTATATGTGCACTGTATATGTATCTGTGTGCATATGTTTATGTGCACTATATATGTATGTGTGTATAAATGTATATGTGCACTGTATATGCATGTGGGTGCATATATGTATATGTGCGCTGTATATGTATCTGTGTGTGTATATATGTATATGTGCACTGTATATGCATGTGTTTGTGTATATGTGCACTGTATATGCATGTGTGTGTATATTTGTATATGTGCACTGTATATGCATGTGTGTGTATATTTGTATATGTGCACTGTATATGTATCTGTGTGCATATGTATATGTGCACTGTATATGTATGTGTGTGTATAAATGTATATGTGCACTGTATATGTATCTGTGTGTATATATGTATATGTGCACTGTATATGTATGTGTGTATATTTGTATATGTGCACTGTATATGTATCGGTGTGTATATTTGTATATGTGCACTGTATATGTATCTGTGTGCATATGTTTATGTGCACTATATATGTATGTGTGTATAAATGTATATGTGCACTGTATATGCATGTGGGTGCATATATGTATATGTGCGCTGTATATGTATCTGTGTGTGTATATATGTATATGTGCACTGTATATGCATGTGTGTGTATATTTGTATATGTGCACTGTATATGCATGTGTGTGTATATTTGTATATGTGCACTGTATATGTATGTGTGTATATTTGTATATGTGCACTGTATATGTATCTGTGTGCATATGTATATGTGCACTGTATATGTATGTGTGTGTATAAATGTATATGTGCACTGTATATGCATGTGGGTGCATATATGTATATGTGCACTGTATATGTATCTGTGTGTATATATGTATATGTGCACTGTATATGCATGTGTGTGTGTGTATATATATATGTGTGTGTGTGTGTGTGTGTGTGTGCACTGTATGTGTATGTAAAATGTATATGTGCACTGTATATGTATCTGTGTGTATATATGTATATGTGCACTGTATATGCATGTGTTTGTGTATATGTGCACTGTATATGTATGTGTGTGTATATTTGTATATGTGCACTGTATATGTATGTGTGTGTATATTTGTATATGTGCACTGTATATGTATGTGTGTGTATATTTGTATATGTGCACTGTATATGTATCTGTATGTATATTTGTATATGTGCACTGTATATGCATGTTTGTGTATATGTGCACTGTATGTGTGTGTAAATTTGTATATGTGCACTGTATATGCATGTGGGAGCATATATGTATATGTGCACTGTATATTATCTGTGTGTATATTTGTATTTGTGCACTGTATATGCATGTGTGTATATGTATTTGTGCACTGTATATGCATGTGTGTATATATATATGTGCACTGTATGTGTGTATAAATGTATATGTGCACTGTATATGTATCTGTGTATATATGTATATGTGCACTGTATATGCATGTATTTGTGTGTATGTGCACTGTATATGTATCTGTGTGTATATATGCACTGTATATACATGTGTGTGTATATTTGTATATGTGCACTGTATATGTATCTGTGTGTATATATGTATATGTGCACTGTATATGCATGTGTTTGTGTATATGTGCACTATATATGCATGTGTGTGTATATTTGTATATGTGCACTGTATATGTATTTGTGTGTATATTTGTATATGTGCACTGTATATGTATCTGTGTGTATATATGTATATGTGCACTGTATATGTATCTGTATGTATATTTGTATATGTGCACTGTATATGCATGTTTGTGTATATGTGCACTGTATATGTATGTGTGTGTAAATTTGTATATGTGCACTGTATATGCATGTGGGAGCATATATGTATATGTGCACTGTATATTATCTGTGTGTATATTTGTATATGTGCATTGTATATGCATGTGTGTGTATATGTATTTGTGCACTGTATATGCATGTGTGTGTATATATATGTGCACTGTATGTGTGTATAAATGTATATGTGCACTGTATATGTATCTGTGTATATATGTATATGTGCACTGTATATGCGTGTGTTTGTGTGTATGTGCACTGTATATGTATCTGTGTGTATATATGCACTGTATATACATGTGTGTGTATATTTGTATATGTGCACTGTATGTGTATCTGTGTGTATATATGTATATGTGCACTGTATATGTATGTGTGTGTATATTTGTATATGTGCACTGTATATGTATCTGTGTATATATGTATATGTGCACTGTATATGTATCTGTGTGTATATATGTATATGTGCACTGTATATGCATGTGTGTGTATATTTGTATATGTGCACTGTATATGTATCTGTGTGTATATATGTATATGTGCACTGTATATGTATCTGTGTGTATATATGTATATGTGCACTGTATATGCATGTGTGTGTATATATGTATATGTGCACTGTATATGCATGTGTGTGTATATGTGCACTGTATATGTATCTGTGTGTATATATGTATATGTGCACTGTATATGTATCTGTGTATATATGTATATGTGCACTGTATATGTATCTGTGTGTATATATGTATATGTGCACTGTATATGTATCTGTGTGTATATATGTATATGTGCACTGTATATGTATCTGTGTATATATGTATATGTGCACTGTATATGTATCTGTGTATATATGTATATGTGCACTGTATATGTATCTGTGTATATATGTATATGTGCACTGTATATGTATCTGTGTATATATGTATATGTGCACTGTATATGTATCTGTGTGTATATATGTATATGTGCACTGTATATGTATCTGTGTGTATATATGTATATGTGCACTGTATATGTATATATGTATATGTGCACTGTATATGTATGTGTTTGTATATATTTATATGTGCACTGTATATGTATGTATATGTGGACTGTATATGTATCTGTGTGTATATATGTATATGTGCACTGTATATGTATCTGTGTGTATATATGTATATGCATGTGTGTGTATATGTATATGTGCACTGTATATGTATCTGTGTGTATATATGTATATGTGCACTGTATATGTATGTGTTTGTATATATTTATATGTGCACTGTATATGTATCTGTGTGTATATATGTATATGTGCACTGTATATGTATCTGTGTGTATATATGTATATGCATGTGTGTGTATATGTATATGTGCACTGTATATGTATCTGTGTGTATATATGTATATGTGCACTGTATATGTATGTGTTTGTATATATTTATATGTGCACTGTATATGTATCTGTGTGTATATATGTATATGTGCACTGTATATGTATCTGTGTGTATATATGTATATGTGCACTGTATATGTATCTGTGTGTATATATGTATATGTGCACTGTATATGTATGTGTTTGTATATATTTATATGCATTTATGAGATGTGTGTATGTACTATGGGGGAGATTTATCAAATCCTGTCCAGAGGAAAAGTTGCTGAGTTGCCCATAGCAACCAATCAGATCGCTTCTTTCATTTTTAACAAGGCCTCTTCAAAATGAAAGGAGCCATCTGATTGGTTGCTATGGGTAACTGGGCAACTTTTCCTTTGCACAGGTTTTGATAAATCTCCCCCTATATGTATGTTTGTTTGCATACAATGAATAATAAAAGGCTGTACAGTTGTAGAAAATAATTGGAATGGCTGTGTAGGATATACAGAGATCATAAAGGGGATCCCGGCATGTGGTTCCCATCTATGAGCCAAAACATAGAGATGTTGGCGGAAATTTATCAAAACCTGGGCAGTGGAAAAGTTGTCCAGTTTCCCATAGCAACCAATCAGATCGCTTCTTTCAGTTTTCAGAGGCCTTTTCAAAAATGAAAGAAGCGATCTGATTGGTTGTTATGGGCAACTCTACCGCTCTTCTCTGTAAAGGTTTTGATATATCTCTGATCTCTATTTAAACTTTTCACATTTCAAACTATTTTTTTTTTTAGGTAAATCCACAACAGAAAATCTGCACCAAGTTGTGCTGATTCTAGAGCAAATTTGTTGTGGACTTTGGAGGTAAAATATATAGAAAGGAAAATAAAAAATCTAAATGTTTAAAGGAAAGTGTCGGGGGCCTCTAAACCATCCGTCGGGTTTAGTGGCTGAAAACAAGCAGACTGGCTGATTTGCGCAGTTTGCATCTCTTTTATTCACATTAAAGGGGTACTCCAGTAGAATTTGGAGGTGGCAGCAGAGAGCACTGTGGTCAGACTGGAAAGAACTACACAACTTCCTGTGGGGCATACAGCAGCTGATAAGTACTGGGAGGATTAAGATTTTTAAATAGAAGAAATTTACAAATCTGTATAACTTTCTGGTACCAGTTGATATAAAGTTGATATAAAAATAAAAATTCCACTGCCGTACCCCTTTAATGGGAGCTATGGAGCTTGCAGCTTTACACTCTTTATGCAGCTCCCATTACAGTCAATTGGACACCACACAGGTCAGTGCCCCCTCTGTAAGGACCTATGTGTCCTTCCTCACCTTTCCTCTTGCTATGGGATATCCTATGTGACCAGTTTTGAAAAAAAGGCGCTGTGCGTGACGCGAGATTTTCAAAGCCTGAAGACCTCTAGGTGTTGCAAAATTGCAACTCCCAGCATGCCCGGACAGCCGTTGGCTGTCCGGGCATGCTGGGAGCTGTAGTTTTGCAACATCTGGAGGTCCACAGTTTGGAGACCACTATTGTAGGCTGTCTACACACTACAACATATGTATTCTTGCAACCTATAATGGCTTCCTCCTTCCTCTAAATATCTGTGCCTGCTCTACTGCCCCCAGTGGTGATCCCAGGAACTCTGGGGGGAGATTTATCAAAACTTGTGCAGGAAAAGTTGACCAGTTGACCAAAAGTCCTCTGAAACATGAAAGAAGCGATCTGATTGGTTGCTATGGGCATACCTCACAACTTTTGCTGACAGCAAAGAGGGACAAGCCACACCCCCTAACCGCACCCCAGCCACACCCCCTAACCGCAACCACCCCTCCCGTCCACACCCTAACCCCCCCTCCCGTCTACATCCTAACCACCCCTCCCATCTACACCCTAACCACCCCTCCCATTCACACCCTAACCACGCCTGCACATGCGGAATGGGAATACCTATTTAACCACAACCCGACCCCTCCTCGCTAGCAGCTGCTTTGTAGGTAGCAGACCCTTGCAGGATCGTTCGCCCCTGTCGGTATCAGTCGTTCAGTAGGTAGCCATCCCCTGTAGATAGATGCCCCCATGTAGGTAGCAGACCCCCTGAAGATACATTCCCCCCCCCCTGTAGTTAGCAGACCCCATAAAGGCATATGCCCCCCCCCCCTCCTGTAGGTAACAAACCCACTGAATATAGATGCCCCACCCATAAAATGGCAGACCCCATAAATAGATGTCCCCACCCGTAGGAGGAAGACCCCCTGTAGATAAATGAACCCCCCCCCTGTAAGTAGCAGATCCCCTGTAGATAGATGCCCCCATGTAGGTAGCAGACCCCTTGAAGATACAGTCCCCCCACCTTTAGATAGTAGACCCCCTGAAGATACATTCCCCCACCTGTAGATAGCAGACCCCCTGAAGATACATTCCCCCACCTGTAGATAGCAGACCCCCTGAAGATACATTCCCCCCACCTGTAGATAGCAGACCCCATGAAGACAGATGCCCCACCTGTAGATAGCAGACCCCCTGAAGATACATTCCCCCACCTGTAGATAGCAGACCCCCTGAAGATACATTCCCCCACCTGTAGATAGCAGACCCCCTGAAGATACATTCCCCCACCTGTAGATAGCAGACCCCCTGAAGATACATTCCCCCCACCTGTAGATAGCAGACCCCATGAAGACAGATGCCCCACCTGTAGATAGCAGACCCCCTGAAGATACATTCCCCCCACCTGTAGATAGCAGACCCCCTGAAGATACATTCCCTCAGAGGACCCCTGTCTACCATCAAGTGTGAGTTACTAATGAAAGTGCTTCCAATTGAAATGAAAAATGGGACATGTGCGTTCTGGGACGGCGGGACATGACCCCAAAAATGGGAATGTCCCGCCCGATCCGGGACAGTTGGGAGGTATGGCTATGGGCAACTGGTCAACTTTTCCTCAGCACAGGTCTTGATGAATCTACCTCTCTGTGCTTGGCAACGTGGCCTTATATCTCATGGGGCATTACCCTGCAGACCTGCCTAGACATCAGCTTAAGAGGACCACAAAAAATTCCCAATGGTATTTTTTTTTTTTTGATTGGTGTGTAAAATTGCAAATTTGTAGCTTTAAAGCAATTGGAGAACCACTAAAGTCCACGTCTCTATGCCAAGACTATAGGTCTAAAAAGCTTAAAGCTTATTTACTTTACTTAAGTTACTTTTACTCAATAAATCTATGGCCGGCTGAAACCTCTTCATGGCAACACCCAGTACCCATCTTGGAGCACCTATCTTAGATGACTAACTACTCCAATCTTCTATATGACTAGGATTCTATCTTTGAACCCAAGCTCTCCCCCCCCCCCCCTACTAGAAGTAGTTTATGAATTCATTGGTATTGCTCTGTTTACATGGGAGCTATATAGATTATATGGGAGAGCAGCTGTAGAGACATCCTGCATTCCAGCACCTGCATTCTTTCCATAGACAACATAGGGGCAGCTGTAATGTGACCATCATGACAGCTCTTCATGGTCAGAATACCGGCGATGTAAGCAGGGTCTGTATGTTGTTGATGAACACTTCTAAGCTCATAGTAGTCTGGTACATATAATACAGGACAAGGACTTAACAGTAGATACACTGGTTTCTTTTAGCCTCAGGTTGTTACCAGTGCCTCACTTGTTAAGGTGTATCTGTGCATCTGTCACGTTAAACCAGCGACACATTCCCCTCAAAATAACTCAACACACAGCCTGTGCTGCCCCTCCATGTCTAAACCTTGGCAACAAAAGTGAGGAAAAGTAAGTATGTCCGAATTGGGCCCAAAGTGTCAATATTTTGTGTGGCCTCCATTATTTGCCAGCACTGCCTAAAGCCTCTTTGACAGGGAGTTCACCATATCTTCACAAGAGTTCACCAGATCTTCACAAGAGTTCACCAGATCTTCACGGGAGTTCACCAGATCTTCACGGGAGTTCACCAGATCTTCACGGGAGTTCACCAGATCTTCACGGGAGTTCACCAGATCTTCACGGGAGTTCACCAGATCTTCACGGGAGTTCACCAGATCTTCACGGGAGTTCACCAGATCTTCACAGGAGTTCACCAGATCTTCACGGGAGTTCACCAGATCTTCACAGGAGTTCACCAGATCTTCACAGGAGTTTACCAGATCTTCACGAGAGTTCATCAGATCTTCACGGGAGTTCACCAGATCTTCACGGGAGTTCACCATATCTTCACAAGAGTTCACCAGATCTTCACAAGAGTTCACCAGATCTTCACAAGAGTTCACCAGATCTTCACGGGAGTTCACCAGATCTTCACGGGAGTTCACCAGATCTTCACGGGAGTTCACCAGATCTTCACGGGAGTTCACCAGATCTTCACAGGAGTTCACCAGATCTTAACGGGAATACACCAGATCTTCACAGGAGTTCACCAGATCTTCACGGGAGTTCACCAGATCTTCACGGGAGTTCACCAGTTCTTCACTGGAGTTTACCAGATTTTCACGGGAGTTCCCCAGATCTTCACAGGAGTTCACCAGATCTTCACAGGAGTTTACCAGATCTTCACGGGAGTTCATCAGATCTTCACAGGAGTCACTGGAGTCCTCTTCCTCTCATCCATGATGACATCACAGAGCTGATGGATATTAGAGACCTTGTGCTCCCCACCTCCCGTTTGAGGATGCCCCAGAGATGCCCAATAGGGTTTAGGTCTGGAGACATGTTTGGCCAGTCCATCACCTTTACCCTTTGGCAAGGCAGTGGTGGTCTTGGAGTTGTTAGGGGTCATTATCATGTTAGAATACTGTCCTGAGGTCCAGTCTCTGAAGGGAGGGGATCACGCTCTACTTCAGTATGTCACAGTACATGTTGGCCTTCATGGTTCCCTCAATGAACTGTAGCTCTCCAGTGCCAGCAGCACTGATGTAAGCCCAGACCATGACACTCCTTCTGACTGTAGATAAGACACACTTGTCCTTGTTCTCCTCACCTGGTTGCTGCCACACACACTTGACACCATCTGAACCAAGTTTATCTTGGTCTCATCAGACCACAGGACATGGCTCCAGTAATCGATGTCCTAAGGCTGCTTGTCTTCAGTAAACTGTTTGTGGGGCTTATCTTTACAACAGACTTCCTTCTGGAGCGACAGCCATAAAGACCAATTTGGTACAGTGTGCAGCATATGGTCTAAGCACTGACAGCCGGACGCCACACTCCTTCAACCTCTGCAGCAATGCTGGCAGCATTTCCCAATGATAACTTTGGTTATGATGCTGAGCATGTGCACTCAACTTCTTTGGTCCACCATGGCAAGGCCTGTTCTGAGTGGAACCTGTCCTGTAAAACCGCTGTCTTGCCCGCAATGCTCAAGCTCAGTTTTAGGGTCTTGGCAATCTTTTTATAGCCTAGAGACCATCTTTATGTAGAGCAACAATATATATATATATTTTTTTTAGATCTTCAGAGAGTTGTTTTACATGAGGTGCCATGATGAACTTCCAGTGGTGACCAGTATTAGAAAGTGTGAGTGCAATTAGACCAAATTTAAGACACCTGCTCCCCATTCAAATGTGAGACCTTGGAACACTAACGAGTCACATGACACCTCATAGGGAAAATGGCTAATTTGGCCCAATTTGGACATTTCCACTTAGGAATGTACTGATTTTTTTTTGCCAAGGTTTAGACATTAATGGCTGTGTTGACTTATTTTGAGGGAACACCACATTAAATACTTTTATACGGCCTGTGCACTCACTACTTTACATTGTACAGAGGGTCATTTCTTCAGTGTCACATGAAAAGGTAGAAGAAAATAGTTACATAGATGTGAGGGGTGGACTCACTTATGGGATATACTGTATATATAATGTGAGGGGTGGAGTCACTTATGGGATATACTGTATATAATGTGAGGGGTGGACTCACTTATGGGATATACTGTATATATAATGTGAGGGGTGGAGTCACTTATGGGATATACTGTATATATAATGTGAGGGGTGGAGTCACTTATGGGATATACTGTATATAATGTGAGGGGTGGACTCACTTATGGGATATACTGTATATATAATGTGAGGGGTGGACTCACTTATGGGAGATACTGTATATATAATGTGAGGGGTGGACTCACTTATGGGATATACTGTATATATAATGTGAAGGGTGGACTCACTTATGGGAGATACTGTATATATAATGTGAGGGGTGGACTCACTTATGGGATATACTGTATATATAATGTGAGGGGTGGACTCACTTATGGGATATACTGTATATAATGTGAGGGGTGGACTCATTTATGGGATATACTGTATATATAATGTGAGGGGTGGACTCACTTATGGGATATACTGTATATATAATGTGAGGGGTGGACTCACTTATGGGATATACTGTATATAATGTGAGGGGGGACTCACTTATGGGATATACTGTATATAATGTGAGGGGTGGACTCACTTATGGGATATACTGTATATATAATGTGAGGGGTGGACTCACTTATGGGAGATACTGTATATAATGTGAGGGGTGGACTCACTTATGGGATATTCTGTGTATAATGTGAGGGGTGGACTCACTTATGGGATATACTGTATATATAATGTGAGGGGTGGGATCACTTATGGGATATACTGTATATATAATGTGAGGGGTGGACTCACTTATGGGATATACTGTATATATAAAGTGAGGGGTGGACTCACTTATGGGATATACTGTATATATAATGTGAGGGGTGGACTCACTTATGGGATATACTGTATATATAATGTGAGGGGTGGACTCACTTATGGGAGATACTGTATATATAATGTGAGGGGTGGACTCACTTATGGGAGATACTGTATATATAATGTGAGGGGTGGACTCACTTATGGGAGATACTGTATATATAATGTGAGGGGTGGACTCACTTATGGGATATACTGTATATATAATGTGAGGGGTGGACTCACTTATGGGATATACTGTATATATAAAGTGAGGGGTGGACTCACTTATGGGATATACTGTATATATAATGTGAGGGGTGGACTCACTTATGGGATATACTGTATATATAATGTGAGGGGTGGACTCACTTATGGGAGATACTGTATATATAATGTGAGGGGTGGACTCACTTATGGGAGATACTGTATATATAATGTGAGGGGTGGACTCACTTATGGGAGATACTGTATATATAATGTGAGGGGTGGACTCACTTATGGGAGATACTGTATATATAATGTGAGGGGTGGACTCACTTATGGGATATACTGTATATATATAATGTGAGGGGTGGACTCACTTATGGGAGATACTGTATATATAATGTGAGGGGTGGACTCACTTATGGGAGATACTGTATATATAATGTGAGGGGTGGACTCACTTATGGGATATACTGTATATATATAATGTGAGGGGTGGACTCACTTATGGGAGATACTGTATATATAATGTGAGGGGTGGACTCACTTATGGGATATACTGTATATATAATGTGAGGGGTGGAGTCACTTATGGGATATACTGTATATATAATGTGAGGGGTGGAGTCACTTATGGGAGATACTGTATATATAATGTGAGGGGTGGACTCACTTATGGGATATACTGTATATATAATGTGAGGGGTGGACTCGCTTATGGGATATACTGTATATATAATGTGAGGGGTGGACTCACTTATGGGATATACTGTATATAATGTGAGGGGTGGACTCTCTAAGGGGAGATACTGTATATATAATGTGAGGGGTGGACTCACTTATGGGATATACTGTATATATAATGTGAGGGGTGGACTCACTTATGGGATATACTGTATATAATGTGAGGGGTGGACTCACTTATGGGATATTCTGTGTATAATGTGAGGGGTGGACTCTCTAAGGGGAGATACTGTATATAATGTGAGGGGTGGACTCTCTAAGGGGATATACTGTGTATAATGTGAGGGGTGGACTCTCTAAGGGGAGATACTGTATATATACTGTGAGGGGTGGACTCTCTAAGGGGATATACTGTGTATAATGAGAGGGGTGGACTCTCTAAGGGGAGATACTGTATATATAATGTGAGGGGTGGACTCTCTAAGGGGAGATACTGTATATATAATGTGAGGGGTGGACTCTCTAAGGGGAGATACTGTATATATAATGTGAGGGGTGGACTCTCTAAGGGGAGATACTGTATATATAATGTGAGGGGTGGACTCTCTAAGGGGAGATACTGTATATACTGTGAGGGGTGGACTCTCTAAGGGGAGATACTGTATATACTGTGAGGGGTGGACTCTCTAAGGGGAGATACTGTATATATAATGTGAGGGGTGGACTCTCTAAGGGGAGATACTGTGTATAATGTGAGGGGTGGACTCTCTAAGGGGAGATACTGTATATATAATGTGAGGGGTGGACTCTCTAAGGGGAGATACTGTATATATAATGTGAGGGGTGGAGTCACTTATGGGATATACTGTATATATAATGTGAGCGGTGGACTCACTTATGGGAGATACTGTATATATAATGTGAGGGGTGGACTCACTTATGGGATATACTGTATATATAATGTGAGGGGTGGACTCACTTATGGGATATACTGTATATATAATGTGAGGGGTGGACTCTCTAAGGGGAGATACTGTGTATAATGTGAGGGGTGGACTCTCTAAGGGGATATACTGTGTATAATGTGAGGGGTGGACTCTCTAAGGGGAGATACTGTATATATAATGTGAGGGGTGGACTCTCTAAGGGGAGATACTGTATATATAATGTGAGGGGTGGACTTTCTAAGGGGAGATACTGTATATATATAATGTGAGGAGTGGACTCTCTAAGGGGAGATACTGTATATATAATGTGAGGGGTGGACTCTCTAAGGGGAGATACTGTATATATAATGTGAGGGGTGGACTTTCTAAGGGGAGATACTGTATATATATACTGTGAGGGGTGGACTCTCTAAGGGGATATACTGTATATACTGTGAGGGGTGGACTCTCTAAGGGGAGATACTGTATATTGTTTTATTCCTTCCATTATGTCTCCGCTCTGTTCCGGGGAGAGAAATAACAGTGTTCCTCGTGCAGCTTCATCATCCTGTGGACGGGAGAAGCTTTTAAGTCCCTGGCATGTGTCTGCCTCTGCATTCCTTCCTATAATTAGGTGTTAATGTATTGAAAATGGTGCCGCTCGGCTATTTGTCACTTACTGGTACAGTCTTTACCCCCCAGGGATTAAATTCCAGCGCTGTTTAATCCCAAAAAAATAAAATAAAATAAAATATCTATTTTACAAGCCAGAAGGTTATCTGTATGTAACAACATGTCCATCCTTCACGTATGAGGCGCCAAATAACCCAATAGATATAGCAGTACTGACTGCTCAGCTCTCCTGATCCACATAGAGGCATATTTTGGCTTGGTCAAGCGTTCGCTGCCATTTGCCTCTGGTGGTTGCTTATCTCCCCAAGAACAACGAGAACGGGCACATTAAGGGGTACTCCGGAGGAAAACTTTTTTTTTTTAATCAACTGGTGCCAGAAAGTTAAACAAATTTGTAAATTACTTCTATTAAAAAATCTTAATCCTACCAGTACTTATTAGCTACCGAAGACTACAGAGGTAATTCTTTTCTTTTTGGAACACAGAGCTCTCTGCTGACATGATGACCACAGTGCTCTCTGCTGACATCTCTGTCCATTTTAGGAATTGTCCAAAGCAGCATATGTTTTCTATGGGGATTTGCTCCTACTCTGGACAGTTCTTAAAATGGACAGAGGTGTCAGCAGAGAGCACTGTGGTCATGATGTCAGCAGAGAGCCCTGTGCTCGCGATGTCAGCAGAGAGTTCTGTGTTCCAAAAAAGAAACAAATTTCCTCTGTAGTCTTCAGCAGCTAATAAGTACTGGAAGGATTAGGATTTTTTAATAGAAGTCATTTACAAATCAGTTTAACTTTCTGGCAGCAGTTGATTAAAAAAAAAAAAAAAAAGTTTTCCACCGGAGTACCCCTTTAATATCCAACATGATTGACCCTTCTCTACCCTGGCATTTGCCATTGGCGGAGAGCTGGGAGGTTCCTAGACACAAATAGTAGTCAAATTCTGCTCTTAAAAGCGGGTTCAGCTGGCATTATTCTAATGTGTATAGTCAATGTTCACAGCCAAACAATATTTTACCAGTGGTCTCCAAACTGTGGACCTCCAGCTGTTGCAAAACTACAATTCCAAGCATGCCCGGACAGCCAACGGCTGTCCGGGCATGCTGGGAGTTGTAGTTTTGCAACAGCTGGAGGCACACTGGTTGGGAAACACTGATCTATCCTGTATAAGGGCCTCTCAACTATACCAGGGTTTCCCAACCAGTGTGCCTCCAGCTGTTTCAAAAGTACAACTCCAAGCATGCCCGGACAACTGAGTGCAGCAGATGCCACCAATATCAACCATATTGGTGGCATCTGCTGCACTCAGAATGTTTGCCTGGAATTTCTCATTGTGAACTGGCTCTAAGGGTACGTTCATATGTGCAGATTTTCTGAAGTAGATTTTATACAGAAGATTTTCGGATGCCAATTCACACAAAAAGGCGCATTGACACAATGGATTGTCCACCTAAAAAAAAAATATGGGACAGGGATTCTGTGCACAGTTCAGTCAGCGCTAGGACCGCTCGGACAGGCACCGTCACCATTGTCTTTCGGCGGAGTCCTGAATTTGAATTTTCAATTTGCGCCGTGGAAATTCTGTACCGTGCACTGCAGCAGGGTTCCATTAAAGACAATAGGATCGGAAATTTCGTTGTCATTCTGCTGCAATATATGTACATGTGAAGTACCCTAAGGGTATTGCGGCCCGGACCGCTCGGAAATGCGCTGTCTCCATACATTGCTAATGCATTTCCGAGTGGATTCAGCCAAAAGAATTGACATGTCAATTCTTTTGTCAGAGACTGGAAACAGAATTTCTGCTGCAGAAATTCTGCCGTGTGCACGGTGCAGCAGAATTCCATTGAAATTGATGAATTTTCGAGTTGAATCTTTTCCACCGGATTCCGTTTGGAAATTCCGCTGTGTGAATATGGCCTATGGGTACATTCACTCATACAGGATATGCTGCATATTGTGCTGCATATTTTCTGCAGCTGATTTTGTTACCCATTGAAGTCAACGGGTAGCAGAACCAGTAGCAAAAAATATCCAGCAAAATATTTAGCAGATCCTGTACATGTGATCGTACCCTAAGGGTAGGGTTATATGCAAGTGCATCCGCAGCGTATTTGATGCTGCGGATGCGCTGCCAGATGTCACAGAGTCGTGGAAAAGCGAGCTCCCTGCTGTTGCCGTAAATCCGCAGATACGGGCAGACACTCAGAGCTACGGCAGCAACAGGGAGCTCCCTCTGCCGTGGCTCTGTGACCGCCAGCAGCGTATCCGCAGCGTCAAATACACTGCGGATGCGCTCCCGTGTGACCCTACCCTAAAGGGTTAATCTTATCTGAACATTTAGGGTATATCACCAGGATGTATCACGTGTGCCTGATAGATGCAGCCTCTGGGACCCTCGAGGGCCCCCGCTGGCCTGTTTGTGGGTACTTGATGTGGCCAGGAAAATACTCTACCGGGAGGAGAAAATTTAAAAAAAAAAACACAGTTTCCACACAAAAGGAAGGAACAAAAAAAAATGCGCTGGCGGTTTGTCCTGCGTTTTTCTCCCCGGACAAAAAGAAAACGCTAGCAAAAAAAAAAAAAAAGAAACAAGTGGAAATATAGCCTAATAGTACTGCATTCCAAATCTTTAAAGGGGTACTCCGGTGGAAAACTTTTTTTTTTTTTTTAATCAACTGGTGCCCGAAAGTTACAGATTTGTAAATTACTTCTATTAAAAAATCTTAATCCTTCCAGTACTTAGTAGCTGCTGAATACTACAGAGGAAATTCCTTTCTTTTTGGAACACAGTGCTCTCTGCTGACATCACGACCATAGTGCTCTCTGCTGACATCTCTGTCCATTTTAGGAACTGTCCAGAGCAGCATATGTTTTCTATTGGGATTTTCTCCTACTCTGGACAGTTCTTAAAATGGACAGAGATGTCAGCAGAGAGCACTGTGCTCGTGATGTCAGCAGAGAGCTCTGTGTTCCAAAAAGAAAAGAATTTCCTCTGTAGTGTTCAGCAGCTAATAAGTACTGGAAGGATTAAGATTTTTTAATAGAAATAATTTACAAATCTGGTTAACTTTCTGGGACCGGTTGATAAAAAATAAATAAAAGTTTTCCACCGGAGTACCCCTTTAAAATACTGAAGCTATGTTCACATGGCGGAAAATTGGCAGCTGAACATTCTGCAAATCTTCATGTTCCGCCGGCACTAGGACCGCTCGGAAATGCGCTGTCTCCATAGACGGCAATGCATTTCTGATCGGAGTGCACAGAAATAATAAATATGTTTTATCGGGATTTTGGCTGAAAATTTCGCCATGTGCAAAGATACCTGTTAGTGTTTTCCAAAGAGTGCATCTCCAGCTGTTGCAAAACTACAACTCCCCCCATGGGTTGATATTGGTGGCATCTGCTGCACTCAGCTGTCCGGGCATGCTTGGAGTTGTACTTTTGAAACAGCTGGAGGCACACTGGTTGGGAAACCCTGGTATAGTTGAGAGGCCCTTATACAGGATAGATCAGTGTTTCCCAACCAGTGTGCCTCCAGCTGTTGCAAAACTACAACTCCCAGCATGTCCGGACAGCCGTTGGCTGTCCGGGCATGCTGGGAGTTGTAGTTTTGCAACAGCTGGAGTCGCACTGTGTGGAGAACACTGTGTTAAACACTGCGTTAGTGAAGGGCAGGTTTATATAGTAACTAAGCCTGCACACCAACCCTCCATCCCCCAACCAAATATCTTAAATGCGTTAAGTGCCCCCAAGGATTTTGACTCATAACACAAGATGCATTGGAAGCCATTAACATCCTTATTGTCTTTTAGGGAGGCGGCGCAGGAGTCATGTAGGATTCGTCAGCACAGGAACGACTTACCATGAGGCAACTTGGCAAGATGCACCCCCGGGGTCCCGCTTGTGTGAGTGCCATGGCTGTAGTAAAATCTGAGTGGGGAGAGACATGATGGGGGGGCACCGGTGAACGTCCCCCACCCCCTCCCCCCCCCCCCCCCCGCCCCTTTGTTCGTCTAATTCGCTCCTTTGAGGAGTAGAAACATTAGGATCTACCAAGGAAACCAAACTTTACACCCAAGTGAACTTCTATGGTCATTTTGGGGCCTATTTATCTAAACCTGTGTAGAGGAAGAGAGGTGCTGTTGCCCATAGCAACCAGATTGCTGCTTTCGCTTTCAATAAGGCCTGTGAAAAATGAAAGAAGCCATCTGATTGGTTGCTATAGGGTATAAGTAGCTGATCGCGGGGGGGGGGGGCCCTCGGTGTGGAGCGCGTGTCGTCTGTCGCTAGTGGGCATGCGCTCCATTCATTTCTATGGGATCGCCGATGATGCCCGAAAGCTGTACTTGGGTCTTTTCGGCGCTCTCATAGAAATGAATGGAGCACCACACGTTCCTCAATGAGCGCCGGGTTCCCTTCCGGTGATCGGGGGCCCCAGCGCTCATTAGCTACTTATCCCCTATCCTGTAGATAGGGAATAAGTTCATTTCCGCTAGAGATCTCCTTTAAGATAACCAGATATAGCAGAGCTGGAATGGTTACCTGTAGCAGTGCTGGCCGTTTCATCTCTCTCCTGGTCGCTTTTTGGCTCGTTCGCTACCAGACGTCTCTGGTGGTGGCTCATCTCCCCCCAAGAACAACCAGAATGGGCATGTTTGTGGTATGGGGTGTGATGCAGGGCAGATGGAATTACCCTAGGGGTAGATGGCATTAAGCCCTTGTATACGTGACGCCGGGGCGTGGTTTATCCTCAATACCACCCGAAGGTATACCGCTGTATCCTGGGCTAGGCACGGGGGCAATAATGACTCCAACATCAAGTTACCGACAACGGTAGCTTTATTGAGTGACAGATGGTACAGTCTATACAGTGTTGCCAGGCCCACAGAGGTGAGCAGTGACTTCAGAGACCATAAGGGCTTGCTGGGACTTGCAGTGGTTTTGGACAATTTAGTGCAGGCCACAATAGATGACAGTGACTGATTTGACTTGACTGGAGACAGACTAAGCTGTGACTGTAGATTAGTGATGAGCGGCATTGCCCAGATTCGAATTCGCGATATTTCATGAATATATAGACGAATATTCGCCCTACATTCGCAAATTTCACGTATTCGTTATATTTGCATATTCGCATATGCAAATATTAGCATATGTGAATATTCGCATATTCGCGTATTCGCATATTTGCGTATTTGAGGAAGAAAAGAGTGAGGGGGTGGGCAACTTTACTATTGGTTGCTAGGGATGTTGTTGATAACCTCTGACAAGTGTATTTGCATCATTCTAATTGGCCCTCAAGTGAAAAGAAGGAATATGCGAATGTGCGCATATGCGGAAAAAAGTGAATATTGGTTATTTCAAATACATAGTAAATATATTTGCAATATTGGTGAAATTGCGATATTCGTGATAAAAATTTGAAATGCGAATATTCGCGCCCAACACTAGTGTAGCTTACTTGTAGACTTGACTTGAGGCTCCGATGACTCCAGACTCTTAGGATCGACTGCACCTCAGCAAAGACTCAGGAACTAAGAGAGAGAAGAGACTCCTCCCAGGACTTTTATAGGGGAGACTCTGGTGGGAGCCCATTGGTCACCCTTAAGTCACCTGGTCACTGATACCTCCTGGGTAACAATCACATGACAACTCACATGACAACTGGTGATCACATGTTAACCTTTCTTAAAGATACAACATTCTTATATACAGAACATAGGGGATAATATACAATTACAGTAGAACAGATGCAGGGGGGGGGGGGGGGCAGGGGACAATACAGGGAGGCTGCCTGACAGGGCAACAAGGGTACGGGGTAACAACTCCGTACTCGTACTTGGCCACCACATGTTGTAATCCAACATGACTGACCCTACGCTCCCCTGGCACTTGTCATTGGCTCCTATACACATTAGATAGTAGTCACACCCTCCTCCGACAACTATCATAGCCAAATTATATTTTACCATTGGTCTCCAAACTGCGGACCTCTAGCTGTTGCAAAACTACAACTCCCAGCATGCCCGGACAGCCAACGGCTGTCCGGGCATGCTGGGAGATGTAGTTTTGCAACAGTCGGAGGTCCGCAGTTTGGAGACCACGGACCTATAGCATTAGCTTTAGGGTCCATGCACACAGTACTGTGTGTGGGTCTGTATTAGGTGACATTCACACCACGTTTGGGGCATAGGGCAGCCGGATCCTGCCGATAGGGGATAAGTTGTCTAAGGCTCCAGTACTTCTTTAAAGGGGTATTCCAGGGAAAAACTTTTTTATATATATATATCAACTGGCTCCAGAAAGTTAAACAGATTTGTAAATTACTTCTATTAAAAAATCTTCATCCTTTCAGTACTTATGAGCTTATGAAGTTAAGGTTGTTCTTTTCTGTCTAAGTGCTCTCTGATGACACCTGTCTCGGGAAACGCCCAGTTTAGAAGAGGTTTGCTATGGGGGATTTGCTTCTAAACTGGGCGTTTCCCGAGACACGTGTCATCAGAGAGCACTTAGACAGAAAAGAACAACCTTAACTTCAGAAGCTCATAAGTACTGAAAGAATTAATATTTTTTAATAGAAGTAATTTACAAATCTGTTTAACTTTCTGGAGCCAGTTGATAGATAAAAAAAAAAAAAAGTTTTTTCCTGGATAACCCCTTTAAGTCAAAAGTCGAGACACCCAAGCATCTTAATTCATATGTCCTCCAGACATCATCATTGTTGTGGTTGGTCTAATATTAAAGGGGTTATCCAGGAAAAAACTTTTTATATATATCAACTGGCTCCAATTTAGAAGCAAATCCCCCATAGCAAACCTCTTCTAAACTGGGCGTTTCCCGAGACAGGTGTCATCAGAGAGCACTTAGACAGAAAAGAACAACCTTAACTTCAGAAGCTCATAAGTACTGAAAGGATGAAGATTTTTTAATAGAAGTAATTTACAAATCTGTTTAACTTTCTGGAGCCAGTTGATATATAAAAAAGAAAGTTTTTTCCTGGATAACCCCTTTAAGTCAAAAGTCGAGACACCCAAGCATCTTAATTCATATGTCAACCTTTGCGAGCAGCTCTGGTTCTCCTATGGCTAGAAGGCATGACTATTTCATCACGGCGGGGGCCACTACTGACTGTAACCCAGGAGAGAACGTGCACAGGACTTTACTGTGACAACAAAAGCTACGTCAAAGTGTCAGCGTGAAACAATCCCGCTGAGACCTGCAGAGCGGCATTCGCTCTACAGGCAGGACAATACCATTATTTGATATGCTAATCGTCCCTCCTTTCTTCCTACTGTCAATATGGGGGCAACCTCAGGTGGCTGGATTATCGGTGGAAATGGTGAAAAAAAAATAACCCAGCAATAATTTCTGAGAAGAAGACATGAAGATCGGGTGGGAAACATGGCTAAGGTCAGCGGGCGAAGTGACTAATCGTCTCAGCATGAAGAGAACATCGAGAACGCTGGTGGGGGGGCTTGTGCTCATGCCGAGCAGCCAGTCTGAAAAAGCCGAGCTGCAGCGGTAACCTATACAATACGTACCATGGATTATCTGGTAACAATGGCGCCTGTCAGGGGTGGGATACATTAGGCTGCAAGTGACTAGTCAGTTCTTGAATATGGTAGAAGTAGATAAAATGGGCAAACAAGCCAATGGCCCAAATTGTCATGGCTAGAGGACTGGGCCAGGTCGTCGCTAAAATGTCTTGTGGGGTGTTTCCAATATCCAGTACCTGCCAAAGGTGGTCCAAGGAAGGATAAGCAGTAAATCGGGCACAAGGTCATAGGCTCTACATCTCATTGAAGTCTAACCCATCTGGTCCGACTACTGCTGACTATGACTCACAGAGCATTGCATCTTGCTGGGTACGGGGCTGTATAGCTGCAGACCGGGCAGAGAGAGGTATTATGGCTGTCTAAGAGTTAACAGATTGCTCTTTGCTGGTGTGTGAGAGTGTTTAGAATACTGGTCACATGACTCACCTCAGTCAGTTTCTATGTAGAGACTCCCAGAAAGGCTCAGGGAGGAAGTCTCCCAAGTCCAACCCTCTCTACCCAGAGACCAGCCTGTTTAAATTAAAGGGGTTAGAAAACCAGAACTTATTTCTTTCAAAAACAGCAACACCTCTGTCCTCAGGTTGTGTGTGGTATTGCAGCTCAGTTCCATGAAAGTCAGTACCATCCACAACCTAAGGACAGGGGTGGTTCTATTTTTAAAAGAAATTAGCATTGTTTTTCTATTCCTCAATAACTCCTTTAAATACTGCTACAAACAAATATAGTTCCATTTGCAAGAATTCCCCCTGAGGCAGATCTTGGGTTAAATTGTGGCAAACACAGCACCATGTGGTTTTCAATAGGCTTTCACCCCAAATTGTCTCCAGTCCATGATGAGAGGGCAAATCATCTACAAGTAGATGTTCCATGAAGGAAAATCGACAAGTCAGAAGTGGAGAATAACTGAGCAAGGATCCTTCTGCATACACTAATATCTTTAGGCATACTAACTTGTAAAAAAAGATGAGTAGTAAAATAAAAGCCAAACCTACATAAATTGGGTATCGTTGTAATCGTCTGGACCTACAGAATAACGTTAATGCGTCATTGTAACCGTAAAGTGCACTGCGCAAAAAATAAAACCCCTAAAAGGTGCAAAATTGCAGGGTTTCATTTTATTTATTTACTTTCAAGTTCACCCGCCCTCACCATTTGTGTGATATCATTATAAAGTGGAATTGGTCCCGCATAAAACAAACCCTCCTATGGTTTTGTGGGTGGAAAAATCGAAAGAGTAACAGCCATTGCAAAAAAAAAAAAAAAACTAAAACATGAAACAGGCTGTGTCCTTATAGGCATTAACTTTAACATGGATACATTTTACCTTAAAGAACTCATTCCTATAGATCTGCTTTAAAAAATATATAATCTCGGCGCCCGGAGGTATTTTTTAGGAATCACGAGATGTATCGGTCCCTGCGATAATACAGATACAGTATATCGCATGGATCTTTATTTTTTTTTTTTTTCTCAAGCATCCCCCAGAATCAAAGCTGCTATTTCCAAATTAGATCCCGCACCCCCCCCCCCTCCTCCTCCTTCTTCCTTGTTCATGTCAGGAAGGAATCAGATAAGATGACAAAAGGAAGACAGGATCAGCAAGCGACTCCTGCTATTCACAATGTGACATCAGGCAGCAGTAACCCGTCCCCCTCCCCTTTAAACCCGCGCGGATTAACCCCATCCTGCCCGGACTCCCCTCGCGATGGCTGCTGCTCGCAATTCACGAACGGACAAGCGTCACGCGCGCTCACGCCCTTTGCTCGCTTACTAAGGGATCCGGCGTGCTTTCCCACAATCATTCTGGACGGTGAATTTTAATTATTTAGAATAAAAGGGTGTGAATTATTTAAATCGATGCAGATTCCTGCAGCCGCAACGTGAAGAAGAGACCATTGCGTGGTTGGGGACCTGGGATGTATGGACAGCAGTGGCCGAGCACAGTGGCCTCCAAACTGTGGACCTCCAGATGTTGCAAAACTACAACTCCCAGCATGCCCGGACAGCCAACGGCTGTCCGGGCATGCTGGGAGTTGTAGTTTTGCAACATCTGGAGGTCCACAGTTTGGAGGCCACTGTCCTAGCAACTTGTGTCTCTTCAGTTGATGCGAAACTACTACTCCCAGCAGGCGACCTGGGTCATGTATCCAGAGCAGGGGTCCTTATCCTGTGTTCATCCAGCTACAATGGGGGAGATTTATCAAGTCCTGTCCAGAGGAAAAGTTGCCAAGTTGCCCATAGCAACCAATCAGATCGCTGCTTTCATTTTGCAGAGGCCTTGTTAAAAAGGAAAGCAGCGATCTGATTGGTTGCTATGGGCAACTCAGCAACTTTTCCTCTGGACGGGTTTTGATAAATCTCCCCCAATATACTGAAGATGACCTGGATCCATGTATGTAAAATAAGCATCTTCAGCCTTTTGCTATTGTAAAACTACAACTCCCAGCAGGCCACCTGGGCCAGGATATGTAGAGCAGTGGTCTGTTACCTGTGTTTCTCCAGCTGTTGCAAGACTACAACTCCCAGCAGGTGACCTGAGCCTATGTATGTAGAGTAGTAGTCTCCTGGTTGTGGTTTTCCAGCTGTTGTGGGACTACAACTCCCAGTAGGTGACCTGGGCTAAGATATGTAGAACAGTGGTCTGTAACCCGTGTTTCTCCAGCTGTTGCAAGACTACAACTCCTAACAGGTGACATGAGCATATGTATGTAGAGTAGTAGTCTCCTGGTTGTGGCTCTCCAGCTGTTGTCGGACTACAACTCCCAGCAGGTGCCTATGTATGTAGAGTAGTAGTCTCCTGGTTGTTGCTCTCCAGCTGTTGTGGGACTACAACTCCCAGTAGGTGACCTGAGCCTATGTATGTAGAGTAGTAGTCTCCTGGTTGTGCCTCTCCACCTGTTGTCGGACTACAAGTCCCAGCAGGCGACCTGAGCCTATGTATGTAGAGAAGTAGTCTCCTGGTTGTTGCTCTCCAGCTGTTGTCGGACTACAACTCCCAGCAGGTGACCTGAGCCTATGTATGTAGAGTAGTAGTCTCCTGGTTGTGGTTTTCCAGCTGTTGTGGGACTACAACTCCCAGCAGGTGACCTGAGCCTATGTTTGTAGAGAAGTAGTCTCCTGGTTGTGGCTCTCCAGCTGTTGTGGGACTACATCTCCCAGCAGGTACCCTGGGCCAAGATATGTAAAACAGTGGTCTGTCACCTGTGTTTCTCCAGCTGTTGCAATACTACAACTCCTAACAGGTGACATGAGCATATGTATGTAGAGAAGTAGTCTCCAGGTTGTGGCTCTCCAGCTGTTGTCGGACTACAACTCCCAGCAGATGACCTAAGCCTCTGTATGTAGAGTAGTAGCCAGTCTCCTGGTTGTGGCTCTCCAGCTGTTGTGGGACTACAACTCCCAGCAGATGAACTGAGCCTCTGTATGTAGACAAGTAATCTCCAGCATGTGGGTCTCCAGCTGCTGTAAAACTACAACTCCCAGTAGGTATCCTGGGGCTATGTATGTAGAGAAGTAGTCTCCTGGTTATTGCTCTCCATCTGTTGTAGGACTGCAAGTCCCAGCAGGTATCCTGGGCCTATGTATGTAGAAGAGTATTCTCTCACCTGTGGCTTTTCAGCTATTGCAAAACTACAACTCCCAGCAGGTGACCTGAGCCTATGTATGTAGAACAGTAGTCTCCAGGTTGTGACTCTCCAGCTGTTGTGGGACTACAACTCCCAGCAGGTATCCTGGGTCTATCTATGTAGAGCAGTAGTCTCCAACCTGTGGCTTTCGTGCTATTGCAAGACTACAACCCCCAGTAGGTGACTTGGGACAAGACATGTTAAGCAGTGGTCGGTAATCTGTGTTTCTCCAGCTGTTGCAAAACTACAACTCCCAGCAGGTGACCTGGATCAATGTATGTAGAATAGTAGTCACCAACCTGTGGCTCTTCAGCTACTGTGAAACTACTACTCCCAGCAGGTGACCCGTGGCATATATGTAGAGCAGCGGTCTCCATCTTGTGCCTTTCAAACTGTTATGGAACTACAACTCCCAGTCGGTGACCAGGACCAATGCACTTAATGCCATGGTCTCCAATGTGCAGCTCTTCAGATGTTCTGGGACTATAACCCCCAGCAGTTGACCTGAGTGTATACAGAATAGTAGTCTCCAAACCTTTGGCTCTTCAGCTACTGTATAACTACAACTCCCAGCAGGTGACCTAGGACATATGTGTAAAGCAGCGGTCTCCATCATGTGGCTTCTTATGGAACTACAAGTCTCAGCAGGTGCACTAAAAGCCATGTGAAGCTCCCCAGCTGTTATGAAAATACAACTGCCAGCAAGACCTGACAGCCTGAGCATGTTGGGAGTTGTAGTTTCACAATGCCTTAGGACCCACATGTCGAAGGCCTATCATGCATCAAGGCATGTAGAGCAACCGATGTGATCACAATACCAATGTCCACATTTTTCTTATAACAGCGCCCCACCTGTCCACGGGTTGTATCCGGTAATGCAGCTCAGCTCCGTTGAAGCAAAAGGGACCGAGCTGCAGTACCAGGCACAACCTGTGAACGGAGGTGGCGCCATTTTTGGAAGAATACAGCCGCTTATTTATTTTATCCCCTACGACCGCTTTAGGCTACACATGATTCACGCATTTCATATTTATTTTAGTAGTAATCTACGTTCAAAGGGGCCATGGAAATCTTGTTTTGACCCGGTAACGGCAGCGGCTCCAAACCTTTGAAGTTGCAATTTTTTTTTTCTTTTCTAGAAGCTAATTTATTTTCAGCCCTAAAATATTTCAATCATTGAAATCCCAAGCGTAAAAATAAAAAGGATTATTTTTAATTTATAAAAAAAAAATTACTTTTTTTTTTTTTCATTTTCCACTTGAAATATAATTTAGTTGTCAATACCTGCATATGGCTTTAAGGGAGATTCACAGGATCTAAATAATTTCCTCATTATATATATATATATATATATATATATATATATATATATACACAGTATATATACAGTGATCCCTCAACTTACAATGGCCTCAACATACAATAGTTTCAACATACAATGGTCTTTTCTGGACCATTGTAACTTGAAACCAGACTCAACATACAATGCTATGGACAGTGCAGATCTGTAAAACGTGTCAATGGCTGGAAGAACCGACCAATCAGAATGGGCATTTTACTGGTAAAACCCCTGTATTACTGAAGTGTATACACTGACTGGTGTCTGGTAGCGCCCTCAACAGTACAGGGAGGTATTACATGTTCTGTACTCTTTACCTGTATTACTGAAGTGCATGCACTGACTGATGTCTGGTAGCGCCCCCTACAGTACAGGGAGGTACAACATGTTCTGTACTACTCTTTACCTGTAAAGGGTTAGCTTCTCCTTTGGACACCAAGTGGGGACACCTGAAGAAGCTTCTGTCCTTTTCATAGACCAGTGTTTCCCAAGCAGGGTGCCTCCAGCTATTGCAAAACTACAACTCCCAGCATGCCCGGACAGCCTTTGGCTGTCCGGGCATGCTGGGAGTTGTAGTTTTGCAACAGCTGGAGGCTCCCTGGTTGGGAAACACTGACATAGTGATTACAGCTCCCAGCAGATCTTTCTTACTTTTATATATAAGGATTTGCTTTATCTGTATTGGATATCTACTTATTTTTCTTTAATCCTCACTTTGTCACTTAATCCTCACTATTTTTGGATGACATTTTGGTGCCTTTAGAACCAATTACCAGGTTTCCATAGAGTTCTGGTCTCAACATACAATGGTTTCAATATACAATGGTCATCCTGGAACCAATTAATATTGTAAATTGAGGGACCACTGTATATATACATATATATATTTATTTCCTGATCATCCGTGGCAGCACACAATGGGTCAATGCTTTCCTCATTAAAGGGGTACTCCACCCCTAGATATCTTATCCCCTATCCAAAGGATAGGGGATAAGATGTCTGATCGCAGGGGTCCCCGCCATATAGCATGCAGCACCCACCTGTATCTGCTTCCGGCAGCGCTGGAGGTTCTGGCTCCCGACCACGGGAACGGAAGATTGTGACATCACGACTCCGCCCCCGTGTGATGTCACGCCCTGCCCCCTCAATGCAAGTCTATGGGAGGGGGCGTGACGGCTGTCACGCCCTCTCCCATAGACTTGCATCGAGGGGGCGGGGAGTGACGTCACATGGGGGCGGAGTCGTGATATCACGATCTTCCGCTCCCGTGGTCGTGAGCCAGAACCTCCAGCGCTGCCGGAAGCAGATACAGGTGGGTGCTGAGTTCTTCTGGTCCCTCAGCCTTCCCGCTACCCCTGAGACGTACCTGTAAGAAGAAGGAGGTAGGAATTTCCATATAGGACAGCTTCCTCTGTTTAGGAGGTAAGTCCAGCTGTCTCCAGTCTCCATAGTGCCTGTGGTGGGTGGTTAGGCTGATTTTGACTGCAGCGGCAGGTCCGCGTCTGACAGTGCCAGCGGGAGGAAGCTGCGCATGCGCCGGAGTCGCTGATCAGTTCTGCGCATGCGCAGACACCAGATTTCCGGCAGGAGATTTATAAAGTGCTGGGAATCGCCGTCTGAACCTTACACTCTGCCGGGGCAGCAGATCTACTGAGAGGTTCAGGGATTTTCTCCTCCCTTCCCCTCCTATGCTCTGTAAGTGCCGGTCTTTATGTTTTGTCTCCTGTATATTTTCTAGCATGTTGGAAAAAGCAGGAGGAAAGAGGAAGCGAAAATCCAGGCACGCTGCCTGCACAAAGTGTCTTCAGCCATTACCGGAAACCTGGGACCAGGATACCTGAGAGACCCGTTCGTCCTCTAGCCATTCCTCCCCCATGGCACCTGGTGCGTTTTTTGGTTGGCTCAAAGGAAAGCTTACCTCTACCTTTCAGGAGGTTGTGGCATCTATGAAGCGGATGAAGAAGAGTAAACCTTCCTTTTGTGAGTCGGACCTCACCCGAGTCATCTGATTCTTCTAGTGCTATTGTATTGTCAGACTCTGAAGAAGAATTGGATGTGGACGACCACAGAAGATAAAAGTCCCCAGGCTGATCACAGCGGTTAAGTCTGCATTGATTCTGACAAAGATGTGTGATGTCCCAGTACAGGATATAGTCCCGTACAGTACTTAGGCCCTGTCAGGTTGAGTCCCTCTGTGTCCTAGGGGCTCTGCTGCAGTGTCTCCCCCATTGTGTTATCTGTATATTTGGTATAAAGGACCTTTAAGGACCTTTGAGTTAGTCACATGATGTTGTTGTCACATGTTTGTTACCCAGAGAGCACCAGCTAACCAGGTGACCTGCAGCTTGACCTATGGGCTCCTTGCTCAGCCCCCTTTATAAGGAAGGGAGGAGCTGCAATCTCGCTCTTAGATCCTGAGGTCAAGTCAAGTCCAGATGTCTCAGAGCCAGTGTCCAGCACATCTGGAGGCCTCAAGCCTAACCTACAGCCACATGTCAGTAAGTCAAGTCCTCTATGTCTACTGTCACTACCTACAGTCAAGTCTATAGTCAAGTTTTTTATAGTCAACGTGGCTGAGTTGAAGTCTGTCCAAACACTGCACGGTTCCCTCCGTGTTACTGGTCACCTCTCTGGGATCCTGGCCGAGCTGTAAAGACTATTACCATCTGTCTACCTCAGTAAAGCTACCGTTAACCCTAACCTGGTCTTGGACTATTATTACCTTGCCTAACCTAGGGATAGCGGTGCTACCGTTCGAGTGGTTACCGGGAAAACCACGCCCTGGCGTCACAAACATTTCGGGGTTAACACCATCTGCCCCTGGGATACAACATCTGCCCCATACACCTCATCACACCCCATGGCTCACTACAGATGTTTCAGCAAAACCTGCTAAGGACCGGCTGTATTATTTCCCTCCAAGTCTGGGAAGAGAATTTCCATTTCATCAGATAATGTTGTAGTGGAGAGAGAAGGATTGGGACAAGCGCTCAGATCCAGGAGCAACATTCAAGTCAGTTTACAGACTGAACCAGGACTCTTAATGGGAGAACCCACCCAAGGTGGACATCACAGCTGCTAGACTGGCAAAAAAATCAGTGTTCCCCTCAGAAGAGTCCTGCAGGCCCCCTGACCCTCTGGAGAGGAAAGCAGATGCCATTTGTAAAAAGACTTAAGTGGCTCCGTCTTCAGCAGCCAAAGTAGCGGAATCTTGAGTTCTGGTTTCTAGGGCCTCACGTTTGGCTTTCACATCTCACACAAGATCTTCAAGAGGGAGTAGCCAGAGATACTAAGTAAAATCTCTATTATGAAGATGTGCGCCACGGGGTGCGATGTGAGGTGTATGGGGCAGATGTTGTAGCCCAGGGGCTGATGGTATTAACCCCTAAATGTTTGTGACGCCAGGGCGTGGTTTTCCCGATAACCACCCGAACTGTAGCACCGCTACTTCTAGTTAGGTTGGGCAAATAAGAGTCCAAGGCCAGGTTAGGGTTAACCATAACTTTACTGAGGTAGACAGATGGTAATAGTCTTTACAGCTCGGCCAGGATCCCAGAGAGGTGACCAGTAACACAGAAGGACCTCGCAGCTTGCTGGGACTTGTAGTGACTTTGACAGACCTTAGGACAGCCACGCTGACTATAGACTTGACTTGACTGTAGGTAGTGACAGTAGACATAGAGGACTTGACTTACTGACATGTGGCTGTAGGTTTGGCTTGAGGCCTCCAGATGTGCTGGACACTGGCTCTGAGACGTCTGGTCTTTACTGTACCCCAGGATCTAAGACAGAGAGATTCTAGTACCCCCCCCCCCCTCTTATAAAGGGGGGCTTAGCAAGGAGCCCATAGGCTAGCTGCGGGTCACCTGGTGGTCCCTGGGTAACAAACGTGACTTTAACATGTGACCACATTATCATGTGATTAACTCAAAGGTCCTCAAAGGTCCTTTATACATAATACATATAACAGTATGAGGGAGATGCTGCAGCAGACACAGAAGCAGTGATGATGGCAACACCCCCCACCAGCATTAGCACCCCATTATCCACAAGCAACACCCCCCCCATACCCCCTACCCCCCCCTGTGGTAATAGCATGAGCTGACGGATGATGGGGGGCTACTGCTGGGGGGGGGGGGGGAGCATTAGGTAGGCAGCAGTTTCCGCACATTAGGTAGCACAGATTCCCTATGTGATGTCCCAGTACTTAGGCTCTGTCAGGTTGAGTTCCTCTGTGTCCTAGGGGCATATTATGTATAGTGTTATGTATAAAGGACCTTTGAGTTAGTCACATGATAATGTGTTCACATGATGTGTTTGTTACCCAGAGCACCAGCTAACAGGTGACCTGCAGCTTGACCTAAGGGCCTCTTGGTCAGCCCCCCTTTATAAGAGGGGCAGCCATTGCAATCTCTCTTCCTACTTACATCTGTCTGCGGGGACTTCCTGGCGGAAGTGCGCGCTATGAGTGACGTCATTGAACGCGCTGCGCAGGACGTCGGCGTCCCTGCGCGACGCTTGTGATGACATCGCTCACCGCGCACACCTTATTATACCAGCCATTTATTTATTTATTTTATTTATTTATTTCTTTATTTTCCTCTTTAAAAGTAATTAAGTTGTCAATACTTGCGCATGGCTATTTTGCTCCTGTTTGTGGTCTTATTACAACCGGGCCCAAATGTTATTGGTTTCTAAAAGTCATCGGCCATATATATTATACCAACCATAGGAATAGGCCCTACCACCATTTATGAAGATCTGGGCAGAGGGGGTGCCCAAGATGTGCTTTCCCTAAAGGGGTACTCCGCTGGAAAACATTTTTTTTCTTCTTTAAATCAACTGGTGCCAGAAAGTTAAAAAGATTTCTAAATGACTTCTATTTAAAAATATTAATCCTTTCAGTACTTATCAGCTGCTGTATACTCAACATGAAGTTCTTTTCTTTTTGAATTTCTTTCCAGTCTGACCACTGTGCTCTCTGCTGACACCTCTGTCCATGTCAGGAACTGTCCAGAGCAGGAGTAAGTCCCAATAGAAAACATCTCCTGCTCTGGACAGTTCCTGACATGGACAGAGGTATCAGCAGAGAGCACTGTGGTCAGACAGAAAGGAAATTTAAAAAGAAAAGAACTTCCTGGGGAGCATACAGCAGCTAATAAGTAGTGGAGGGATTAAGATTTTTTTTATAGAAGTCATTTACAAATCTGTTTAAAGGGGTATTCCAGGCCAAAACTTTTTTATATATATCAACTGGCTCCGGAAAAATAAACAGATTTGTAAATTACTTCTATTAAAAAATCTTAATCCTTCCAATAGTTATTAGCTTCTGAAGTTGAGTTGTTGTTTTCTGTCTAACTGCTCTCTGATGACTCACGTCCTGGGAGCTGTGCAGTTCCTATGGGGATATTCTCCCATCATGCACAGCTCCCGGGACGTGACATCATCATTGAGCAGTTAGACAGAAAACTTCAGAAGCTAATAACTATTGGAAGGTTTAAGATTTTTTAATAGAAGTAATTTACAAATCTGTTTAGCTTTCCGGAGCCAGTTGAGATATATATATATATATATATATATATATATATAATATACTATATTAATATATATATATATTATATATATATATATTATAAATACATATATTATATATATATATATATATATATATATTTTATATATATATATATATATATATATATATATATATACATATATATATATATATATATATATATATATATTATATATATATGAAAAGGTTTTGCCCGGATAACCCCTTTAACTTTCTGGCACCAGTTGATTTAAGTAAAAAATGTTTTCCAGTGGAGTACCCCTTTAATAAAGGCAGTCATAGTGAGTAGTGATGAGCAGCAGGGGCCATATTCGAATTTGCGATATTTAGCGAATATATTGATGATTATTCATCCTATGTTAGCGAAATTCGCATATTCCCTATGTTCATTCACTTGTTTTTCCATGCGAAAATTTGCATAAAAATTTGCATGTGAAAACCCCCCCCCAAAAAAACAGATCCACGTGATAGACCCCTATTTGCATGGAAAATTCACATAAAAATTGGCATAAAAATTAGAAATCGCGAATTGCCGATATTCGCCATAAAAATTCGTTTTTCTTTCTTTGTTATTTTTATTTTTCTATTTTACTGAATTGAAAATTGTATTGATAAAACGATAAATAAACAGTTAAATAAAAAATAAAAAATTCGCATTACCAATATTCGTGCTCAACACTAATAGTGAGTTTGCTATTAGGCCCTTTTTCCCTCTGTAGGCTACACATGACTTAGCGTGCACTATATGGCGGAATACAATGTAGCCAGAAAAGTCTACATTTGGGCTCAGGTCCATCTATATCATAGACCAGTGTTTTGCCACCAGTGTGCCTCCAGCTGTTGCAAAACTACAACTCCCAGCATGCCCGGACAGCCGTTGGCTGTCCGGGCATGCTGGGAGTTGTAGTTTTGCAACAGCTGGAGGCAAGCTGGTTGCGAAACACTATTATAGATAATTGAATCTGCGATTCTCGTGTAATGTTTACCGCATATAACGTCAGACCTGATATGAGGATTCGGTTCTGGTTCCGGTGAGATAAACCATGTCACATGGACCCGGGGAGGCGGCTTGCAGACTCTGCACTTTACTTCATTTATAAAGCTGGGAGCGTCAGCAGCAGCTGCAAGGCCTGGGAGGCATGTGAGTGAAACTGGGGCAGTACCCCCCGGGGAGATGGGCACCCAAGAGGAGGAGGAACTTTTACACTCCGCATCAGCGTTAACCCGTGATTTCCTGGCTTACACCGAGCGTCATAATAACAATAACAACCTGCACTGCTTAGGTATCACATTTAAAGGGCTATTCCGTGTGGGTAAAAATACGGATACCGAAAGTTCAAATGCAAATGTAAGAAAAAAATAATTAAAAAAAATAATTCTGTATGTCGCTGCCATCACACTCTAGGATAAAGCAAAGATGTATACGGTAATTCCTTGTAGTTGGAGGTGTGCTCATGATCGCCCCCTGCTGTATGACCTGCCAAGAGTAGTACGGATGTGCTCACACTATAGGCCATATAATAATATTTCCTGATATATAAAAAATATAACTACTATAATACTGCTCATATATACAAGAATATAACTACTATAATACTGCTCCTATATATAAGAATATAACTACTATAATACTGCTCCTATATACAGGAATATAACTACTATAATACTCCTCCTATATACAAGAATATAACTACTATAATACTCCTCCTATATATAAGAATATAACTACTATAATACTGCTCCTATATACAAGAATATAACTACTATAATACTCCTCCTATATACAAGAATATAACTACTATAATACGCCTCCTATATACAAGAATATAACTACTATAATACTGCTCCTGTATACAAGAATATAACTACTATAATACTGCCTCCTATATACAAGAATATATCTACTATAATACTGCTCCTATATACAAGAATATAACTACAATAATACTGCTCCTATATACAAGAATATAACTACTATAATACTGTTCCTATATACAAGAATATAACTACTATAATACTGCCTCCTATATACAAGAATATAACTACTATAATACTGCCTCCTATATACAAGAATATAACTACTATAATACTGCTCCTATATACAAGAATATAACTACTATAATACTGCTCCTATATACAGGAATATAACTACTATAATACTGCTCCTATATACAAGAATATAACTACTATAATACTGCCTCCTATATACAAGAATATATCTACTATAATACTGCCTCCTATATACAAGAATATAACTATTATAATATTGCTCCTATATACAAGAATATAACTACTATAATACTGCTCCTATATACAAGAATATAACTACAATAATACTGCTCCTATATACAAGAATATAACTACTATAATACTGCTCCTATATACAAGAATATAACTACTATAATACTGCTCCTATATACAAGAATATAACTACTATAATACTGCTCCTATATACAAGAATATAAATACTATAATACTGCCTCCTAAATACAAGAATATAACTGCTATAATACTACTCCTATATACAAGAATATAACTACTATAATACTTCTCCTATGTACAAGAATATAACTACTATAATACTGCTCCTATATACAAGAATATAACTACTATAATACTGCTCCTATATACAAGAATATAACTACTATAATACTGCTCCTATATACAAGAATATAACTACTATAATACTGCTCCTATATACAGGAATATAACTACTATAATACTGCTCCTATATACAAGAATATAACTACTATAATACTACTCCTATATACAAGAATATAACTACTATAATACTGCTCCTATGTACAAGAATATAACTACTATAATACTGCTCCTATATACAAGAATATAACTACTATAATACTGCCTCCTATATACAAGAATATAACTACTATAATACTGCTCCTATATACAAGAATATAACTACTATAATACTGCTCCTATATACAAGAATATAACTACTATAATACTGCCTCCTATATACAAGAATATAACTACTATAATACTGCTCCTATATACAAGAATATAACTGGTATAATACTGCTCCTATATACAAGAATATACCTACTATAATACTGCTCCTATATATACAAGAATATAACTACTATAATACTGCTCCTATATACAAGAATATAACTACTATAATACTGCTCCTATATACAATAATATAACTACTATAATACTGCTCCTATATACAAGAATATAACTACTATAATACTGCTCCTATATACAAGAATATAACTACTATAATACTACTCCTATATACAGGAATATAACTACTATAATACTGCTCCTATATACAAGAATATAACTACTATAATACTACTCCTATATACAAGAATATACCTACTATAATACTGCTCCTATGTACAAGAATATAACTACTATAATACTGCTCCTATATACAAGAATATAACTACTATAATACTGCCTCCTATATACAAGAATATAACTGGTATAATACTGCTCCTATATACAAGAATATACCTACTATAATACTGCTCCTATATATACAAGAATATAACTACTATAATACTGCTCCTATATACAAGAATATAACTACTATAATACTGCTCCTATATACAAGAATATAACTACTATAATACTGCTCCTATATACAAGAATATAACTACTATAATACTGCTCCTATATACAAGAATATAACTACTATAATACTGCTCCTATATACAAGAATATGTGCCATTGGTGGGTTGGGGGACTCGCATAGCCCCCCCCCCCCCCCCGGCTATGATCCTCATCATGAAGCAAGCAGTATCTGTACCTCTAAATATAGCTCTATGGTGCAGAAAGGGTTACAGAGTCCCTTAGTCCCCAGCTCATTTTTAAAGCTGTCTCACATCTCGGGGAGGGAAGTCTCAGGGGAGCAGCGACAGGACGTTAAAAAACTGGAGCATCTCCTGTGACAAAGCGTGTGGGACTGTGATAGGCTTAGCAAGTCTTAAAGGGGTACTCCGGGGGGAAAAAATTTCAAATCAACTGGAGGCAGAAAGTTATACAGATGTGTAAATTACTTCTATATAAAAATATTAATCCTTCCAGTACTTATCAGCTTCTGTATGCTCCAGAGGAAGTTGTGTGGTTCTTTCCAGTCTGACCACAGTGCTCTCTGCTGACACCTCTGTCCATGTCAGGAACTGCCCAGAGCTGAAGAGGTTTGCTATGGGGATTTGTTCCTGCTCTGGACACTTCCTGACATGGACAGAGGTGTCAGCAGAGAGCACTGTGGTCAGACTGGAAAGAACTACACAACTTCCTCTGGAGCATACAGCAGCTGATAAGTACTGGAAGGATTAAGATTTTTATATAGAAGTCCCAAATCTGTATAACTTTTTGAAGCCAGTTTATTTGAAAACATTCTTTTTCCCAGAGTACCCCTTTAAGGGAAACAACCAGGTAGAGGAGGACTGGTTGGGCCACAACCCGAGATGTTTGTAGATGTTTTCTGGTTCTAGTTACAGTTCAGGACTCACCCGTCTTCCTGATTGGTCATATAGACTTTATGTCTCTCATGGAAACCCACCAGGCCGGATGGTTCCTGGTCATCGTCTCCTTCTTCTTGTCGAGGTTCCTCCTGGACCTCGGCCATGACGTCCAACTGGTGGACAGAATGGTAGAAGGTCTGGTATCTGGATCCTCCATGAGGCTCCTCTCCCGGTTCATCCCTGGTCTCCTCTTGGGTCGGTTGTCCAGATGACCTTTCCCTACTGGACTTGGACCAAGAGCCTCCATACTCAATGCCCAAGGCCAGAAGGTTATAACTGTTGTACGCCAGCGACCGGAGACCTGCAAGACACAAGAAGTCATCACCACCATGTCTGATGATCACATGACCAACATCTACTAAGAAGGTGTCCTCAGTCTATGGGTGCAGATAGGTTTCTCCATTTTCCTCCACCATACAGGACATCCCTATAGGTCCCAATGGGCTCATGTTCTCCCTATAGGACCCAATGGGCTCATGTTCTCTTTATAGGACCCAATGGGCTCATGTTCGCACTATAGGACCCAATGGGCTCATGTTCTCCCTATAGGTCCCAATGGGCTCATGTTCTCCCTATAGGACCCAATGGGCTCATGTTCTCCCTATAGGTCCCAATGGGCTCATGTTCTCCCTATAGGACCCGATGGGCTCATGTTCTCCCTATAGGACCCGATGGGCTCATGTTCTCCCTATAGGACCCGATGGGCTCATGTTCTCCCTATAGGACCCAATGGGCTCATGTTTTCCCTATAGGACCCGATGGGCTCATGTTTTCCCTATAGGACCCAATGGGCTCATGTTTTCCCTATAGGACCCGATGGGCTCATGTTTTCCCTATAGGACCCAATGGGCTCATGTTTTCCCTATAGGACCCAATGGGCTCATGTTCTCCCTATAGGTCCCAATGGGCTCATGTTCTCCCTATAGGACCCAATGGGCTCATGTTCTCCCTATATGACCCGATGGGCTCATGTTCTCCCTATATGACCCGATGGGCTCATGTTCTCCCTATAGGACCCGATGGGCTCATGTTCTCCCTATAGGACCCAATGGGCTCATATTTTCCCTATAGGACCCGATGGGCTCATGTTTTCCCTATAGGACCCGATGGGCTCATGTTCTCCCTATAGGACCCGATGTTCTGCAACAGCTGAGGTGTTCATAATGATGTTCTGCAGCAGGTGGGGTGAAATCATAATGTTCTGCAGTAGCTCAGGTGTGATTAGGATGCTCAGCAGCAGCTGTGCTGTGTATTATGATGTTCTGCAGCAGCTGTGCTGTGTATTAGGATGTTCTGCAGCAGCTGTGGTGTGTATTATTATATTCTGCAGCATCTGTGGTGTGTATTATGGTGTTCTGCAGCAGCTGTGGTGTGTATTATTAGGTTCTGCAGCAGATGTGGTGTGTATTATACTCTGCAGCATCTGAGGTGTGTATTATGGTGTTCTGCAGCAGCTGTGGTGTGTATTATGATATTCTGCAGCAGCTGTGGTGTGTATTATTATATTCTGCAGCAGCTGTGGTGTGTATTATGATGTTCTGCAGCATCTGTGGTGTGTATTATGGTGTTCTGCAGCAGCTCAGGTGTGTATTATGATATTCTGCAGCAGCTGTGGTGTTTATTATTATATTCTGCAGCAGCTCAGGTGTGTATTATGATATTCTGCAGCAGCTCTGGTGTTTATTATTATATTTTGCAGCAGCTCAGGTGTGTATTATGATATTCTGCAGCAGCTGAGGTGTGTATTATGATATTCTGCAGCAGCTGAGGTGTGTATTATGATGTTCTGCAGCAGCTGTGGTGTGTATTATGATATTCTTCCGCATCTGTGGTGTATTATGATATTCTGCAGCAGCTGTGGTGTTTATTATGATATTCTGCAGCAGCTGTGGTGTGTATTATGATGTTCTGCAGCAGCTGTGGTGTGTATTATTATATTCTGCAGAAGCTGTGGTGTGTATTATGATATTCTGCAGCAGCTGTGGTGTGTATTATGATATTCTGCAGCAGCTGTGGTGTGTATTATGATGTTCTGCAGCAGCTGTGGTGTGTATTATTATATTCTGCAGCAGCTGTGGTGTGTATTATTATATTCTGCAGAAGCTGTGGTGTTTATTATGATATTCTGCAGCAGCTGTGGTGTGTATTATGATATTCTGCAGCAGCTGTGGTGTGTATTATGATATTCTGCAGCAGCTGTGGTGTGTATTATTATATTCTGCAGCAGCTGTGGTGTGTATTATGATGTTCTGCAGCATCTGTGGTGTGTATTATGGTGTTCTGCAGCAGCTCAGGTGTGTATTATGATATTCTGCAGCAGCTGTGGTGTTTATTATTATATTCTGCAGCAGCTCAGGTGTGTATTATGATATTCTGCAGCAGCTCTGGTGTTTATTATTATATTTTGCAGCAGCTCAGGTGTGTATTATGATATTCTGCAGCAGCTGAGGTGTGTATTATGATATTCTGCAGCAGCTGAGGTGTGTATTATGATGTTCTGCAGCAGCTGTGGTGTGTATTATGATATTCTTCCGCATCTGTGGTGTATTATGATATTCTGCAGCAGCTGTGGTGTTTATTATGATATTCTGCAGCAGCTGTGGTGTGTATTATGATATTCTGCAGCAGCTGTGGTGTGTATTATGATGTTCTGCAGCAGCTGTGGTGTGTATTATTATATTCTGCAGCAGCTGTGGTGTGTATTATTATATTCTGCAGCAGCTGTGGTGTTTATTATGATATTCTGCAGCAGCTGTGGTGTGTATTATTATATTCTGCAGCAGCTGTGGTGTGTATTATGATATTCCGCAGCAGCTTTGGTGTGTATTGATATTCTGCAGCAGCTGTGGTGTGTATTATTATGATGTTCTTCAGCAGCTCAAGTGTGTATTATGATATTCTGCAGCAGCCGAGTGTTTATAATGATGTTCTACGTCCGCTCAGGTGTGTATTATAATGTTCTGCAGCAGCTATGGTGTGTATTATTATAATGTTCTGCAGCAGCTATGGTGTGTATTATTATAATGTTCTGCAGCAGCTGTGGTGTGTATTATGAGGTTTCGATCACTTCCCCTGTAACTTTTCAGGTAGTTTTCTTTCTTTCCTTGGAGTCTGTTCCCCCATTAATAAACCATCTCTCCTACTAGAAGTAATTACACCATAAATCCCAATAATTACCTTTAATGATGGATGTGTCCGTCCTCCAATACCGTCCCCGTATTCACACGACTCAATAAGTCATGTAGTCTCATTCATTTCAATATAGATTATAAGTCAATACTTTGTCAGGTCGCATATGTGGGTTAACCCCTTGTGTAGGTTACAAAGATCTTAACTTAGAATAACTTATAACAACAGGTGTCCAGGAAGCCAAAACTCATAAAGTCGTTTAGGGTGCAGTACCACTGATGACCACCGGGGGCTGCACAGAGTTCTCAATGTATTATTGCACACGTAATTTGTACTTTACATATGAAAGAAAACATATATAGCAGTGATTCCCAAGCTGTCTGCCTCCAGCTGTTGCAAAACTACAACTCCCAGCATGCCCGGACAGCCTTCGGCTGTCCGGGCATGCTGGAAGTTGTAGTTTTGCAACAGCTGGAGGCATACTGCTTGGGGAACACTGCTATATACCATGGCTTAAAGGGGTTATCCAGGAAAAAAACTTTTTTTATATATCAACTGGCTCCAGAAAGTTAAACAGATTTGTAAATTTGTAAACTACTACTTAAAAAATCTTAATCCTTTCAGTACTTATGAACTTCTGAAGTTGAGTTGTTCTTTCCTGTCTAAGTGCTCTCTGATGACACGTGTCTCGGGAACCGCCCAGTTTAGAACAAAATCCCCATAGCAAACCTCTTCTAAACTGGGCGGTTCCCGAGACACGTGTCATCAGAGAGCACTTAGACAGGAAAGAACAACTCAACTTCAGAAGCTCATAAGTACTGAAAGGATTAAGATTTTTTTAATAGAAGTAATTTACAAATCTGTTGAACTTTCTGGAGCCAGTTGATATATTTAAAAAAAAAGTATTTTCCTGGATAACCCCTTTAATGTTATACATGTATGCAAACTATCTATTAAAAGGTAGATGGATAGTACATTGTTTATAGCCTTTGGCCGTCCGGTCATGCTGGGAGTTGTAGTTTTGCAACAGCTGGAGGTCCACAGGTTGGAGCACCCCGGTGCAATTCCTTACACAAACCCATATAAAAGCAATACCCGGATTTTAGGAATTTTCCGAAAACTCACTTTAACTCTTCAGATGGGACATTGGGAAACGAAAAGCTTTGAGTTTACACACTGTAGGAAATGCAAGATGTCGGAAACTTCCTGTGCCGCTTCCTGTTGCATTGTGGGTAGTCCTGTGTAAATAAATAAACATGTCCACGCATTGGCTGATTACCCTGTATACAGATTCTGTGCATTGCGTGTGGTATACACAGGGGCATTTATTTGTTCTTGGTTCAAATTTTGCATGTAAACCGGTGGAAAAGTGTGAGAATATTAGAGTTAATGACCCGCCCTCATTCTATTGCTTTAAAGGGGTCGTCTGGCGAAAGGAACAACCTGTGTATGGTGTGAAAAAGTATAATTAAGCAACTTACTGTTATAATATTATTAGCCATAGTGCACAGATCTTCCATATCAGCTGTACTGTTACCCTGTAAGCTGTGACGTCATGTCACAGGCTCTGAAAGCAAGTCTGCTCTTACCCTGCTTCCCCCTCCCATCCTGTCTGCTTGGGATAAGACCAGTGATGTAAAAGGTGTGTGTGTGTGTGTGGGGGGGGGGGGGTAGCTGGTATTACTGCTCATTGGATTTCTGACTTATTGGATAAGCCAGCAGGAAGCCTGTTCTCAGTCACAGCAGTTTCCATCAGAAGGGGCCTCTGTCTTGTCTGCTTACAGGCTGCTGTCTTATCTAGTTACAGGCTCTTAAAGCAAGTCTGCTCCATACATGCTCCCCCCCCCCCCCCCTTTCTGTCTGCTTGGGATGAGACCAATTATATGAAGTGGGGAGAGCTCGTATTACTGCTCATTGGATTTGTGACTCACTAGATAAGGCAGCAGTGAAGTCCATCCTGACAGAAACTATTGTGGATGAAAATATAAATCTTAAGAGCAGTAATACCAGCTCCCCACTTCACATCACTGGTCTTGTCTCGGGTTGACAGGAGGGAAAGGGGGTGCAGAGACGGAGAAGACTTGCTTTTAATGCCTGTGATGTGACGTTACAGCTTACAAGGGAAACAGCACAGTTGATATGGACGATCTCTGCACTATGGCTTATGATATTAAATTGGTGAGTTGCTTTATTATACTTTTTTGACACCATGCACAGTTTGTATATTTTCCTTGGACATCCCCTTTAAGCTAGTTTAAGGTGGTGGGAAATTTCTTCATACATCTATAGTTATATGATCAAGTTCTGACTGCCTGTGGCCACCACTAGAGGCAGCACACTGCATACAGATGCATTACAGCTCCCACTGAACCCATGTACAAATGACTCATTTTGGTAAGGGGGCTAACACCCCACGCACCTCTTCAATGGATGACGGTGAGGGAGAACTCTATGGCTGTTGCTGATGATGATCATGGACCCCATGATGTTCTCCAATCTGTGTCTTTTCAGCTGTTGCAAAACTACAACTCCTAGCATGCCTGGACAGCCTTTGGCTGTCCAGACATGCTAGTGGTTGTAGTTTTGCAACAGCTGAAGAGACATAGGTTGAGGATGGTACAGGGGGAAGACACCCATCATCCCCTCCACCATTGCTCTTATCTGGGGATGGTACAGGAGGAGGACACCCATCATCCCCTCCACCATTTTTCTCATTTGGGGATTGTGCAGGAGGAGGACACCCATCATCCCCTCCACCATTGATCTTATCTGGAGATGGTACAGGAGGAGGACACCCATCATCCCCTCCACCATTGATCTTATCTGGGGATGATACAGGAGGAAGACACCCATCATCCCCTGCACCATTGATCTAATCTGGGAATGGTACAGGTGGAGGACACCCATCATCCCCTGGGGATGGTACAGGAGAAGGACACCCATCATCCCTTCCACCATTGTTCTCATCTGGGGATGGTACAGGAGGAGGACACCCATCATCCCCTCCACCATTGCTCTCATCTGGGGATAGTACAGGAGGAGGACACCCATCACCCCCTCCACCATTGATCTTATCTGGAGATTTTACAGGAGGAGGACACCCATCATCCCCTCCACCATTGTTCTCATCTGGGGATGGTACAGGAGGAGGACACCCATCATCCCCTCCACCATTGCTATCATCTGGGGATAGTACAGAAGGAGGACACCCATCATCCCCTCCACCATTGCTATCATCTGGGGATAGTACAGAAGGAGGACACCCATCATCCCCTCCACCATTGCTATCATCTGGGGATGGTACAGGAGGAGGACACCCATCATCCCCCTTCACCATTGCTGTTATCTGGGGATAGTACAGAAGGAGGACACCCATCATCCCCTCCACCATTGTTCTCATCTGGAGATTGTACAGGAGGAGGACACCCATCATCCCCTACACCATTGTTCTCATCTGGGGATGGTACAGGAGGAGGACTCCCATAATCCCCTCCACCATTGCTCTTATCTGGAGATTGTATAGGAGGAGGACTCCCATAATGCCCTCCACCATTGCTCTTATCTGGAGATTGTATAGGAGGAGGACACCCATCATCCTCTCCACCATTGTTCTCATCTGGGGATGGTACAGGAGGAGGACACCCATCATCCCCTCCACCATTGCTCTTATCTGGAGATTGTATAGGAGGAGGACACCCATCATCCCCTCCACCATTGCTCTTATCTGGAGATTGTATAGGAGGAGGACTCCCATCATCCCCTCCACCATTGCTCTTATCTGTAGATTGTACAGGAGGAGGACACCCATCATCCCCTTCACCATTGTTCTCATCTGGAGATTGTATAGGAGGAGGGCTCCCATCATCCCCTCCACCATTGTTCTCATCTGGGGATGGTACAGGAGGAGGACACCCATCATCCCCTCCACCATTGCTCTTATCTGGAGATTGTATAGGAGGAGGACACCCATCATTCCCTCCACCATTGCTCTTATCTGGAGATTGTACAGAAGGAGAACACCCATCATCCCCTCCACCATTGCTCTTATCTGGAGATTGTACAGAAGGAGGACACCCATCATCCCCTCCACCATGATACTCACCGTACTCCACAGAAGATTTGGTTTCTCTCCAGCCGGAGGGACGGATGAGTTTTCTCAGCATCATGGAAGGACGAGGAGATGAGGAGACGTCTCTGCCGGTCCGGGCACTACAGAGGGATCTACCAGTCAACAGAGGATGTATAGAAAGTCTCAGCCCAAATCCTGTTCTCATGAGGAAAAGGAAAGCTCTCATTTAACCCTTTCATTACTATCTGGGGGGTAGAATATTATTGTCTGGTATAGATAACCCCTTGTATGAATGAATACAGGGCAGTGTTTACCAACCAGGGTGCCTTCAGCTGCTGCAAAACTACAACTCCCAGCATGCCAAAGGCTGTCTAGGCATGCTGGAAGTTGTAGTTTTGCAACAGCTGGAGGCATCCTGGTTGGGAAACAATGATACAGGAGCCTTTGTGGTTGCAGTAAGGGAACCACACTACCCAATGTGGATGGGGGTCTGGCCACCAGGGTTACCATAAAAATAAAAAAAAAGTTCATTTACCGTAGTTTCTCACCGGTATTAAATTCTAAATGAATAACCAAATAGTGTTGGGTTGGACCAAAAGGTTCATATAGTTTCCGTTCAGTATGGTAAAGGGTTATCCAGGAATAGAAAAACAGAGCTAATTTCTTTCGAAAAACGCTCCCCCATCTGTCTCCACGTTGGGTGTGGTTCTGAGCTCAGTTCCATTGAAGTGAATGGAGTCAAGTTCTAATACCACACACAACCTGGAGACAGACAGGGAGCTGTTTTTGAAAGAAATTAGCTCTGTTCTTCTCTTCCTGGATAACCCCTTTAACTCAAGTGAAAACCCAATAGCATTGGGTCAGGTCAAATGTTGATACGGTTTTCTTCCGGTATTGTAACCCAAGTAATTAACCCCACAGCGGTGGGTTGGGCAAAAAGGTTAATATAGTTTCCTTGCAGTATTTTAACCCAAGAGAATAAACCGATAGCGTTAGGTTGGGTCGGGAGTGCCGCCATTTTGTGAAAAATGCAAAGGAACTAGATTGACCACGTTCCACGGCTGCTATATGGTGGGCATCATTGGGAGTCTTAATGGGGTACTCCGGTGGAAAAAAATTTAAAGTTATACAGATTTGTAAATTACTTCTATAAAAAAAAAAAACGTAATCCTTCCAGTACTTATCAGCTACGGTATGCTCAAGAGAAAGTTGTGTAGTTCTTTCCAGTCCGACTACAGTGCTCTCTGCTGACACCTCTGTCCATTTCAGGAACTGTCCGGAGAAGAAGCATAATTATTTACAAATCTGTTTAGCTTTCTGGAGCAAGTTGATATGAAAAAAAATTTTGTTTTTCACCGGAGTACCCCTTTAAATGTCAGACATTGGACCCATCCATCTTCCTTTCATTAGTTGGGTATCAGCATAGATGAAGTTGCGCCGCTCCCTCTCACCGTCAGCATTTGTTGCTGAACTTTGCAGGTAATTAAACGCAACGTTAAGAAGGTGTCGGAACCTCATATAGGAGTCAATGAGAAGCGCTGAGCGCCCGTCACATGGGAGCACTTACCCTGAGCTCCGGCACCGGCTCCTGCTCACGTTACTAAGTGCTCACATACACAAGGAAACTACTCACAGCAACACTAATAAAATGGCCTTTTCGTCTGTCTCAGTCTCAGATCACACAAGGGCTTCTGTTTTGCTGCGGGTCCCAGTAATCCAGGATCTGGTAATCTGGAAGTATTGATATAGGATAACATGAAGTAAAAACAAGGTTGGCACTCACCTCTGCTGTGAAGCACAGATGGCATAATTAGAACATTATGAACAGTACTTCCGTGGCTGGTGTCGGCATGCACAGCTAAGAGGCAAACTGGTGACTGCTGTTTCATGCATCAGACACACTTTGTCTGAGCTCTTATGATACACAAATACAGTGTTTATAACCAGGATACCCCCCCCCCCCAACTCCCAGGATGCCCGGACAACATATGTGTCCAATCCCGCCCCGTTCCCACAACATGTGTCCAATCCCCCCCTTCCCACAACATGTGTCCAATCCCACCCGCTCCCACAACATGTGTCCAATCCCACCCACTCCTGCAACATGTGTGTCCAATCTCACCCACTCCCGCAACGTGTCCAATCCCGCCCCCTTCTTGCAACATATGTGTCCAATCCCCCCTTCCCACAACGTGTGTCCAATTCCGCCCAGTCCCGCAACATGTGTGTCCAATCCCCCCTGCTCCCACAACATCTGTGTCCAATCCTGCCCACTCCCGCAACATATGTGTCCAATCCCACCCACTCCCGCAACATATGTATCCAATCCCACCACTCCCGCAACATGTGTCCAATCCCGCCCCCTTCCTGCAACATATGTGTCCAAGCCCGCCCACTCCCTCAACACGTGTGTTCCGGCAACTCCCGCAACATATGTGTGCAATCCCACACGCTCCCACAACATGTGTCTAATCCCACCCACTCCTGCAACATGTGTGTCCAATCCCGCTTTCTGTGCACAACATGTGTGTCCAATCTCACCCACTCCCGCAACGTGTCCAATCCCGCCCCCTTCCTGCAACATGTGTCCAATCCCGCCCCCTTCCCACAACATATGTGTCCAATCCTGCCCACTCCCACAATGTGTGTCCAATCCCCCCCGCCCCCTTTCCACAACATATGACCAATCCCAACCACTCCTGCAACGTGTCCAATCCCGCCCCCTTCCCGCAACATGTGTCCAATCCCGCAACATGTGTCCAATCCCACTCATTGCCACAACATGTGTCCAATCCTGCCCCCTTCCCACAACGTGTCCAATCCCACATGTGTCCAATCCCACTCATTGCCACAACATGTGTCCAATCCTGCCCCCTTCCCACAACGTGTCCAATCCCACAACATGTGTCCAATCCCGCCTACTCCCGCAACATGTATGTCTAATCCCGCCCCATTCCTGCAACATATGTCTCCTATCCCACCCACTCCCGCAACATATGTATCCAATCCCGCCTGCGCCCTCAGCCTGTGGGATCTCAATCCTGATGCAGGGCTCCAGTGTGAGGTCTCCCGCTCGCTTCCTGTTGTCATGGTGTCAGATATGGAAGAAGAGAAGCCGGGGTCCATTTATTTTGGATTTTCACCATTTCAAATTTATCGAAAACCATAAGCCAAGGCGCTAACAAACAATCCCTCTGTGCGATGTGATGGAGATCAGATATTTGTCTGTTTCCGCAGATCCCTGGGGTGTATGTTTCATTCCCACTTGGGTGATTTCTCGTCATGTCGTGTTCCACGCCAGCAATTCTCAGATGTTATCTCCATTATCGCTGCGCGGTGGAGGATGATGAAGCCGCCTGGACAATGGCTACTTACACATGGTGCTCAATAACATCATTCTATCACGCCAAAATAACTTCAAAGCTTAGGGTGAAATATATAAATTGGGCTACAATGTGGGATATCATGTGAACCCTGAAACATATAGTAACAATCATAAGAGACAATTCTGCTGCCTGAGATACAGCGTATCCTAGAGGGCTGGTGGGGCAGAGTGCGGCTGTGGTAGTTAGATACGAAAGAGTCCAACTACGTCTCCAGTTCTACCACCACTTTCATATTGGACATGGGTGAGAGGAATAGATGCACATGATGATCAGACACCAAATCCATCTTGGTCATGTCTTTAATAGTGTTGGGCGCGAATATTCGCAATGCGAATATTTATCGCAAATATCGCATATTTGCGAATACAGCGCTATATATTCACAATTACGAATATTAGCTTTTTTTTCTTCACAGTACACATCACAATGATTATCCCTCCCTGCTTTCAGCTTGTGGTATTAACAAGGCTCCAATACTAGTTACTGTGTCAGACTGGCGGGCACCCGAAAATTCGCACATGCAAATTTTCGCACATATTGATCCCTCCCTTCTTTTAGCTCTTTTATCACATGATATTGCACATGCGAATTTTATGGCAAATGCGCATGCAAATTTTATGCCGCATAGTAGAAAAAAAAGGCAGCGAGTATGCAAATTTTGTGAATATATGACGAATATTCGGCCATATTTTCTCAAAATATCGCAAATTCAAATATGGCCTATGCCGCTCAACACTAGTCTTTAAGACGATAGTGTTCTCCATGCCACCGGTATTATAGCAGCCCAATAGTGTGAATTGGTAATGCCCTTAGTGACATTTGCCTCTAGATAATACTCTCTTGCCAGAACAGATGGCATTGCTAACCTCTCGGTGCCCCTCCACTGGTCAAAATGGCTTCTCCAGAGATGCCTCTCCCTCCTTGGCTCTTTAGTACGAAATCTTGATTTGTCTCCGGTTCTACCACCACTTCCATATTGGACATAGGTAAGAGGAATGGATGATAACCAGACACCAAATCCGTCTTGGTAATGTCTTCAAGACCATAGTTAGTGTTCCCCTATCTACCTGTGTTACCCTCCACCGGTCAAAGGGGCTTCTTGAGATGACTGACTTTTTGGCTGTGATGTTGTAGTACGAAACCCATCTACATCTCTAGTTCTAGTGTTACCCATTCTACCGTTATTACAGCAGCCCTATAGTGTGAATCGATAATGTCCCTAGTGGGCATTTGCCTTTAGGGCACTCTATTGGTGGAACAGATGGCATTGTTACCCTATTGCTAATACCCTCCACCAGTTAAAAATGGCTTCTCCGGAGATGACTCTGCCTCCTTGGCTGTGTGGTATGGAACCTAGCTACATCTCTCATTCTACCACCACTTCCATGATGGAGATAGGTAAGAGGAATGGATGCACACGATGGCCACAAACATCAAAGCCATCTATGTCATGTCTTCAAGTCAATACATAGAGGTGCCCACATTAGAGAGATGGCATAGGTCCCCCATGGGTGCCCACACAAGAGAGATGCATAGGTCCCCTATGGGTGCCCTCCACCGGTCATAGTGGTGCCCAAACTAGAGAGATGGCATAGGTCCCCTATGGGTGCCCTCCACCGGTCATAGTGGTGCCCACACTAGAGAGATGGCATAGGTCCCCTATGGGTGCCCTCCACCGGTCATAATGGTGCCACACTAGAGAGATGGCATAGGTCCCCTATGGATGCCCTCCACAGGTCATAGTGGTGCCCACACTATAGAGATGGCATAGGTCCCCTATGGGTGCCCTCCACCGGTCAGAGAACGTCTTCTCCAGAGATGAAGGACTCCCGTTACCTCCTTGGCTGTAATCTAGTAGTACGGTGTTCTTCCAGCCCTTACTCTATCTGGGGGCCTCCAGTAAAGGATATCGACATGGGAACCATCAGGGCACAGGAAGCGAGCAGCGTGAATCGATAACGCTTATCATTTGTCACATATCAATTTTTATGTGGCCAAGAAGACTTCTGCCCGCCTGGATGTCTTACGTGGCCGTAGACGGCACATCTGCCTATGGATGATCGGTAGATGTCATTGATTTGTGTGTTTAGTAGGATGATGTGCGCTTCTCCATGGCGGCGAGGGAAGGGGGCGGGAGGGGGTGCGGTACATACCTACAGACAATACCGGATTCCACACAGACGGCAGGAACAGCGCCCTGGGGACACGTTCTAGCAAATACTTTGGAAAAGCTTTTAGCCACGCAGCTACTGAAACCTTTTAATGGGTCACAGGAAAGATACAAACAGGATGCAAGGCGAATCCTCCGCGACTTATAGGCCAATAAAAAAACCTGCGCATCCTTTGTTCCAGTTCACATTGTCAGGCTGTGATTTTTTTTTTATCATTCTCTCCCCATTAAAATTGGGGTCTGTAAAGAATTCTATATAATTTTGCATATATATTATATGAAATTCAAGCTAGATCTGCAAAACGACAACTCCCAGCATGCCCGGACAGCATGCTGGGAGTTGTCGTTTTGCAATAGTTTTACTGTCCGAGCATACTGGGAGTTGTAGTTTTCAACAGATTGGCTGTGTGGGCATGCTGGGAGTTGTAGGTTTGAAACAGGTCGTCTGTCCAGGCATGCTGGGAGTAGTAGTTTTGGAACAGGCTGTATGGGCATGCTGGGAATTGTCGTTTTGCAACAGTTTGACTGTCCAAGCATACTGGGAGTTGTAGTTTTGCAACAGATTGGCTGTGTGGGCATGCTGGGAGTTGTAGGTTTGAAACAGGTAGTCTGTCCAGGCATGCTGGGAGTAGTAGTTTTGCAACAGGCTGGCTGTATTGGCATGCTGGGAGTTGTCGTTTTGCAACAGTTTGACACTGTCTAAGCATACTGGGAGTTGTAGTTTTGCAACAGATTGGCTGTGCGGGCATGCTGGGAATTGTAGATTGCCAACAGGTTGGCTATCGGGGCATGCTGGGAGTTGAAGTTTTGTAACAGGTTGGCTGTACGAGCATGCTGGAAGTTGTAGGTTTGCAACAGGGTGGCTGTCCAGGCATGCAGGGAGTTGTAGTTTTTGCAACAGATTGGCTGTGCGGGCATGCTGGGAGTTGTAGGTTTGGAACAGGTCATCTGTCCGGGCATGCTGGGAGTGGTAGTTTGGGAATAGGCTGGCTGTCCGGGCATCCTGGGAGTAGTAGTTTTGGAACAGGCTGTCTGGGCATGCTGGGAGTCATAGTATTGTAACAGGTTGACTGTACTGGCACATGCTGGGAGTTGTGGTTTTGCCTACATTGTTGCTGCAACATCGCATCTAATAATGGTCAATATGGCTGCATTGCAGCACGCGTCATATTACGTCTGTGACAGGACTCGCCAGAAGTCGATACAGGCTTGTATTTGTGGTTGCAGGCAGCACACAACGTTACCGTCATGTACTCACTGGTGGCTAATGCGAGCTTCCTACAATTTGTTTCTTGTCTATAGCCAAATATTTTGGTCATAAGACTTTATGTTGGGCAGCAGCACCTGTCATTTTTCGTAAAACTTTTGAAACATCTAATGGGTCATGGTCTCGGTGCTAAGATCCTCACCGATCAGGAGAACGAGCAATGAGATGTCTGCGGTGGAACGTTTCCATCATGGCTGGTAGTGATGATAACCTTTGGATTGGGGATACATTTTCCTGCATGATAGTACTCCTTTAAAGGGGTACTCCGCTGCTAGACATCTTATTCCCTATCCAAAGGATGGGGGATAAGATGTCTGATTGCGGGGGTCCCACAAATACCAGTTCCTGTGCCAGTGGTCTTGACTTCACAGCCATGCCCCCTCCCATAGACATGAATGGACTGTCATGCCTACTGCTCAGGAGAGCCGGGGCCCGTACAGGAGATCGCGGGGGTGTTCCAGCATTCGGACCCCCCGCAATCAGATCCTGCAGATAGGGCTGCGGATCTCCTTTAAGTTGCATCTTAGTTGCTTGCAGTACTACTTTTCACCACTGGTGGAGGTATGTCACTTCCATTGCTACCAATGCAACATCGCCCCCTCTAATACCTTGTAGAAAAGACAGATTTCTTGGAGGGGGGTTGCATGGCACAGGGATTTAAAGGAGACTTGTCAGTAGCACGGAAAGACTCCCCCCAAGCCTTTGACTGTCTGGGAATCCTGCGAGTTGTAGTTTTGCAACAGCTGGAGGTGCCCTGCCTAAGGCCCCATTCACATGGCAGAAATTCTTAGCACAATCCAGCAGAAAACTTCAGCTTGGAAATGCCGTTGCAGCGGAGTTCCAATGGGATTTCCCCCCCCAACCTGCTGCGGCAGAATTTCTGCCCCGGAAACATCTGAATTAAAATTCCAGCCTCCGCAGAGAGATATAGAAATTCTTGAAGACGCATTGCAGTCTAGGGAGACAGCACATTTCTGCGCGGTCCTGCTGCCTACAGAACACATAGAATTTTTTTTTTAAACAGAAATTGTGCAAAAATTCAGTTGTGGGAACTTGTAGATTTTTTATTTTTATTTTTGGACTTTGCTGCAGAAAACAATAGGATTTACTTTTTTTTTTAATAGATTTGTTCTATGGGAAAGCAGATCAATATTCGTGTGAAAACATTCTGCAGCACCCAAGTATATTGCACTTAAAAAAATTCCGTTCTATGCACCATTACAGGTTTCGGCACTTACGCTTTTCAGAACGCATGCCTCAACAAAAGTAAAAAAAAAAAACATCCAATTTAAATGCGATACTATCCCTTTAAATCTGAACGCGCGAAAGCCAACTCCGAATCGTAAAAAAAAAAAAAAAATTTTTTTTTAAAAAATAAATAAACAGCGATAATTCCCCAATGAAGAGATGATATTAACGCTCAAGATTTAAAGCATTTTATTGTTTTACTGAAAACAAAACAGGAAACGAAGACTGAATGTTGGCAATGACCTGGGGGGAGGGGGAGAAGGGGGGGGGGGGCACTTACAATTTATGAGGAAAAAAAAAAAAACTAAAAAAGGAGGGGGATAATAATACACACCCTGGTAGCTGCACTAAAGGACAATTTCGTAAAACAAAATGACAAATTAAAAATCCACCGAAAATGGCAGGTTTTGTGTTTATTTAAAAGAAAAAAAAAAAAAAAACATAAAATATAAAAAAAAAAAATTTGTATTCACACTACGGTTCTGCTAACTTTTTTTTATTTTTGTTATTTTTTTTTTTCTTGAAAAAAAAAAAAAAGAAAAGTCTGCTTCTGGCAATTTATCCTAAAATTCAGAATTCTTTATGGTACAATTGATAGGGTATCTGTTCGGTATATAAATCGGGAGGATATTCAGCACCTTTTTTTTTTTTTTTTTGTTATTTAATCTCTGGAACTTCCAAACTTTATTTTTTTTTTTTTCATATCATAAAAAGATCACATAGGAATTCATCACATGGAAAATACAAGACGTTCCGCTCGCCACTGGTAGAAATCGCTAATGGAAATGTTCAGTGATTTTTTAATCCTAGGCAGGTTCTGGGGTGATTTGCACTTGTTGCCGCCCATCGGATGCCGCCGCCGCCGCCACCACTTATTAGGGCCTTACAGTCTGAGATCAGTACGTGTGGGGAGGAAACAGTCATCGCATTTTTTTCCAAGGCGGAAAGGATTGGGGGGGGGGGGGGGGGAGATGTTAGGGGGACTCTCATTGGTAGCACATCTTGCACATTTAACCCTTTATAAGCTGCAGGATACCACCTTAACACAGACTGGCACTAGTTCCTTGGCATTGGGAAACCTTACGCTTTATGTTATAACCTTAGCTGGATAATTGCAGGTGAAAATGCAAGGCAACAAATGTTTCGCTTTCTCACAACCTCAAAGCTTCCTGCGAGTAGCGAAACATTTGTTTCCTTGCATTTTCACCTGCGATAAGTCTTCAGCCCGGGGTCCGTGTGCCTCGGCGCTGTGTTTTCTTCCATTCTGCATTGTTGGATTCTGTCCTGTTACAATCTAAGAGCACCGGTGGGTCTTGGCCGGTGACGCCCGGAGGTTCGGATTTACACATCCACAGTGAATTTATCGGAGCGGTGCCAGCTACATTTCTTTGTGTGCTATAGATATATATATGTGTGTGTGTGTGTATGTATGTGTATATATATATATATATATATATATATATATATATATATATATATATATATATATTTGCATTTGGACTCTGGTCAATGGTTTTGGAAGAACAGTCGATGAAATCCTTTCACTGAATCTCTACGGGGCCCGTGGTGGCCGTGCGACTGCAGAAGACATATGTTCCACTCGAGTGACAGAAGATTAATACAATTTTTTTTTTTTCTTTTGTCCCTCCCCCCGAGGGGTTAAAAAATACTTTTCACTTGGTAACTCCTTGTCTGCCAAAGTCGCACTCTGGCACTGAAAGGGTTCACCGTAGTCCGTGAATGCTCGTAACAAAGAACAAAAACAAACCAAGTGAAGGAGTCCATGAGACGTCTCCTCTTCTACCTGATGGCCCAGGATCCAGAAGACTCCACTGTCAAGTAAAATTACATCCAGCTTGATTTAAAGAATGGGGGATATCTGTCTTTGGGAACGTTGTCCAGGATTTGGGGGGGGGCTCCTACGGTTTCACACAAAAAAAAAAAAAAAGGGGGGTGAAGGAGGGGGTAAAAATAAAAGAAAGTAACGGTGTCCATGTCTCCTCAGGAGAGGCTGTGTGTGGTGGTGGAACTGGTGTCTGGTAGACCGTTCTCTTGTGGTGCTTCTATAGGGGGCGCTGGCTGGAACTTGGGGGCCACTTTGATCATAGAGTGCTTGCACTTGGGGGAGCCACAGCGGCAGGTGAAGATCTTGCCCTTAATGTCCCAGAAACGGTCACCGTAGTCAAAACTGCGAGAGGAGACAGAAGATGAGATGTCAGGTGATTTACCTGCATAAGGCTTTGTTCACATGGCGGATTTTCTGAGTGGAATTCTGCGTGAAGATTCCGCTGCAGCAGAGTCCCATTTATTTAACCCCTTAAGGACGCAGGACGTAAATGTACGTCCTGGTGAGGTGGTACTTAACGCACCAGGACGTACATTTACGTCCTAAGCATAACCGCGGGCATCGGAGCGATGCCCGTGTCATGCGCGGCTGATCCCGGCTGCTAATCGCAGCCAGGGACCCGCCGGCAATGGCCGACGCCCGCGATCTCGCGGGCGTCCGCCATTAACCCCTCAGGTGCCGGGATCAATACAGATCCCGGCATCTGCGGGAGTTCGCGATTAAAATGAACGATCGGATCGCCCGCAGCGCTGCTGCGGGGATCCGATCATTCATAACGCCGCACGGAGGTCCCCTCTCCTTCCTCCGTGCGGCTCCCGGCGTCTCCTGCTCTGGTCTGTGATCGAGCAGACCAGAGCAGAAGATCACCGATAATACTGATCTGTTCTATGTCCTATACATAGAACAGATCAGTATTAGCAATCATGGTATTGCTATGAATAGTCCCCTATGGGGACTATTCAAGTGTAAAAAAAAATGTAAAAAAATGTAAAAGTAAAAGTAAAAAAAAAGTGAAAAATCCCCTCCCCCAATAAAAAAGTAAAACGTCCGTTTTTTCCTATTTTACCCCCAAAAAGCGTAAAAAACATTTTTTATAGACATATTTGGTATCGCCGCGTGCGTAAATGTCCGAACTATTAAAATAAAATGTTAATGATCCCGTACGGTGAACGGCGTGAACGAAAAATTTTTTAAAAAGTCCAAAATTCCTACTTTTTTAATACATTTTATTAAAAAAAAAATTATAAAAAATGTATTAAAAGTTTTTTATATACAAATGTGGCATCAAAAAAAAGTACAGATCATGGCGCATAAAATGAGCCCCCATACCGCCGCTTATACTGAAAAATAAAAAAGTTATAGGTCATCAAAATAAAGGGATTATAAACGTACTAATTTGGTTAAAAAGTTTGTGATTTTTTTTAAGCGCAACAATAATATAAAAGTATATAATAATGGGTATCATTTTAATCGTATTGACCCTCAGAATAAAGAACACATGTCATTTTTACCAGAAATTGTACGGCGTGAAAACAAAACCTTCCAAAATTAGCAAAATTGCGTTTTTCATTTTAATTTCCCCACAAAAATAGTGTTTTTTGGTTGCGCCATACATTTTATGATATAATGAGTGATGTCATTACAAAGGACAACTGGTCGCGCAAAAAACAAGCCCTCATACTAGTCTGTGGATGAAAATATAAAAGAGTTATGATTTTTAGAAGGCGAGGAGGAAAAAATGAAAACGTAAAAATTAAATTGTCTGAGTCCTTAAGGCCAAAATGGGCTGAGTCCTTAAGGGGTTAAAGAGGTACTCCTGTGGGAAAAATTTTTTTTTTGTTTTTTAATCAACTGGTGCCAGAAAGTTAAACAGATTTGTAAATTACTTCTATTAAAAAATCTTATTCCTTCCAGAACTAATTAGCTGCTGAATACTACAGAGGAAATTCTTTTCTTTTTGGAACACAGTACTCTCTGCTGACATCACGAGCACAGTGCTCTCTGCTGACATCTCTGTCCATTTTAGGAACTGTCCAGGGCAGCATATGTTTGCTATGGGGATTTTCTCCTACTCTGGACAGTTCCTAAAATGGACAGAGATGTCAGCAGAGAGCACTGTGCTAGTGATGTCAGCAGAGAGCACTGTGTTCCAAAAATAAAATAATTTCCTCTGTAGTATTCAGCAGCTAATAAGTACTGGAAGGATTAAGATTTTTCAATAGAAGTAACAAATCTGTTTAACTTTCTGGCACCAGTTGATTAAAAAACAATAAATAAAAAAAAGTTTTACACCAGAGTACCCCTTTAAATTGGATTTTTCTGCGTCGTGCAGAATTCTCACATCTGCCACAGAAATCCCTATCCCGTCATCCGAAGAAATACAGGACCTGTCAAACGTTTCTGCGGAATCCGCTCGGAAATGCATTGCCGTCTAAGGAGACAGAGAGTTTCTGAGCGGTCCTAGTGCCGCCGATTAAAGTAAATGCGCGGAAAGTCTGCTTGTATTGGTTGGCGGACATTTCGCACATTCTTTGGCCTAAGGCAGCGTTCGCAGAAACCACGCCACAGCACCGCACACTGGCAGAAGGCAACAATTTATAATCATTTAAAATTAAGGCAGGGTCCACATTGCGTTTTTGTTTCCGTTTAATGTATACTTTGAAAAAGGAGGAAAAACGCATACGGTAACGGATGCCAAAAAACGAATGCTGCTGTTTGCCGTACAACAGAATCCGTTTCCTATCGACTTAAATCAAAAAACAAAACAAAGAAAATGTAATTAAAATAAATAAAAAATTTAATAAAAATTAAAATTAAAGGACAACTGTAGTGCAAGACTTCTATATATTCCTGTGCCCGGGCCTCAAAAACAAACAAAAACTTATACTTACCTTCCTACGAGCCCCCGTTGGTCCGGCACAGGCCTCACGGTCCGGCAGTGCTGACGTCATTCCACTTCCTGTGGACGCGGCAGAGCCGTCGGTGTATCACTGTCCGCAGCGATGTCCCGCCTCGGCCTTTGGATAGGCTGAGCCCACTGTCATGTAAGGAGCTCTGGCCGTCCCCAGGAAGTGGAATGGCGACAGCACTGCCGGACCGTGAGGCCTGTGCCAACGGGGACCAACGGGGGCTGGTAGGAAGGTAAGTATACGTTTATTTTGTTTGCCAAAGACGCTCATCCAACTTATCCTGTAAGTTAGATTGATAATACAGCAGTGTTTCCCAACAAGTGTGCCTCCAGCTGTTGCAAAACTACAACTCCCAGCATGCCAGGAACATCCAGTTTGCTTTCAGCTATTGCAAAACTACAACTCCCAGCATGCCCTTCATCTATACAAAAGACACCTTCTGCATGTCACTAGAGCAGTGTTTCCTAACCAGTGTGGCCTCATCTGTTGCAAAACTACAACTCCCAGCATGCCCGGACAGCCGTTGGCTGTCCGGGCATGCTGGGAGTTGTAGTTTTGCAACATCTGGCGGATCACTGATTGAAAAACACTGCAGTAAGGTAAGGGAAGTTACGCCTAAATGTCTCAATCTCAGTCTCAAGGGTTTGTACCATGAAAACAGCACCACTCCTGACTACAGGTTGCATGCGGTATTGCAGCAGGTTTTCATTTGCCACTGAATTTTATTAAATTTTTTGACACTTTCCGACAGAGAACGCCAATCTTACCCGATCTGTTCGCCTGCGTGGATCTGTCTACTGCTGAAAAACGCAATGCGGGGGAACCGCAGGTCCTGATGTGACATGAACACCCGGACGGGAAGCAGATTGGGCTCGCACAGGTGGTTGATGAAGCGACTGATGTTGCCGTAGTAGCGGGCGTCGATGCAGTAAACCTCTCCATCCTGTAAACACAACAAGTAAATATTGTTCATGTAAGACAAAGGCGATAAGATCGGATACTGTACAGAGTGCGGTGGTCCAGACCCGGCAGGAGGACTGATGCTTGTGCCTCTCTGGTCCACTGTTTCCCAACCAGGGTGCCTCCAGCTGTTGCAAAACTATAACTCCCAGCATGCCCGGACAGAGACCACCGATTTAAAGAGACACTTAACCTAATGTACTGTCCACCTTTGGCTGTCCAGGCATGCTGGGAGTTGTAGTTTTGCAACAGCTGGAGGCACCCTGGTTGGGAAACACTGGGTAAATCATTTGGCAGCCATGGAATAATTCTTCCCAGCACATGCAGTGGAGATGTTTCTTTATGCAGGGATTCAGATTAATCACATTATCGATAACAGGAAGCGGCTGGTGCGAGCTGGAAGTCACGTGGCGTTAAATTACTTTAGTGGTGCTGGCAACCCTGGCCTGCTGCTGTTATCCCAGAATGCTTTGCAAACACCAGACGCCAAGCAACATTGATTCACTGTTAACACCCCAATACCTGTGTAGTTTTAGTCAAACGAAGAACGGTTCACAAATAGGAGATTATATATATATATATATATATATATATATATATATATATATATATATATATATATATATATAATCAAGACTGGGTGCACTACTATGATGCGTGCCAGTCGGAACTAATGAGGGACATACCTAGACTACTGCACGGTGCTCCCGTGCTTGTATCAGCACAATGGCTAAAGATCGTCATACACTTAAAGGGGAACTCCAACGTTTAACACCTTATCTCCTATCTACAGGATAGGGGACAAGTGTCCAATTGTGATGGGTCTGGACCTCTGGGATGCCCCTGTGGTCTCCAGACCCTAAATTTCTTTACTGCATGGAGCGCTGGGATGGCGCACACTTCACTCTTCATACATTCTCTATGGGAAGGCTGGAGATATCCAGGTACAGCACTTGTGTAACTCTGGGACCCCCCCCCCCCCCCCCCCCCCGTGATTAGACAATCATCCCCCCCTACTCATCATGTTTGTTCCTTCTTTCCCCAGTATTTGCTGCAAGGGAGAATGTTGTGGGGTTTGCATGAAGAACAGAATGTCCAGTGGAAAAACGTCCCTTAAAAACTTACTTTTCATTTAAAGGTGTACTACGGCGAAAATTAAAGGGGTAGTCCAGTGCTGAAAAACTTGCCCCCTATCCTAAGGATAGGGGGATATGTTTCAGATTGCGGGGGGTCCGACCGCTGGAGCCCCCCCCCCCCCATTGTGATCTCCTGTATGGGGCCCCGGCTCGCTGGCCAGATAGCGGCGACCGACACGCCCCCTTAATACATCGCTATGGCAGAGCCGGAGATTGCCGAAGGCAGCGCTCCGGCTTTGTCATAGAGTTGTATTGAGGGGGCGTGTCGGCCGTTGCTTCATGCGGTGGTCAACACGCCCCCTTCCTGCGGGCTGCCGGGACCCCGTACAGGAGATCGCGGGGGGCCACCGCGGTCGGATCCCCCACGACCTGAAACTTATCCCCTTTTCTTAGGATAGGGGATAAGCTTTTCAGCACTGGATATCTCCTTTAACTTATCCCCTATCCTGTGTATGAGTATCTGATCCCGGGGGGTCCTACTGCTGCCCCCCTCCCGCGATCTCAAGAACTGGACCCCGGCGCTATCAGAGAGAAGCTCCATTCATTCTTATGAGAGCACCGATTATGCCCGAGAGCTGTACTCCGGTCTTTTTGGCTCTCCCATAGAAATGAATGATGCAGCACGTGCTCCTTACTGAGCGCCAGCTCCCATCCGGTGACCGCGGAGGCCCCCCAATTATCGGACGCCCCGCGATCAGCTACTTATCCCCCCTACCCTGTGGATAAGTTAATTTTCACCAGAGATCTCCTTTTAATCAGTTAAAAACGAGAAGTCCACCCAACACAGACGGACCTGACATGTTTCGGTCGTCAATTACCTTAATCATAGATCACTAGTTAGGGTCACTGATGACAGAAACACATCTAACCCATCTGTGTTGTGGGGACTTCTCTTGTTTAACTGATAAAAGTTTTTATAGGACATTTTTCTGCTGGACAGTCTGTTTTTTTTATGCCGGTGCAGGATAAAGTGCATCCAAGAGGTTAGAACTGGTTAGAATTGTGTATGTTGCAGGGTTACCATACACATTAGATGGTCAGCCAGTTATACCGACTAGAGATGAGCAAACTTACAGTCAATTCGATTCGTCACAAACTTCTCGGCTCGGCAGTTGATGACTTTTCCTTAAATTAGTTCAGCTTTCAGGTGCTCCGGTGGGCTGGAAAAGGTGGATACAGTCCTAGGAGACTCTTTCCTAGGAATGTATCCACCTTTTCCAGCCCACCGGAGCACCTGAAGGCTGAACTAATTTACGCAGGATAAGTCATCAACTGCCGAGCCGAGAAGTTTGTGACGAATCAAATTTACTGTAAGTTCGCCCATCTCTAATACCGACATTTATCTAAGAGATAGGAGAAAAATAGTCCAGCGCAAGTACAGGAACGGATACTTTATTAATGAAACTTCAATACATGGAGGACACAGACTGATGACGCCTTTCGGCCCTAGCGTCGGGCCTTAGTATGACTAAGGCCCGACGCTAGGGCCGAAACGCATCACCTTGTCTGTGTCCTCCATGTATTGAAGTTTCATTAGTAAAGTATCCGTTCCTGTACTTGCGCTGGACTATTTGTTTCTCCTATCTCTGAGCTGCAGGCGTTGCCCCCACCAGTCCGTGCGCTAAGGGCCGGGGAGTGAGCTGGACTTTCTTTTCTTGGACATTTATCTAAGGCAGTGTTTTCAAACCAGGGTGTCTCCAGCTGTTGCAAAACTACAATTCCCAGCATGCCCGGACAGCCGAAGGCTGTCCGGGCATGCTGGGAATTGTAGTTTTGCAACAGCTGGAGACACCCTGGTTTGAAAACACTGATTATAAGGAGTATGAAATGGAGCAGGGATGAGGTGGGAAGCTCAAATTCCCCGCCACCACCCTACAGAGCACAGGCTGCTGTAAACAGCAACCCTTCAATTTACCTACAGCAAAGCAAGTGGCATAAAACAGCTGCCATTCCCATTTGCTCTAACCTACTGACACATATAGCCCCCATTCCATAAAATGTTGCTAAAATTCTTTGGTTCTGAGGGGCTGAAGGCGAGGAGGGCAATCGAGACTTTGCCACCGCAAGAAAATATATAAAATAAAGAAATAAAGAAAAAGTAACACAAATGAGGCCACTGCTGTCAGAGGAGGAGCTGTGTGTTTTTTTTATGTCCCGGGGAACCAAGAGAAAAGCAGAGGAAGAAGGGAAGGGGGGAGGTCGGGGCTCCTTTCTTCTCAGCAGTGAACAACTGCACAAGCCAACTTTAATTACCACTGCTAATTTCAGCCACGTCGGGTCCCCGAGCAGAAAGATGCATTAAAGGAGCTGGCCGTGCCTTGTGGGCATCATCCGTAATGATCTTTAATGGACGGCCGATGCCAATGGCGTACAATTAAAGTGGTTGGTGGGGAGCGGTCAAGTGTGGAGGATTAGAGTACATTGCACAGCAGCCGCCAGTCTCCTGCATGCTCGGACAGCTCCGGTGGCTTTCCCAGAATGTAGGCGCTTATGCATTTCGTCTGTGGAGTATAAAACTTCCTGGAAATGATAAGACTGAAGACGTAAGAATGAGAACAGTATGATCGGTAATGATCGCTACCCCGTCAGACATGGCTCACAAGGGAGTTTACCTGCAACACTAGAGACGTGTGATGTAAGACGACTGCAAGGCTGCAATTTCTAATGCCCTCTAGGGCAGTGTTCTTTAAAATTTTTAGCCTCCAGATGTTGCAAAACTACAACTCCCAGCATGCCCAGACAGCCTTTTCTCTCTATCAGTCGGGGGGGGGGGGGGGGGGTTTGAACACTCAGACCCTGACCCATAAAAACTTTTAACATGACTCTAGGGCAGTATTTTCCAACCATGTGTCTTCAGCTGTTGCAAAACTACAACTCTTAGCATGCCCGGACAGCCAAAGGCTGTCCGGGCATGCTGGGAGTTGTAGTCTTGCAACAGCTGAAGGCACCGTGGTTGGAAAATACTGCCCTAGGACACGTCAAAAGTAAAAAAAAATTATTTATTAACGGGTACACTTTACTGGGCAAGGAGGCCTCTGATAGGAAATGTCAGTCGGCAAGTTAGTCTATGTAACGTTCATTGTTCCTACATTAGTGTTATGAACTTTGACCCTTCGCTACATATGATAAGAGGAAAAGGACATAACACAAATGTAGGAACAATGAACGTTAATTAAAGGAGATATCCAGTGGTGAAAAACTTATCCCCTATCCTAAGGATAGGGGATACGTTTCAGACCACGGGGGGTCCGACCACTGGCTCCAACAGCCCGCAGGAAGGGGGCGAGTTGAACACCACATGAAGCGGCGGCTGACACGCCCCCTCAATACAACTCTATGACAGTGCCGGAGTGCTGCATTCGGCAATCTCCGGCTCTGCCATAGAGTTGTATTGAGGGGGCATGTCGGCCACCGCTTCGTGCGGGGGTCAACACCCACTATCTGGCCAGCGAGGCGGGACCCCGTACAGGAGATCACAGGCGGCCCCAGCGGTCAGACCCCCGGCGATATGAAACTTATCCCCTATCCTTAGGATAGGGGATAAGTTTTTCACCACTGGACTACCCCTATATAAATAAATAAATAATACTAAAAACACTACAGGCAGGTCTGCTGAAGACGTCAATTTAGTTTGCATGGTCTGGATGCACACGTTGGGGGAGAACAAGGATCAGGCATGCTGGGTTGTAGGAAACATACAGGTGCCGGAGGAATCTGGAGACAGCTAATTCCGTTCTCCAAACTGGAAACAAATGGAAAGTTTGCTACGACGAATCAGTCCAGGTAAAACGTATCATATCCTAAATTGCAGACTTTATCCGTCAACCATCCGCTTGTGAGAAGCACATTGGTTATGTCGCCCCCATTGAGGGCAGCATAACTGGTTCTCAGCCTTTCCAGTCACTGACAGTAAGTATTGTAGTCGTCTAGTATAGGAGAATGCTGCAGAACTACATAAAAGCAGTAAAAACAAACAAACTACAGTGACCGGCTATGAACATCTGTGTACGGCCTCAGTACATATCGCAGCTTCACGACCACTAAGGAGGTGCTAGAAACCCACCTTATTGTCCAGGTCGAACAAATAGGTGTCATCCTCGCGGACATCTGCCTCCGTATCAGAAATTAATTCTCCCACGTACCTGGTAAGAAGAAAAAACAACATAGGAATAGGCATTGAATACACAGTACAGTGATCCCTCAACTTACAATGGCCTCAACATTCAATAGTTTCAACATATAATGGTCTTTTCTGGACCATTGTAAGTTGAAACCAGACTCAACATACAATGTTACAGACAGTCCAGATCTGTGAAACGTGTCAATGGCCGGAAGAACTGACCAATCAGAATGGGCAATTTACTGGTAAAACACCTGTATTACTGAAGCGTATGCACTGACTGGTGTCTGGTAGCGCCCCCTACAGTACAGGGAGGCATTACATGTTCTGTACTACTCTTTACCTGTATTACTGAAGTGTATGCACTGACTGGTGTCTGGTAGCACCCCCTACAGTACAGGATGGTATTACATGTCCTGTACTCTTTACCTGTATTACTGAAGCGTATGCACTGACTGGTGTCTGGTAGCGCCCCCTACAGTACAGGGAGGTATTACATGTTCTGTACTCTTTACCTGTATTACTGAAGTGTATGCACTGACTGGTGTCTGGTAGCGCCCCCTACAGTACAGGGAGGCATTACATGTTCTGTACTACTCTTTACCTGTATTACTGAAGTGTATGCACTGACTGGTGTCTGGTAGCGCCCCCTACAGTACAGGGAGGTATTACATGTTCTGTACTCTTTACCTGTATTACTGAAGCGTATGCACTGACTGGTGTCTGGTAGCGCCCCCCTACAGTACAGGATGGTATTACATGTCCTGTACTCTTTACCTGTATTACTGAAGTGTATGCACTGACTGGTGTCTGGTAGCTCCCCCTACAGTACAGGGAGGTATTACATGTCCTGTACTCTTTACCTGTATTACTGAAGCGTATGCACTGACTGGTGTCTGGTAGCGCCCCCTACAGTACAGGGAGGTATTACATGTTCTGTACTCTTTACCTGTACCAGGGTTAGCTGCTCCTTTGGACACCAGGTGAGGACGGCTCCATGTTACCCTGAAAAAGCTCCTGTCCTCTACATAGACCAGTGTTTCCCAAGCAGGGTGCCCCAGCTGTTGCAAAACTACAACTCCCAGCATGCCCGGACAGCCTTTGGCTGTCCGGGCATGCTGGGAGTTGTAGTTTTGCAACAGCTGGAGGCTCCCTGCTTGGGAAACACTGACAGACAGTGATTACAGCTCCCAGCAGATCTTTCTTATTTTTATATGTAAGGATTTGCTTTATCTATATTAGTTATCTACTTATTTTAGTTTAATCCTCACTTTTTCCTATTTTTGGATGACATTTTGGTGCCTTTAGAACCAATTACCAGGTTTCCATAGAGTTCTGGTCTCAACATACAATGGTTTCAACATACAATGGTCGTCCTGGAACCAATTAATATTGTAACTTGAGGGACCACTGTATAACATAACTGTATTACAGAGAAAATGTGCACTATTATACAGAGCATTAACAAGACTGTCAAGGGCATGCTGGGAGTTGTAGTTTTGAAACACTTTGAGAAGCCTGCAGTCAGCTGTAGGGACAATACAGATATTGAATTGATCTCATCGTATGTATTAGATCATAGAGAATTGTTATAAAAGTAACTTGGACCCAGTGGAGCTGGGACATTAATGTAGCTTTTGTAATGTAACGCTTTAACCCGGCTGACTGCATGTAGCATGAGGGACTTGTGGCCGATCCCTCGCAGATTTCACTGAATGTGTTTTCCATCGTGCAGAAAATTCCTTCAGTGCTTAAACAGGGCAGAAAATCTTGTCTTCAGGCAACGTGCAGGATAAACATTCAGCAAACCCCACCTTGTGGAGAGAGCTGGTGTGCGGTGTTACATATGGCCAAAAACAGCAGAGAGCCGAACTGGAACACCTCTACAATGCCATCACACTCCATACAGCAGCACAATAACCAGCAGGACAGATAGACGGGCAGAGCCGTCCTGACAGATGCAGATATATTCAGTATTAAAGGGGTACTCCGGTGGAAAACTTTATATTTTTAAATCAACTGATGCCAGAAAGTTAAACAGATTTGTAAATTACTTCTATTAAAAAAAATCTTAATCCTTTCAGTACCTATTAGCGGCTGTATACTACAGAGTAAATTTTTTTCTTTTTTTAATTCCTTTCTGTCTGACCACAGTGCTTTCTGCTGACACCTCTGTCCATGTCAGGATCTGTCCAGAGTAGGAGAAAATCACCATAGGAAACATATGCTGCTCTGTACAGCATATGTCAGCAGAGGTGACAGCAGAGAGCACTGTGGTCGTGACAGAAAATAAACCCCATAAGAAAAGAATACAGCCGAATTATGTAGTATACAGCCGCTAATAAGTACTGGAAGGATTAAGAATTTTTAATAGAAGTAATTTACAAATCTGTTTAACTTTCTGGCACCAGTTGATTATATATATATGTACAGAAGTTGTAGGAAAACAGCACATCCAAAAAAGGCCAAATATGTTATGGTGCTCGCAGGTCCAGACCCGGGTCAGGGATCCATTTTAAACAAAAAGAGAATATCCACAGCACACATCCAATAGGTGAAAAATCAAAGGTGATTTATTCCATCAAACAGAGTGTCCAGAACAATCTGTTTGATGGAACAAATCACCTTTGATTTTTCACCTATTGGATGTGTGCTGTGGATATTCTCTTTATATATATATATATATATATATATATATATATATATATATATAATATGCCTCTGTGTGAACTGTTCACACAGAGGCATATTCATAGTGTAGGGTCCGTCCCAGAATGAGGTCACCTTACCGTGGTGGGACAATCCATCCTATTTGGCCGCAAAATTCACAAGCTAAGTACCTCATAATTTCATAGTTTCATTTTTTGCACTATAGCTGTATAGCATTTCATGTTTTATCTATATCTTTGTGCTAGCAGTGTGCTGCTGTATTCTCTTGTTGCTATATATATATATATATATATATATATATATATATATATATATATATATATATATATATATATAAAAGTTTTCCATCAGAATACCCCTTTGACTACAGGGTGCCAACATGCAGAGAACGCGGCAAGAAATCACAGGCTCATCACTTACTCGCACACAAATGTCCCCATGGGAATCTCCTGCAGCGACCGCACTCCCCAGCCCATATTTTTGGTCCGGTACAGTTGTAATCTGGCTCTGAGGAAAAGGAAACAATTAAATACAATTACAAGAATGCTCAATATCTGATAAATTATCTGTCTTTACTGGTCTTAATCATATAAAAGGTCAGAGAAGAGTTTAGCCACTGCGTCAAAAACACTATAGTGGCCCATACACATTACACGAAAGAAAGGAATAGAGAAGCTAGAATGAGGGCAGAAGTACAGTGACCCCCTGACCTACGATGGCCCCGACATATGATCAAATCGACATACGATGGCCTCTCAGAGGCCATCGCATGTCGATGTCAGCATCGACATACGATGCTTTTTTTATATCGGGGCCATCGAATTAAGTGCTATCCATCAGTGCCAAATGCTTAAGCTGCTGCCGGATAGCAGCTTAATGTTCCCCGTGTGGTGCGGTAAGTATTACTTACCCCTCCACAATGCTCCGGGGTGCCCTCCAGGTCCAGCGCTGGTCTTCCGGTGTCTTCTCGGCCCTCTCCGATGACGTCAATACGCTGCTGCGCACGCCATCCAATAGGAATGGCGTATGCAGCGGCGTAATGACGTCGCTACGCAGGCCCAGTAAGGCCTTGCGGAAGAAAGCAGAGGACCGGAGAAGACAGCAGAGGACCGGAGAAGACAGCGGAGAGCCCAGCGGAGGCCTGGGGTCACCATCGGGAGCGGAGGGGACACCATCTCGAGCGGCGGGGACAGGTGAGAACAGCTTCCTATACTTTACATTGCACGAATCCCTCAACATACGATGGATTCGACAAACGATGGCTCGTTTGGAACGAATTACCATCGTATGTTGAGGGACCACTGTAGATCGATGTGAGATCAATACATATGTAATAGGTACATGACAGATATATATATATATATATATATATATAGAAAAACTGCTAGACTGACAAGAATATTGTGGTGCTTCCATTGGCCTTGAGGTGTTACTGAGAAGCATTGAGATAAAGACTGTAAAACCACTTACTTCAAACCATTCTGCACCACTCTGTTGCGGCAGTTCCGCCAGCAGGAGCAGGCATGGTTACATTCAAAGATAAGTGGCGGTTCCACCATGTTGAATTCCGGCAAAAGGCGTCCGCTCTAAAAGAGGCAAGTACATTTTTATAGCCATTAGCACAATGTCAACAGGTACAAACTATGACAATAAGAAAGTAATGGTATTCCTGGTTAATTTAAAGAGGACAATAATATCCACAGGATAGGCCAGTGTTTTCCAACAGGGGTGCCTCCAGCTGTTGCAAAACTACAACTCCCAGGGGTGTTTTCCAACCAGGGTGCCTCCAGCTGTTGCAAAACTACAACTACAGGGTGCCTCCAGCTGTTGAAAAACTACAACTCCCAGCATGCCCGGACAGCCTTCGGCTGTCCAGGCATACTGGGAGTTGTAGTTTTGCAACAGCTGGAGGCACCCTGGTTAGGAAACACCAGGATAGGCCATCAACATCAGTCTGTGGGGTTCTGACTTTGGCACCTCTGCTGATCAGCTGACTGAACGGGCCCAGATGCTCTGGTAAGCGCCAATCATTGGGAAGGAGCTCAGCCTCATTTAAGTCAGTTGATCTGTGAGTCAGGCCCCCAAAAATCTGATACTTATGACGTATTCTAAAGGATAAGTCACAATTATCATAGTCCTGGAAAATCTTTGTGATGTAACAAATTTTTCATAACGAACACTAGGGGCTCGATTACATTATTTAAAGGGGTTATCCGGGAAAAAAATTATTTTTATACATCAACTGGCTCCAGAAAGTTAAACTGATTTGTAAATTACTTCTATTTAAATTTTTTTTTTATCCTTTCAGTACTTATGAGCTGCTGAAGTTGAGTTGTTCTTTTCTGTCTAAGTGCTCTCTGATGACACCTGTCTCGGGAACTGTCCAGAGTAGAAGCAAATCCCCATAGCAAACCTCTTCTACTCTGTGCAGTTCCCGAGACAAGCAGAGATGTAAGCACTGTTGCCAGACAGAAAACAACAACTCAACTTTAGCAGCTGAAAATTATTGGAAGGATTAAGATTTTTTTAATAGAAGTAATTTACAAATCTTTTTAACTTTCTGGAGCCAGTTGATATATATATATATATATATATATATATATATATATATATATATATATAAAAATATAAGTTTTTCCTGGAATAACCCTTTAATGTACATAACTCAATATAATGACCTATATATTTTTTTTTTGATCCACCCTTATTTTACATCAACAAATTAACAAAACTTTACCAATTGATACCGGCAATACCTACCTTATCATACCAACACCTCATGCTCAGCTGGCTGCACATACAGTTACTAGAGGAACAGTCGTCTATACATACACAGTACTATAAAGAAATATAAAAAAAAAAAATTATTAATGGATTATTTCCTGCAGCAGAAAATGTCTGTGCTCACCGCAGTGGGCGCTGCCAAGGTGCCCGTACCTGAAGGTGGGTAATATTTCGGTCCACATTGAGTGGGGAGGTCACGCAGTTCTGGGAGACATACTTGTAATTGATGGGGCAAGGTTCGGAGTCTTCCCCATTGATGCAGGGTATTGGGACATTCTCGTAGCCCCTTGATATATCCCTTAAGAAAAAAAGTTTATAAAAGAAATTCTGAACCAAAACCAAAAAAAGGGACAAAGCCAAAACGGTAAAAGCCAAAGAAGAACCGGTGCTACTTACCTGTTCATTACGATCTCCTGTTTTGGCTTCTCAGATGAGTTACTGCTCTTCTTCAGAGCTGTCCAGACTTGAGAGTTTGGGCTGCAACATTCCAGTGGGGTTTCACCTTCCTTGTTTTTCAGATTAACCTCAGCACCGTGAGTCAAAAACACCCTTAGACAAGAATTGACAGGTAAGTCTTACAACCAGCACCTCACCCCAAAACATGAACAGCCCTTGATCGAAACTACTATGATCACTAAACTCTGAACAGGCAATAGGGTAATTAAGGGTTACTATAACTAATGTATTAATAAAGAGAACTTTCATTCCAAAAATCTAACAAATTCTTAGTATCTTGTGGACGAGGGTGAATATTTCTCACATGACATCATAAATTAGTTAAACAGATCTATATGACAAAAAGTGCACATAGGAAAAAGCTCGCTCTGACTTACGTGACGCATTCGTATCGGTTTTCCCGAGCAGCAATGTGAAGAGGAGAATCTCCATGTATGTTGACAGCTTTGAGGTCACATTTAGAGGCCAGAAGGATCTCGGCAATTTCAACAGATCCTGCAAACGCTGCCCAGTGCAGGCATATGTTCTCCTCCTGAAATAGAAGAGAGGATCGGGATTAATCTACATAAAATGGTGAATATAGTCTGAATATATTACTCACATAATAGGGATCCTGAGTTATATCCTGTATTATACTGCAGAGCTGTACTCACTATTCTGCTGGTGAGGTCACTGTGTACATACATTACATTACTTATCCTGTACTGATCCTGAGTTATATCCTGTATTATACTCCAGAGCTGTACTCACTATTCTGCTGGTGAGGTCACTGTGTACATACATTACATTACTTATCCTGTACTGATCCTGAGTTATATCCCGTATTATACTCCAGAGCTGTACTCACTATTCTGCTGGTGAGGTCACTGTGTACGTACAGTACATTACTTATCCTGTACTGATCCTGAGTTATATCCTGTATTATACTCCAGAGCTGTACTCACTATTCTGCTGGTGAGGTCACTGTGTACATATATTACATTACTTATCCTGTACTGATCCTGAGTTATATCCTGTATTATACTCCAGAGCTGTACTCACTATTCTGCTGGTGAGGTCACTGTGTACATACATTACATTACTTATCCTGTACTGATCCTGAGTTATATCCTGTATTATACTCCAGAGCTGTACTCACTATTCTGCTGGTGAGGTCACTGTGTACATACATTACATTACTTATCCTGTACTGATCCTGAGTTATATCCTGTATTATATTCCAGAGCTGTACTCACTATTCTGCTGGTGAGGACACTGTGTACATACATTACATTACTTATCCTGTACTGATCCTGAGTTATATTCTGTATTATACTCCAGAGCTGCACTCACTATTCTGCTGGTGAGATCACTGTGTACATACATTACTTATCCTGTACTGATCCTGAGTTATATCCTGTATTATACTCCAGAGCTGTACTCACTATTCTGCTGGTGGGGTCACTGTGTACATACATTACATTACTTATCCTGTACTGATCCCGAGTTATATCCTGTATTATACTCCAGAGCTGTACTCACTATTCTGCTGGTGAGGTCACTGTGTACATACATTACATTACTTATCCTGTACTGATCCTGAGTTATATCCTGTATTATACCCCAGAGCTGTACTCACTATTCTGCTGGTGGGGTCACTGTGTACGTACAGTACATTACTTATCCTGTACTGATCCTGAGTTATATCCTGTATCATACTCCAGAGCTGTACTCACTATTCTGCTGGTGAGGTCACTGTGTACATACATTACATTACTTATCCTGTACTGATCCCGAGTTATATCCTGTATTATACTCCAGAGCTGTACTCACTATTCTGCTGGTGAGGTCACTGTGTACATACATTACATTACTTATCCTGTACTGATCCTGAGTTATATCCTGTATTATACTCCAGAGCTGTACTCACTATTCTGCTGGTGAGGTCACTGTGTACATACATTACTTATCCTGTACTGATCCTGAGTTATATCCTGTATTATACCCCAGAGCTGTACTCACTATTCTGGTGGTGGGGTCACTGTGTACATACATTACATTACTTATCCTGTACTGATCCTGAGTTATATCCTGTATTATACTCCAGAGCTGTACTCACTATTCTGCTGGTGAGGTCACTGTGTACATACATTACTTACCCTGTACTGATCCTGAGTTATATACTGTATCATACTCCAGAGCTGCACTCACTATTCTGCTGGTGAGGTCACTGTGTACATACATTACTTATCCTGTACTGATCCTGAGTTATATCCTGTATTATACTCCAGAGCTGTACTCACTATTCTGCTGGTGAGGTCACTGTGTACATACATTACATCACTTATCCTGTACTGATCCTGAGTTATATCCTGTATTATACTCCAGAGCTGTACTCACTATTCTGCTGGTGAGGTCACTGTGTACATACATTACATTACTTTTCCTGTACTGATCCTGAGTTATATCAATAAAAAAAAAAATGTATATATTATATATACATATATATTATATATATATATATATATATATATACACACACACACATATACATATATATATATATATATATACACATATACATACATATATATATATATATATATACACATATACATATACATATATATATATATATATACACACACACACAAAACTCACATTATCCCGAATGTTGATGTCCGCTCCACTGGAATGTAACAGCTTAACTAGCTCCACATGCTTGTATTCGGTAGCCCAAATCATTGGGGTCCAGCCGCCATCATCCTAGAGAAAAAGTAAAGAATGGGTGACTGGGAAGCTACGCGACCTAGTCAGAGGATGGACTGATTACAGTGGTCCCTCAAGATACGATGGTAATTAGTTCCAAACGACCCATCGTTTGTCCAATCCATCGTATGTTGAGGGATCCGTGCAATGTAAAGTATAGGAAGCTGTACTCACCTGTCCCCGCCGCTCCGGACCAGGTCCTCACCGCTCCAGATGCTGTCCCACTGCTCCGGTGTCTTCTTCGCGATCCTCCGGCTTCTTCCGCAGGGTTCGGGCCTCGCTTTCTGGTGACGTTATTACGCTGCTGCGTCGGCCCAGCGTGCGTAGTGACGTAATAACGACGCCGGAATGCGAGGCTCGGACCCTGGAGAAGATGCGGAAGAGGCCGGAGGATCGCAAAGCGGAGCAGCGGGAATAGGTGAGCGAACCTGCCCGGGATGCTTAAACTGCTATCCGACAGCAGCTTAAGCATTTTGCGCTGTTGGATAGCAGTTAATGCGATGGCCCCGACATATAGAAGCATCGTATGTCGATGCTGACATCGACATGCGATGGCCTCTGAGAGGCCATCGTATGTCGATTTTATCATATGTCGGGGCCATCGCATGTCGGGGGGTTACTGTATTATTATTATTTGTGTTCTTCCAATAATACGTCATCAATGCCTCAATAGTTGGAGGGGGGCACTGACCTCTAGGACCCCCACAGGTTCATAAAATAGAGAAATACAAGATATTACCTGATCAGGAAGCTTTTTGGGTTGTACCTTCTCAGATCAGACATTGATAGCACATCATGGTCATATGCCATCAGTGTCTATTGATACAGGACCCCTTTAGCAGGCTTGAACTGATGTGTCCTATGGCTCAATGTCTTCCCAACACAAAG